>NW_027286298.1:0-30834 GCF_022747635.1 Hetaerina americana
ATTGCGAAAAAATAAAATCTTTCATTATAGAGTGAATGTTTGAGGTGTATAGAAGGCATTTTTTTAATTTTTAGAAATTTTAATTTTTCACATTTTTCCGTGAAAAGTGCCAATACCCCCCCCTTTGGGTTCTAGGTGAAATTTTCCCTCGACACAAATCAAACAAAAATGTTTCCATGGTGTGTATTGTTGTTCATTTTCATCAAATAAACAAAATAAAACCCAGAATAAATCATTAAAGACACGAAATGAGCCTAAAAGATGCCTCAACGCAAATGTTAATGTAAGTAAAAGAGCCCAAATTTCAAAAAATATTGCGAAAAACAACAATCTTCCATTATAGAGTGAATGTTTGAGGTGTATAGAAGGCATTTATTTCATTTTTAGAAATTTTAATTTTTCACATTTTTCCACGAAAAAGGCCAATACCCCCCCTTTGGTTTCTAGGTGAAATTCTCACTCGACAAAAATCAAACAAAAATGTTTCCATGGTGTGTATTGTTGTTCATTTTCATCAAATAAACAAAATAAAACCCAGAATAAATCATTAAAGACAAGAAATGAGCATAAAAGATGCCTCAGCGCAAATGTTAATGTTAGTAAAAGAGCCCAAATTTCAAAAAATATTGCGAAAAACAACAATCTTCCATTATAGAGTGAATATTTGAGGTGTATAGAAGGCATTTATTTCCTTTTTAGAAATTTTAATTTTTCTCATTTTTCCATGAAAAGTGCCAATACCCCCCCCTTTGGGTTCTAGGTGAAATTCTCACTCGACCCAAATCAAACAAAAATGTTTCCATGGTGTGTATTGTTGTTCATTTTCATCAAATAAACAAAATAAAACCCAGAATAAATCATTAAAGACAAGAAATGAGCATAAAGACGCCTCAGCGCAAATGTTAATGTTAGTAAAAGAGCCCAAATTTCAAAAAATATTGCGAAAAACAACAATCTTCCATTATAGAGTGAATGTTTGAGGTGTATAGAAGGTATTTATTTCATTTTTAGAAATTTTAATTTTTCACATTTTTCCATGAAAAGTGCCAATACCCCCCTTTGGGTTCTAGGTGAAATTCTCACTCTACAAAAATAATACAAAAATGTTTCCATGCTGTGTATTGTTGTTCCTTTTCATCAAATAAACAAAATAAAACCCAGAATAAATCATTAACGACTAGAAATGAGCATATAAGATGCCTCAGCGCAAGTGTTAATGTTAGTAAGAGAGCCCAAATTTCAAAAAATATTGCGAAAAACAACAATCTTCCCTTATAGAGTGAATGTTTGAGGTGTATAGAAGGCATTTATTTCATTTTTAGAAATTTTAATTTTTCACATTTTTCCATGAAAAGTGCCAATACCCCCCCTTTGGGTTCTAGGTGAAATTCTCACTCGACACAAATCAAACAAAAATGTTTCCATGGTGTGTATTGTTGTTCATTTTCATCAAAAAAACAAAATAAAACCCAGAATAAATCATTAAAGACAAGAAATGAGCATAAAAGATGCCTCAGCGCAAATGTTTATGTTAGTAAAAGAGCCCAAATTTCGAAAAATATTGCGAAAAAATAAAATCTTCCATTATAGAGTGAATGTTTGAGGTGTATAGAAGGCATTTTTTTAATTTTTAGAAATTTTAATTTTTCACATTTTTCCGTGAAAAGTGCCAGTACCCCCCCTTTGGGTTCTAGGTGAAATTCTCCCTCGACACAAGTCAAACAAAAATGTTTCCATGGTGTGTATTGTTGTTCATTTTCATCAAATAAACAAAATAAAACCCAGAATAAATCATTAAAGACACGAAATGAGCATAAAAGATGCCTCAGCGAAGGGTTAATGTTAGTAAAAGAGCCCAAATTTCAAAAAATATTGCGAAAAACAACAATCTTCCATTATAGAGTGAATGTTTGAGGTGTATAGAAGGCATTTATTTAATTTTTAGAAATTTTAATTTTTCACATTTTTCCACGAAAAAGGCAATACCCCCCCTTTGGTTTCCAGGTGAAATTCTCACTCGACAAAAATCAAACAAAAATGTTTCCATGGTGTGTATTGTTGTTCATTTTCATCAAATAAACAAAATAAAACCCAGAATAAATCATTAAAGACAAGAAATGAGCATAAAAGATGCCTCAGCGCAAGTGTTAATGTTAGTAAAAGAGCCCAAATTTAAAAAAAATATTGCGAAAAACCACAATCTTCCATTATAGAGTGAATATTTGAGGTGTATAGAAGGCATTTTTTTTATTTTTAGAAATTTTAATTTTTCACATTTTTCCATGAAAAGTGCCAATACCCCCCCCTTTGGGTTCTAGGTGAAATTCTCACTCGACCCAAATCAAACAAAAATGTTTCCATGGTGTGTATTGTTGTTCATTTTCATCAAATAAACAAAATAAAACCCAGAATAAATCATTAAAGACAAGAAATGTGCATAAAAAATGCCTCAGCGCAAATGTTAATGTTAGTAAAATGCCCAAATTACAAAAAATATTGCGAAAAACAACAATCTTCCATTATAGAGTGAATGTTTGAGGTGTATAGAAGGCATTTATTTCATTTTTAGAAATTTTAATTTTTCACATTTTTCCATGAAAAGTGCCAATACCCCACCTTTGGGTTCTAGGTGAAATTCTCACTCGACAAAAATCAAACAAAAATGTTTCCATGGTGTGTATTGTTGTTCATTTTCATCAAATAAACAAAATAAAACCCAGAATAAATCATAAAAGACAAGAAATGAGCATAAAAGATGCCTCAGCGCAAGTGTTAATGTTAGTAAAAGAGCCCAAATTTCAAAAAATATTGCGAAAAACAACAATCTTCCATTAAAGAGTGAATATTTGAGGTGTATAGAAGGCATTTATTTCATTTTTAGAAATTTGAATTTTTCACATTTTTCCATGAAAAGTGCCAATACCCCCCCTTTGGGTTCTAGGTGAAATTCTCACTCGACACATATCAAACAAAAATGTTTCCATGGTGTGTATTGTTGTTCATTTTAATCAAAAAAAAAATAAACCCAGAATAAATCATTAAAGACAAGAAATGAGCATAAAAGATGCCTCAGCGCAAATGTTAATGTTAGTAAAAGAGCCCAAATTTCGAAAAATATTGCGAAAAAATAAAATCTTTCATTATAGAGTGAATGTTTGAAGTGTATAGAAGGCATTTTTTTAATTTTTAGAAATTTTAATTTTTCACATTTTTCCGTGAAAAGTGCCAATACCCCCCCCTATGGGTTCTAGGTGAAATTCTCCCTCGACACAAATCAAACAAAAATGTTTCCATGGTGTGTATTGTTGTTCATTTTCATCAAATAAACAAAATAAAACCCAGAATAAATCATTAAAGACACGAAATGAGCCTAAAAGATGCCTCAACGCAAATGTTAATGTTAGTAAAAGAGCCCAAATTTCAAAAAATATTGCGAAAAACAACAATCTTCCATAATAGAGTGAATGTTTGAGGTGTATAGAAGGCATTTTTTTAATTTTTAGAAATTTTAATTTTTCACATTTTTCCGTGAAAAGTGCCAATACCCCCCCCTTTGGGTTCTAGGTGAAATTCTCACTCGACACAAATCAAACAAAAATGTTTCCATGCTGTGTATTGTTGTTCATTTTCATCAAATAAATAAAATAAAACCCAGAATAAATCATTAAAGACAAGAAATGAGCATTAAAGATGCCTCAGCGCAAGTGTTAATTATAGTAAAAGAGCCCAAATTTCGAAAAATATTGCGAAAAAATAAAATCTTTCATTATAGAGTGAATGTTTGAGGTGTATAGAAGGCATTTTTTAATTTTTAGAAATTTTAATTTTTCACATTTTTCCGTGAAAAGTGCCAATACACCCCCCTTTGGGTTCTAGGTGAAATTCTCCCTCGACACATATCAAACAAAAATGTTCCCATGGTGTGTATTGTTGTTCATTTTCATCAAATAAACAAAATAAAACCCAGAATAAATCATTAAAGACACGAAATGAGCCTAAAAGATGCCTCAACGCAAATGTTAATGTTAGTAAAAGAGCCCAAATTTCAAAAAATATTGCGAAAAACAACAATCTACCATTATAGAGTGAATGTTTGAGGTGTATAGAAGGCATTTATTTCATTTTTAGAAATTTTAATTTTTCACATTTTTCCACGAAAAACGCCAATACCCCCCCTTTGGTTTCTAGGTGAAATTCTCACTCGACAAAAATCAAACAAAAATGTTTCCATGGTGTGTATTGTTGTTTTTTCATCAAATAAACAAAATAAAACCAAGAATAAATCAATAAAGACAAGAAATGAGCATAAAAGATGCCTCAGCGCAAATGTTAATGTTAGTAAAAGAGCCCAAATTTCGAAAAATATTGCGAAAAAATAAAATCTTCCATTATAGAGTGAATGTTTGAGGTGTATGGAAGGCATTTATTTTTGTTTTAGAAATTTGAATTTTTCACATTTTTCCATGAAAAGTGCCAATACCCCCCCTTTGGATTCTAGGTGAAATTCTCACTCGACACATATCAAACAAAAATGTTTCCATGGTGTGTATTGTTGTTCATTTTCATCAAATAAACAAAATAAAACCCAGAATAAATCATTAAAGACAAGAAATGAGCATAAAAGATGCCTCAGCGCAAATGTTAATGTTAGTAAAAGAGCCCAAATTTCGAAAAATATTTCGAAAAAATAAAATCTTTCATTATAGAGTGAATGTTTGAGGAGTATAGAAGGCATTTTTTTAATTTTTAGAAATTTTAATTTTTCACATTTTTCCGTGAAAAGTGCCAATACCCCCCCTTTGGTTTCTAGGTGAAATTCTCACTCGACAAAAATCAAACAAAAATGTTTCCATGGTGTGTATTGTTGTTCATTTTCATCAAATAAACAAAATAAAACCCAGAATAAATCATTAAAGACAAGAAATGAGCATAAAAGATGCCTCAGCGCAAGTGTTAATGTTAGTAAAAGAGCCCAAATTTAAAAAAAATATTGCGAAAAACCACAATCTTCCATTATAGAGTGAATGTTTGAGGTGTATAGATGGCATTTATTTCTTTTTTAGAAATTTTAATTTTTCACATTTTTCCGTGAAAAGTGCCAATACCCCCCCCTTTGGGTTGTAGGTGAAATTCTCACTCGACCCAAATCAAACAAAAATGTTTCCATGGTGTGTATTGTTGCTCATTTTCATCAAATAAACAAAATAAAACCCAGAATAAATCATTAAAGACAAGAAATGAGCATAAAAGATGACTCAGCGCAAGTGTTAATGTTAGTAAAAGAGCCCAAATTTCAAAAAATATTGCGAAAAACAACAATCTTCCATTATAGAGTGAATGTTTGAGGTGTATAGAAGGCATTTATTTCATTTTTAGAAATTTTAATTTTTCACATTTTTCCACGAAAAAGGCCAATACCCCCCCTTTGGTTTCTAGGTGAAATTCTCACTCGACAAAAATCAAACAAAAATGTTTCCATGGTGTGTATTGTTGTTCATTTTCATCAAATAAACATAATAAAACCCAGAATAAATCATTAAAGACAAGAAATGAGCATAAAAGATGCCTCAGCGCAAGTGTTAATGTTAGTAAAAGAGCCCAAATTTAAAAAAAATATTGCGAAAAACCACAATCTTCCATTATAGAGTGAATGTTTGAGGTGTATAGATGGCATTTATTTCTTTTTTAGAAATTTTAATTTTTCACATTTTTCCGTGAAAAGTGCCAATACCCCCCCCTTTGGGTTCTAGGTGAAATTCTCACTCGACCCAAATCAAACAAAAATGTTTCCATGGTGTGTATTGTTGCTCATTTTCATCAAATAAACAAAATAAAACCCAGAATAAATCATTAAAGACAAGAAATGAGCATAAAAGATGCCTCAGCGCAAGTGTTAATGTTAGTAAAAGAGCCCAAATTTCAAAAAATATTGCGAAAAACAACAATCTTCCATTATAGAGTGAATGTTTGAGGTGTATAGAAGGCATTTATTTCATTTTAAGAAATTTTAATTTTTCACATTTTTCCATGAAAAGTGCCAATACCCCACCTTTGGGTTCTAGGTGAAATTCTCACTCGACAAAAATCAAACAAAAATGTTTCCATGGTGTGTATTTTTGTTCATTTTCATCAAATAAACAAAATAAAACCCAGAATAAATCATTAAAGACAAGAAATGAGCATAAAAGATGCCTCAGCGCAAGTGTTAGTGTTAGTAAAAGAGCCCAAATTTCAAAAAATATTGCGAAAAACAACAATCCTTCATTATAGATTGAATGTTTGAGGTGTATAGAAGGCATTTATTTCATTTTTAGAAATTTTAATTTTTCACATTTTCCATGAAAAGTGCCAATACCCCCCCCTTTGGGTTCTAGGTGAAATTCTCACTCGACACAAATAACACAAAAATGTTTCCATGGTGTGTATTGTTGTTCATTTTCATCAAATAAACAAAATAAAACCCAGAATAAATCATTAAAGCCAAGAAATGAGCATAAAAGATGCCTCAGCGCAAGTGTTAATGTTAGTAAAAGAGCCCAAATTTCAAAAAATATTGCGAAAAACAACAGTCTTCCATTATAGAGTGAATGTTTGAGGTGTATAGAAGGCATTTATTTCATTTTTTGAAATGTTAATTTTTCACATTTTTCCATGAAAATGCCAATACCCCCCCTTTGGGTTCCAGGTGAAATTCTCACTCGACACAAATCAAACAAAAATGTTTCCATGGTGTGTATTTTTGTTCATTTTCATCAATTAAACAAAATAAAACCCAGAATAAATCAATAAAGACAAGAAATGAGTATAAAAGATGCCTCAGCGCAAGTGTTAATGTTAGTAAAAAAGCCCAAATTTCAAAAAATATTGCGAAAAACAACAATCTTCCATTATAGAGTGAATGTTTGAGGTGTATAGAAGGCATTTATTTCATTTTTAGAAATTTTAATTTTTCACATTTTTCCACGAAAAAGGCCAATACCCCCCCTTTTGGGTTCTAGGTGAAATTCTCACTCAACACAAATCAAACAAAAATGTTTCCATGGTGTGTATTGTTGTTCATTTTCATCAAATAAACAAAATAAAACCCAGAAATAAACATTAAAGACAAGAAATGAGCATAAAAGATGCCTCAGCGCAAGTGTTAATGTTAGTAAAAGAGCCCAAATTTCAAAAAAATATTGCGAAAAACCACAATCTTCCATAATAGAGTGAATGTTTTAGGTGTATAGAAGGCATTTTTTTAATTTTTAGAAATTTTAATTTTTCACATTTTTCCATGAAAAGTGCCAATACCCCCCCCTTTGGGTTCTAGGTGAAATTCTCACTCGACACAAATCAAACAAAAATGTTTCCATGGTGTGTATTGTTGTTCATTTTCATCAAATAAACAAAATAAAACCCAGAATACATCATTAAAGACAAGAAATGAGCATAAAAGATGCCTCAGCGCAAATGTTAATGTTAGTAAAAGAGCCCAAATTTCAAAAAATATTGCAAAAAAATAAAATCTTCCATTATAGAGTGAATGTTTGAGGTGTATAGAAGGCATTTATTTCATTTTTAGAAATTTTAATTTTTCACATTTTTCCATGAAAAGTGCCAATACCCCCCCTTTGGGTTCTAGGTGAAATTCTCACTCGACACAAATCAAACAAAAATGTTTCCTTGCTGTGTATTGTTGTTCATTTTCATCAAATAAACAAAATAAAACCCAGAATAAATCATTAAAGACAAGAAATGAGCATAAAAGATGCCTCAGCGCAAATGTTAATGTTAGTAAAAGAGCCCAAATTTCAAAAAATATTGCGAAAAACAAAAATCTTCCGTTATAGAGTGAATGTTTGAGGTGTATAGAAGGCATTTATTTCATTTTTAGAAATTTTAATATTTCACATTTTTCCATAAAAGTGCCAATACCCCCCCCTTTGGGTTCTAGGTGAAATTCTCCCTCGACACAAATCAAACAAAAATGTTTCCATGGTGTGTATTGTTGTTCTTTTTCATCAAATAAACAAAATAAAACCCAGAATAAATCATTAAAGACACGAAATGAGCCTAAAAGATGCCTCAACGCAAATGTTAATGTTAGTAAAAGAGCCCAAATTTCAAAAAATATTGCGAAAAACAACAATCTTCCATTATAGAGTGAATGTTTGAGGTGTATAGAAGGCATTTATTTCATTTCTGGAAATTTTAATTTTTCACATTTTTCCACGAAAAAGGCCAATACCCCCCCCCTTTGGTTTCTAGGTGAAATTCTCACTCGACACATATCAAACAAAAATGTTTCCATGGTGTGTATTGTTGTTCATTTTCATCAAAAAAAAAATAAAACCCAGAATAAATCATTAAAGACAAGAAATGAGCATAAAAGATGCCTCAGCGCAAATGTTAATGTTAGTAAAAGAGCCCAAATTTCGAAAAATATTGCGAAAAAAATAAAATCTTCCATTATAGAGTGAATGTTTGAGGTGTATAGAAGGCATTTTTTTAATTTTTAGAAATTTTAATTTTTCACATTTTTCCATGAAAAGTGCCAAAACCCCACCTTTGGGTTCTAGGTGAAATTCTCACTCGACAAAAATCAAACAAAAATGTTTCCATGGTGTGTATTGTGTTCATTTTCATCAAATAAACAAAATAAAACCCAGAAAAAATCATTAAAGACAAGAAATGAGCATAAAAGATGCCTCAGCGCAAGTGTTAGTGTTAGTAAAAGAGCCCAAATTTTAAAAAATATTGCGAAAAACAACAATCTTCCATTATAGAGTGAATGTTTGAGGTGTATAGAAGGCATTTATTTCATTTTTAGAAATTTTAATTTTTCACATTTTTCCATGAAAAGTGCCAATACCCCCCCCTTTGGGTTCTAGGTGAAATTCTCACTCGACACAAATAACACAAAAATGTTTCCATGGTGTGTATTGTTGTTCATTTTCATCAAATAAACAAAATAAAACCCAGAATAAATCATTAAAGACAAGAAATGAGCATAAAAGATGCCTCAGCACAAGTGTTAATGTTAGTAAAAGAGCCCAAATTTCAAAAAATATTGCGAAAAACAACAGTCTTCCATTATAGAGTGAATGTTTGAGGTGTATAGAAGGCATTTATTTCATTTTTAGAAATGTTAATATTTCACATTTTTCCATGAAAATGCCAATACCCCCCATTTGGGTTCCAGGTGAAATTCTCACTCGACACAAATCAAACAAAAATGTTTCCATGGTGTGTATTGTTGTTCATTTTCATCAATTAAACAAAATAAAACCCAGAATAAATCATTAAAGACAAGAAATGAGCATAAAAGATGCCTCAGCGCAAGTGTTAATGTTAGCAAAAGAGCCCGAATTTCAAAAAAATATTGCGAAAAACCACAATCTTCCATTATAGAGTGAATGTTTTAGGTGTATAGAAGGAATTTTTTTAATTTTTAGAAATTTTAATTTTTCACATTTTTCCGTGAAAAGTGCCAATACCCCCCCCTTTGGGTTCTAGGTGAAATTCTCACTCGACACAAATCAAACAAAAATGTTTCCATGGTGTGTATTGTTGTTCATTTTCATCAAATAAACAAAATAAAACCCAGAATAAATCATTAAAGACAAGAAATGAGCATAAAAGATGCCTCAGCGCAAATGTTAATGTAAGTAAAAGAGCCCAAATTTCAAAAAATATTGCGAAAAACAACAATCTTCCATTATAGAGTGAATGTTTGAGGTGTATAGAAGGCATTTATTTCATTTTTAGAAATTTTAATTTTTCACATTTTTCCATGAAAAGTGCCAATACCCCCCCTTTGGGTTCTAGGTGAAATTCTCACTCGACACAAATCAAACAAAAATGTTTCCATGGTTTGTATTTTTGTTCATTTTCATCAATTAAACAAAATAAAACCCAGAATAAATCATTAAAGACAAGAAATGAGCATCAAAGATGCCTCCGCGCAGGTGGTAATGTTAGTAAAAGAGCCCGAATTTCAAAAAAATATTGCGAAAAACCACAATCTTCCATTATAGAGTGAATGTTTTAGGTGTATAGAAGGCATTTTTTTAATTTTTAGAAATTTTAATTTATCACATTTTTCCGTGAAAAGTGCCAATACCCCCCCCTTTGGGTTCTAGGTGAAATTCTCACTCGACACAAATCAAACAAAAATGTTTCCATGGTGTGTATTGTTGTTCATTTTCATCAAATAAACAAAATAAAACCCAGAATAAATCATTAAAGACAAGAAATTAGCATAAAAGATGCCTCAGCGCAAATGTTAATGTAAGTAAAAGAGCCCAAATTTCAAGAAATATTGCGAAAAAAACAATCTTCCATTATAGAGTGAATGTTTGAGGTGTATAGAAGGCATTTATTTCATTTTTAGAAATTTTAATTTTTCACATTTTTCCATGAAAAGTGCTAATACCCCCCCCTTTGGGTTCTAGGTGAAATTCTCACTCGACACAAATCAAACAAAAATGTTTCCATGCTGTGTATTGTTGTTCATTTTCATCAAATAAACAAAATAAAACCCAGAATAAATCATTAAAGACAAGAAATAAGCATAAAAAATGCCTCAGCGCAAATGTTAATGTTAGTAAAAGAGCCCAAATTTCAAAAAATATTGCGAAAAACAAAAATCTTCCGTTATAGAGTGATTGTTTGAGGTGTATAGAAGGCATTTATTTCATTTTTAGAAATTTTAATATTTCACATTTTTCCATAAAAGTGCCAATACCCACCCCTGAGGGTTCTAGGTGAAATTCTCCCTCGACCAAAATCAAACAAAAATGTTTCCATGGTGTGTATTGTTGTTCATTTTCATCAAATAAACAAAATAAAACCCAGAATAAATTATTAAAGACACGAAATGAGCCTAAAAGATGCCTCAACGCAAATGTTAATGTTAGTAAAAGAGCCCAAATTTCAAAAAATATTGCGAAAAACAACAATCTTCCATTATAGAGTGAATGTTTGAGGTGTATAGAAAGCATTTATTTCATTTTTAGAAATTTTAATTTTTCACATTTTTCCACGAAAAAGGCCATTACCCCCCCCTTTGGTTTCTAGGGGAAATTCTCACTCAACACATATCAAACAAAAATGTTTCCATGGTGTGTATTGTTGTTCATTTTCATCAAAAAAAAAATAAAACCCAGAATAAATCATTAAAGACAAGAAATGAGCATAAAAGATGCCTCAGCGCAAATGTTAATGTTAGTAAAAGAGCCCAAATTTCAAAAAATATTGCAAAAAAATAAAATCTTCCATTATAGAGTGAATGTTTGAGGTGTATAGAAGGCATTTTTTTAATTTTTAGAAATTTTAATTTTTCACATTTTTCCGTGAAAAGTGCCAATACCCCCCCCCCTTTGGGTTCTAGGTGAAATTCTCACTCGACACAAATCAAACAAAAATGTTTCCATGCTGTGTATTAATGTTCATTTTCATCAAATAAACAAAATAAAACCCAGAATAAATCATTAAAGACAAGAAATGAGCATTAAAGATGCCTCAGCGCAAATGTTAATGTTAGTAAAAGAGCCCAAATTTCGAAAAATATTGCGAAAAAATAAAATCTTCCATTATAGAGTGAATGTTTGAGGTGTATAGAAGGCATTTTTTTAATTTTTAGAAATTTTAATATTTCACATTTTTCCGTGAAAAGTGCCAATACCCCCCCCTTTGGGTTCTAGGTGAAATTCTCCCTCGACACAAATCAAACAAAAATGTTTCCATGGTGTGTATTGTTGTTCATTTTCATCAAATAAACAAAATAAAACCCAGAATAAATCATTAAAGACACGAAATGAGCCTAAAAGATGCCTCAACGCAAATGTTAATGTTAGTAAAAGAGCCCAAATTTCAAAAAATATTGCGAAAAACAACAATCTTCCATTATAGAGTGAATGTTTGAGGTGTATAGAAGGCATTTATTTCATTTTTAGAAATTTTAATTTTTCACATTTTTCCGTGAAAAGTGCCAATACCCCACCTTTGGGTTCTAGGTGAAATTCTCACTCGACAAAAATCAAACAAAAATGTTTCCATGGTGAGTATTGTTGTTCATTTTCATCAAATAAACAAAATAAAACCCAGAATAAATCATTAAAGACACGAAATGAGCCTAAAAGATGCCTCAACGCAAATGTTAATGTTAGTAAAAGAGCCCAAATTTCAAAAAATATTGCGAAAAACAACAATCTTCCATTATAGAGTGAATGTTTGAGGTGTATAGAAAGCATTTATTTCATTTTTAGAAATTTTAATATTTCACATTTTTCCATAAAAGTGCCAATACCCACCCCTGAGGGTTTTAGGTGAAATTCTCCCTCGACCAAAATCAAACAAAAATGTTTCCATGGTGTGTATTGTTGTTCATTTTCATCAAATAAACAAAATAAAACCCAGAATAAATTATTAAAGACACGAAATGAGCCTAAAAGATGCCTCAACGCAAATGTTAATGTTAGTAAAAGAGCCCAAATTTCAAAAAATATTGCGAAAAACAACAATCTTCCATTATAGAGTGAATGTTTGAGGTGTATAGAAAGCATTTATTTCATTTTTAGAAATTTTAATTTTTCACATTTTTCCACGAAAAAGGCCATTACCCCCCCCTTTGGTTTCTAGGGGAAATTCTCACTCAACACATATCAAACAAAAATGTTTCCATGGTGTGTATTGTTGTTCATTTTCATCAAAAAAAAAATAAAACCCAGAATAAATCATTAAAGACAAGAAATGAGCATAAAAGATGCCTCAGCGCAAATGTTAATGTTAGTAAAAGAGCCCAAATTTCAAAAAATATTGCAAAAAAATAAAATCTTCCATTATAGAGTGAATGTTTGAGGTGTATAGAAGGCATTTTTTTAATTTTTAGAAATTTTAATTTTTCACATTTTTCCGTGAAAAGTGCCAATACCCCCCCCCCCTTTGGGTTCTAGGTGAAATTCTCACTCGACACAAATCAAACAAAAATGTTTCCATGCTGTGTATTAATGTTCATTTTCATCAAATAAACAAAATAAAACCCAGAATAAATCATTAAAGACAAGAAATGAGCATTAAAGATGCCTCAGCGCAAATGTTAATGTTAGTAAAAGAGCCCAAATTTCGAAAAATATTGCGAAAAAATAAAATCTTCCATTATAGAGTGAATGTTTGAGGTGTATAGAAGGCATTTTTTTAATTTTTAGAAATTTTAATATTTCACATTTTTCCGTGAAAAGTGCCAATACCCCCCCCCTTTGGGTTCTAGGTGAAATTCTCCCTCGACACAAATCAAACAAAAATGTTTCCATGGTGTGTATTGTTGTTCATTTTCATCAAATAAACAAAATAAAACCCAGAATAAATCATTAAAGACACGAAATGAGCCTAAAAGATGCCTCAACGCAAATGTTAATGTTAGTAAAAGAGCCCAAATTTCAAAAAATATTGCGAAAAACAACAATCTTCCATTAATGAGTGAATGTTTGAGGTGTATAGAAGGCATTTATTTCATTTTTAGAAATTTTAATTTTTCACATTTTTCCGTGAAAAGTGCCAATACCCCACCTTTGGGTTCTAGGTGAAATTCTCCCTCGACCAAAATCAAACAAAAATGTTTCCATGGTGTGTATTGTTGTTCATTTTCATCAAATAAACAAAATAAAACCCAGAATAAATTATTAAAGACACGAAATGAGCCTAAAAGATGCCTCAACGCAAATGTTAATGTTAGTAAAAGAGCCCAAATTTCAAAAAATATTGCGAAAAACAACAATCTTCCATTATAGAGTGAATGTTTGAGGTGTATAGAAAGCATTTATTTCATTTTTAGAAATTTTAATTTTTCACATTTTTCCACGAAAAAGGCCATTACCCCCCCCTTTGGTTTCTAGGGGAAATTCTCACTCAACACATATCAAACAAAAATGTTTCCATGGTGTGTATTGTTGTTCATTTTCATCAAAAAAAAAATAAAACCCAGAATAAATCATTAAAGACAAGAAATGAGCATAAAAGATGCCTCAGCGCAAATGTTAATGTTAGTAAAAGAGCCCAAATTTCAAAAAATATTGCAAAAAAATAAAATCTTCCATTATAGAGTGAATGTTTGAGGTGTATAGAAGGCATTTTTTTAATTTTTAGAAATTTTAATTTTTCACATTTTTCCGTGAAAAGTGCCAATACCCCCCCCCCCTTTGGGTTCTAGGTGAAATTCTCACTCGACACAAATCAAACAAAAATGTTTCCATGCTGTGTATTAATGTTCATTTTCATCAAATAAACAAAATAAAACCCAGAATAAATCATTAAAGACAAGAAATGAGCATTAAAGATGCCTCAGCGCAAATGTTAATGTTAGTAAAAGAGCCCAAATTTCGAAAAATATTGCGAAAAAATAAAATCTTCCATTATAGAGTGAATGTTTGAGGTGTATAGAAGGCATTTTTTTAATTTTTAGAAATTTTAATATTTCACATTTTTCCGTGAAAAGTGCCAATACCCCCCCCCTTTGGGTTCTAGGTGAAATTCTCCCTCGACACAAATCAAACAAAAATGTTTCCATGGTGTGTATTGTTGTTCATTTTCATCAAATAAACAAAATAAAACCCAGAATAAATCATTAAAGACACGAAATGAGCCTAAAAGATGCCTCAACGCAAATGTTAATGTTAGTAAAAGAGCCCAAATTTCAAAAAATATTGCGAAAAACAACAATCTTCCATTATAGAGTGAATGTTTGAGGTGTATAGAAGGCATTTATTTCATTTTTAGAAATTTTAATTTTTCACATTTTTCCGTGAAAAGTGCCAATACCTTTGGGTTCTAGGTGAAATTCTCACTCGACCCAAATCAAACAAAAATGTTTCCATGGTGTGTATTGTTGTTCATTTTCATCAAATAAACAAAATAAAACCCAGAATAAATCATTAAAGACAAGAAATGAGCATAAAAAATGCATCAGCGCAAATGTTAATGTTAGTAAAAGAGCCCAAATTACAAAAAATATTGCGAAAAACAACAATCTTCAATTATAGAGTGAATTTTTTAGGTGTATAGAAGGCATTTATTTCATTTTTAGAAATTTTAATTTTCCACATTTTTCCATGAAAAGTGCCAATACCCCACCTTTGGGTTCTAGGTGAAAAATCACTCGACAAAAATCAAACAAAAATGTTTCCATGGTGTGTATTGTTGTTCATTTTCATCAAATAAACAAAATAAAACCCAGAATAAATCATTAAAGACACGAAATGAGCCTAAAAGATGCCTCAACGCAAATGTTAATGTTAGTAAAAGAGCCCAAATTTCAAAAAATATTGCGAAAAACAACAATCTTCCATTATAGAGTGAATGTTTGAGGTGTATAGAAAGCATTTATTTCATTTTTAGAAATTTTAATATTTCACATTTTTCCATAAAAGTGCCAATACCCACCCCTGAGGGTTCTAGGTGAAATTCTCCCTCGACCAAAATCAAACAAAAATGTTTCCATGGTGTGTATTGTTGTTCATTTTCATCAAATAAACAAAATAAAACCCAGAATAAATTATTAAAGACACGAAATGAGCCTAAAAGATGCCTCAACGCAAATGTTAATGTTAGTAAAAGAGCCCAAATTTCAAAAAATATTGCGAAAAACAACAATCTTCCATTATAGAGTGAATGTTTGAGGTGTATAGAAAGCATTTATTTCATTTTTAGAAATTTTAATTTTTCACATTTTTCCACGAAAAAGGCCATTACCCCCCCCCTTTGGTTTCTAGGGGAAATTCTCACTCAACACATATCAAACAAAAATGTTTCCATGGTGTGTATTGTTGTTCATTTTCATCAAAAAAAAAAATAAAACCCAGAATAAATCATTAAAGACAAGAAATGAGCATAAAAGATGCCTCAGCGCAAATGTTAATGTTAGTAAAAGAGCCCAAATTTCAAAAATATTGCAAAAAAATAAAATCTTCCATTATAGAGTGAATGTTTGAGGTGTATAGAAGGCATTTTTTTAATTTTTAGAAATTTTAATTTTTCACATTTTTCCGTGAAAAGTGCCAATACCCCCCCCCCTTTGGGTTCTAGGTGAAATTCTCACTCGACACAAATCAAACAAAAATGTTTCCATGCTGTGTATTAATGTTCATTTTCATCAAATAAACAAAATAAAACCCAGAATAAATCATTAAAGACACGAAATGAGCCTAAAAGATGCCTCAACGCAAATGTTAATGTTAGTAAAAGAGCCCAAATTTCAAAAAATATTGCGAAAAACAACAATCTTCCATTATAGAGTGAATGTTTGAGGTGTATAGAAGGCATTTATTTCATTTTTAGAAATTTTAATTTTTCACATTTTTCCGTGAAAAGTGCCAATACCCCACCTTTGGGTTCTAGGTGAAATTCTCACTCGACAAAAATCAAACAAAAATGTTTCCATGGTGAGTATTGTTGTTCATTTTCATCAAATAAACAAAATAAAACCCAGAATAAATCATTAAAGACACGAAATGAGCCTAAAAGATGCCTCAACGCAAATGTTAATGTTAGTAAAAGAGCCCAAATTTCAAAAAATATTGCGAAAAACAACAATCTTCCATTATAGAGTGAATGTTTGAGGTGTATAGAAAGTATTTATTTCATTTTTAGAAATTTTAATTTTTCTCATTTTTCCACGAAAAAGGCCATTACCCCCCCCTTTGGTTTCTAGGGGAAATTCTCACTCAACACATATCAAACAAAAATGTTTCCATGGTGTGTATTGTTGTTCATTTTCATCAAAAAAAAAAAATAAAACCCAGAATAAATCATTAAAGACAAGAAATGAGCATAAAAGATGCCTCAGCGCAAATGTTAATGTTAGTAAAAGAGCCCAAATTTCAAAAAATATTGCAAAAAAATAAAATCTTCCATTATAGAGTGAATGTTTGAGGTGTATAGAAGGCATTTTTTTAATTTTTAGAAATTTTAATTTTTCAAATTTTTCCGTGAAAAGTGCCAATACCCCCCCCCTTTGGGTTCTAGGTGAAATTCTCACTCGACACAAATCAAACAAAAATGTTTCCATGCTGTGTATTAATGTTCATTTTCATCAAATAAACAAAATAAAACCCAGAATAAATCATTAAAGACAAGAAATGAGCATTAAAGATGCCTCAGCGCAAATGTTAATGTTAGTAAAAGAGCCCAAATTTCGAAAAATATTGCGAAAAAATAAAATCTTCCATTATAGAGTGAATGTTTGAGGTGTATAGAAGGCATTTTTTTAATTTTTAGAAATTTTAATATTTCACATTTTTCCGTGAAAAGTGCCAATACCCCCCCCTTTGGGTTCTAGGTGAAATTCTCCCTCGACACAAATCAAACAAAAATGTTTCCATGGTGTGTATTGTTGTTCATTTTCATCAAATAAACAAAATAAAACCCAGAATAAATCATTAAAGACACGAAATGAGCCTAAAAGATGCCTCAACGCAAATGTTAATGTTAGTAAAAGAGCCCAAATTACAAAAAATATTGCGAAAAACAACAATCTTCCATTATAGAGTGAATGTTTGAGGTGTATAGAAGGCATTTATTTCATTTTTAGAAATTTTAATTTTTCACATTTTTCCGTGAAAAGTGCCAATACCCCCCCCTTTGGGTTCTTGGTGAAATTCTCACTCGACCCAAATCAAACAAAAATGTTTCCATGGTGTGTATTGTTGTTCATTTTCATCAAATAAACAAAATAAAACCCAGAATAAATCATTAAAGACAAGAAATGAGCATAAAAAATGCCTCAGCGCAAATGTTAATGTTAGTAAAAGAGCCCAAATTACAGAAAATATTGCGAAAAACAACAATCTTCCATTATAGAGTGAATGTTTGAGGTGTATAGAAGGCATTTATTTCATTTTTAGAAATTTTAATTTTTCACATTTTTCCATGAAAAGTGCCAATACCCCACCTTTGGGTTCTAGGTGAAATTCTCACTCGACAAAAATCAAACAAAAATGTTTCCATGGTGTGTATTGTTGTTCATTTTCATCAAATAAACAAAATAAAACCCAGAATAAATCATTAAAGACAAGAAATGAGCATAAAGATGCCTCAGCGCAAATGTTAATGTTAGTAAAAGAGCCCAAATTTCAAAAAATATTGCGAAAAACAACAATCTTCCATTATAGAGTGAATGTTTGAGGTGTATAGAAGGCATTTATTTCATTTTTAGAAATTTTAATTTTTCACATTTTTCCATGAAAAGTGCCAATACCCCCCCTTTGGGTTCCAGGTGAAATTCTCACTCGACACAAATCAAACAAAAATGTTTCCATGGTGTGTATTTTTGTTCATTTTCATCAATTAACAAAATAAAACCCAGAATAAATCATTAAAGACAAGAAATGAGTATAAAAGATGCCTCAGCGCAAGTGTTAATGTTAGTAAAAGAGCCCAAATTTCAAAAAATATTGCGAAAAACAACAATCTTCCATTATAGAGTGAATGTTTGAGGTGTATAGAAGGCATTTATTTCATTTTTAGGAATTTTAATTTTTCACATTTTTCCACGAAAAGTGCCAATACCCCCCCCTTTGGGTTCTAGGTGAAATTCTCACTCGACACAAATAACACAAAAATGTTTCCATGGTGTGTATTGTTGTTCATTTTCATCAAATAAAAAAATAAAACTTAGAATAAATCATTAAAGACAAGAAATGAGCATAAAAGATGCCTCAGCGCAAGTGTTAATGTTAGTAAAAGAGCCCAAATTTCAAAAAATATTGCGAAAAACAACAATCTTCCATTAAAGAGTGAATGTTTGAGGTGTATAGAAGGCATTTATTTCATTTTTAGAAATTTTAATTTTTCACCTTTTTCCATGAAAAGTGCCAATACCCCCCCCCTTTGGGTTCTAGGTGAAATTCTCACTCGACACAAATCAAACAAAAATGTTTCCATGCTGTGTATTGTTGTTCATTTTCATCAAATAAACAAAATAAAACCCAGCATAAATCATTAAAGACAAGAAATGAGCATAAAAGATGCCTCAGCGCAAATGTTAATGTTAGTAAAAGAGCCCAAATTTCAAAAAATATTGCAAAAAAATAAAATCTTCCATTATAGAGTGAATGTTTGAGGTGTATAGAAGGCATTTTTTTAATTTTTAGAAATTTTAATTTTTCAAATTTTTCCGTGAAAAGTGCCAATACCCCCCCCCCTTTGGGTTCTAGGTGAAATTCTCACTCGACACAAATCAAACAAAAATGTTTCCATGCTGTGTATTAATGTTCATTTTCATCAAATAAACAAAATAAAACCCAGAATAAATCATTAAAGACAAGAAATGAGCATTAAAGATGCCTCAGCGCAAATGTTAATGTTAGTAAAAGAGCCCAAATTTCGAAAAATATTGCGAAAAAATAAAATCTTCCATTATAGAGTGAATGTTTGAGGTGTATAGAAGGCATTTTTTTAATTTTTAGAAATTTTAATATTTCACATTTTTCCGTGAAAAGTGCCAATACCCCCCCCTTTGGGTTCTAGGTGAAATTCTCCCTCGACACAAATCAAACAAAAATGTTTCCATGGTGTGTATTGTTGTTCATTTTCATCAAATAAACAAAATAAAACCCAGAATAAATCATTAAAGACACGAAATGAGCCTAAAAGATGCCTCAACGCAAATGTTAATGTTAGTAAAAGAGCCCAAATTACAAAAAATATTGCGAAAAACAACAATCTTCCATTATAGAGTGAATGTTTGAGGTGTATAGAAGGCATTTATTTCATTTTTAGAAATTTTAATTTTTCACATTTTTCCGTGAAAAGTGCCAATACCCCCCCCTTTGGGTTCTTGGTGAAATTCTCACTCGACCCAAATCAAACAAAAATGTTTCCATGGTGTGTATTGTTGTTCATTTTCATCAAATAAACAAAATAAAACCCAGAATAAATCATTAAAGACAAGAAATGAGCATAAAAAATGCCTCAGCGCAAATGTTAATGTTAGTAAAAGAGCCCAAATTACAGAAAATATTGCGAAAAACAACAATCTTCCATTATAGAGTGAATGTTTGAGGTGTATAGAAGGCATTTATTTCATTTTTAGAAATTTTAATTTTTCACATTTTTCCATGAAAAGTGCCAATACCCCACCTTTGGGTTCTAGGTGAAATTCTCACTCGACAAAAATCAAACAAAAATATTTCCATGGTGTGTATTGTTGTTCATTTTCATCAAATAAACAAAATAAAACCCAGAATAAATCATTAAAGACAAGAAATGAGCATAAAGATGCCTCAGCGCAAATGTTAATGTTAGTAAAAGAGCCCAAATTTCAAAAAATATTGCGAAAAACAACAATCTTCCATTATAGAGTGAATGTTTGAGGTGTATAGAAGGCATTTATTTCATTTTTAGAAATTTTAATTTTTCACATTTTTCCATGAAAAGTGCCAATACCCCCCCCTTTGGGTTCCAGGTGAAATTCTCACTCGACACAAATCAAACAAAAATGTTTCCATGGTGTGTATTTTTGTTCATTTTCATCAATTAACAAAATAAAACCCAGAATAAATCATTAAAGACAAGAAATGAGTATAAAAGATGCCTCAGCGCAAGTGTTAATGTTAGTAAAAGAGCCCAAATTTCAAAAAATATTGCGAAAAACAACAATCTTCCATTATAGAGTGAATGTTTGAGGTGTATAGAAGGCATTTATTTCATTTTTAGGAATTTTAATTTTTCACATTTTTCCACGAAAAGTGCCAATACCCCCCCCTTTGGGTTCTAGGTGAAATTCTCACTCGACACAAATAACACAAAAATGTTTCCATGGTGTGTATTGTTGTTCATTTTCATCAAATAAAAAAATAAAACTTAGAATAAATCATTAAAGACAAGAAATGAGCATAAAAGATGCCTCAGCGCAAGTGTTAATGTTAGTAAAAGAGCCCAAATTTCAAAAAATATTGCGAAAAACAACAATCTTCCATTAAAGAGTGAATGTTTGAGGTGTATAGAAGGCATTTATTTCATTTTTAGAAATTTTAATTTTTCACCTTTTTCCATGAAAAGTGCCAATACCCCCCCCTTTGGGTTCTAGGTGAAATTCTCACTCGACACAAATCAAACAAAAATGTTTCCATGCTGTGTATTGTTGTTCATTTTCATCAAATAAACAAAATAAAACCCAGCATAAATCATTAAAGACAAGAAATGAGCATAAAAGATGCCTCAGCGCAAATGTTAATGTCAGTAAAAGAGCCCGAATTTCAAAATATATTGCGAAAAACAAAAATCTTCCGTTATAGAGTGAATGTTTGAGGTGTATAGAAGGCATTTATTTCATTTTTAGAAATTTTAATATTTCACATTTTTCCATAAAAGTGCCAATACCCCCCCCTTTGGGTTATAGGTGAAATTCTCCCTCGACACAAATCAAACAAAAATGTTTCCATGGTGTGTATTGTTGTTCATTTTCATCAAATAAACAAAATAAAACCCAGAATAAATCATTAAAGACACGAAATGAGCCTAAAATATGCCTCAACGCAAATGTTAATGTTAGTAAAAGAGCCCAAATTTAAAAAAATATTGCGAAAAACAACAATCTTCCATTATAGAGTGAATGTTTGAGGTGTATAGAAGGCATTTTTTTAATTTTTAGAAATTTTAATTTTTCGCATTTTTCTGTGAAAAGTCCCCTTTGGGTTCTAGGTGAAATTCTCACTCGACACAAATAACACAAAAATGTTTCCATGCTGTGTATTGTTGTTCATTTTCATCAAATAAAAAAATAAAACTTAGAATAAATCATTAAAGACAAGAAATGAGCATAAAAGATGCCTCAGCGCAAGTGTTAATGTTAGTAAAAGAGCCCAAATTTCAAAAAATATTGCGAAAAACAACAATCTTCCATTAAAGAGTGAATGTTTGAGGTGTATGGAAGGCATTTATTTCATTTTTAGAAATTTTAATTTTTCACATTTTTCCATGAAAAGTGCCAATACCCCCCCCTTTGGGTTCTAGGTGAAATTCTCACTCGACACAAATCAAACAAAAATGTTTCCATGCTGTGTATTGTTGTTCATTTTCATCAAATAAACAAAATAAAACCCAGCATAAATCATTAAAGACAAGAAATGAGCATAAAAGATGCCTCAGCGCAAATGTTAATGTCAGTAAAAGAGCCCAAATTTCAAAATATATTGCGAAAAACAAAAATCTTCCGTTATAGAGTGAATGTTTGAGGTGTATAGAAGGCATTTATTTCATTTTTAGAAATTTTAATATTTCACATTTTTCCATAAAAGTGCCAATACCCCCCCCTTTGGGTTATAGGTGAAATTCTCCCTCGACACAAATCAAACAAAAATGTTTCCATGGTGTGTATTGTTGTTCATTTTCATCAAATAAACAAAATAAAACCCAGAATAAATCATTAAAGACACGAAATGAGCCTAAAAGATGCCTCAACGCAAATGTTAATGTTAGTAAAAGAGCCCAAATTTCAAAAAATATTGCGAAAAACAACAATCTTCCATTATAGAGTGAATGTTTGAGGTGTATAGTAGGCATTTTTTTAATTTTTAGAAATTTTAATTTTTCGCATTTTTCCGTGAAGAGTCCCCTTTGGGTTCTAGGTGAAATTCTCACTCGACACAAATCAAACAAAAATGTTTCCATGCTGTGTATTGTTGTTCATTTTCATCAAATAAACAAAATAAAACCCAGAATAAATCATTAAAGACAAGAAATGAGCATTAAAGATGCCTCAGCGCAAATGTTAATGTTAGTAAAAGAGCCCAAATTTCGAAAAATATTGCGAAAAAATAGAATCTTCCATTATAGAGTGAATGTTTGAGGTGTATAGAAGGCATTTTTTTAATTTTTAGAAATTTTAATATTTCACATTTTTCCGTGAAAAGTGCCAATACCCCCCCCCCCCCTTTGGGTTCTAGGGGAAATTCTCCCTCGACACAAATCAAACAAAAATGTTTCCATGATGTGTATTGTTGTTCATTTTCATCAAATAAACAAAATAAAACCCAGAATAAATCATTAAAGACACGAAATGAGCCTAAAAGATGCCTCAACGCAAATGTTAATGTTAGTAAAAGAGCCCAAATTTCAAAAAATATTGCGAAAAACAACAATCTTCCATTATAGAGTGAATGTTTGAGGTGTATAGAAGGCATTTATTTCATTTTTAGAAATTTTAATTTTTCACATTTTTCCACGAAAAAGGCCATTACCCCCCCCCCTTTGGTTTCTAGGTGAAATTCTCACTCGACAAAAATCAAACAAAAATGTTTCCATGGTGTGTATTGTTGTTCATTTTCATCAAATAAACAAAATAAAACCCAGAATAAATCATTAAAGACAAGAAATGAGCATAAAAGGTGCCTCAGCGCAAGTGTAAATGTTAGTAAAAGAGCCCAAATTAAAAAAAAATATTGCGATAAACCACAATCTTCCATTATAGAGTGAATGTTTGAGGTGTATAAAAGGCATTTATTTCTTTTTTAGAAATTTTAATTTTTCACATTTTTCCGTGAAAAGTGCCAATACCCCCCCCTTTGGGTTTTAGGTGAAATTCTCACTCGACCCAAATCAAACAAAAATGTTTCCATGGTGTGTATTGTTGTTCATTTTCATCAAATAAACAAAATAAAACCCAGAATAAATCATTAAAGACAAGAAATGAGCATAAAAAATGCCTCAGCGCAAATGTTAACGTTAGTAAAAGAGCCCAAATTACAAAAAATATTGCGAAAAACAACAATCTTCCATTATAGAGTGAATGTTTGAGGTGTATAGAAGGCATTTATTTCATTTTTAGAAATTTTACTATTTCACATTTTTCCATGAAAAGTTCCAATACCCCACCTTTGGGTTCTAGGTGAAATTCTCACTCGACAAAAATCAAACAAAAATGTTTCCATGGTGTGTATTGTTGTTCATTTTCATCAAATAAACAAAATAAAACCCAGAATAAATCATTAAAGACAAGAAATGAGCATAAAGATGCCTCAGCGCAAATGTTAATGTTAGTAAAAGAGCCCAAATTTCAAAAAATATTGCGAAAAACAACAATCTTCCATTATAGAGTGAATATTTGAGGTGTATAGAAGGCATTTATTTCCTTTTTAGAAATTTTAATTTTTCTCATTTTTCCATGAAAAGTGCCAATACCCCCCCCTTTGGGTTCTAGGTGAAATTCTCACTCGACCCAAATCAAACAAAAATGTTTCCATGGTGTGTATTGTTGTTCATTTTCATCAAATAAACAAAATAAAACCCAGAATAAATCATTAAAGACAAGAAATGAGCATAAAAATGCCTCAGCGCAAATGTTAATGTTAGTAAAAGAGCCCAAATTACAAAAAATATTGCGAAAAACAACAATCTTCCATTATAGAGTGAATGTTTGAGGTGTATAGAAGGCATTTATTTCATTTTTAGAAATTTTAATATTTCACATTTTTCCATGAAAAGTGCCAATACCCCACCTTTGGGTTCTAGGTGAAATTCTCACTCGACAAAAATCAAACAAAAATGTTTCCATGGTGTGTATTGTTGTTCATTTTCATCAAATAAACAAAATAAAACCCAGAATAAATCATTAAAGACAAGAAATGAGCATAAAAGATGCCTCAGCGCAAGTGTTAATGTTAGTAAAAGAGCCCAAATTTCAAAAAATATTGCGAAAAACAACAATCTTCCATTATAGAGTGAATGTTTGAGGTGTATAGAAGGCATTTATTTCATTTTTAGAAATTTTAATTTTTCACATTTTTCCATGAAAAGTGCCAATACCCTCCCCTTTGGGTTCTAGGTGAAATTCTCACTCGACACAAATCAAACAAAAATGTTTCCATGGTGTGTGTTGTTGTTCATTTTCATCAAATAAACAAAATAAAACCCAGCATAAATCATTAAAGACAAGAAATGAGCATAAAAGATGCCTCAGCGCAAATGTTAATGTCAGTAAAAGACCCCAAATTTCAATAAATATTGCGAAAAACAAATATCTTCCGTTATAGAGTGAATGTTTGAGGTGTTTAGAAGGCACATATTTCATTTTTAGAAATTTTAATATTTCACATTTTTCCATAAAAGTGCCAATACCCCCCCCTTTGGGTTATAGGTGAAATTCTCCCTCGACACAAATCAAACAAAAATGTTTCCATGGTGTGTATTGTTGTTCATTTTCATCAAATAAACAAAATAAAACCCAGAATAAATCATTAAAGACACGAAATGAGCCTAAAAGATGCCTCAACGCAAATGTTAATGTTAGTAACAGAGCCCAAATTTCAAAAAATATTGCGAAAAACAACAATCTTCCATTATAGAGTGAATGTTTGAGGTGTATAGAAGGCATTTTTTTAATTTTTAGAAATTTTAATTTTTCACATTTTTTCGTGAAAGGTGCCAATACCCCCCCCTTTGGGTTCTAGGTGAAATTCTCCCTCGACACAAATCAAACAAAAATGTTTCCATGGTGTGTATTGTTGTTCATTTTCATCAAATAAACAAAATAAAACCCAGAATAAATCATTAAAGACACGAAATGAGCCTAAAAGATGCCTCAACGCAAATGTTAATGTTAGTAAAAGAGCCCAAATTTCAAAAAATATTGCGAAAAACAACAATCTTCCATTATAGAGTGAATGTTTGAGGTGTATAGAAGGCATTTATTTCATTTTTAGAAATTTTAATTTTTCACATTTTTCCACGAAAAAGGCCAATACCCCCCCCTTTGGTTTCTAGGTGAAATTCTCACTCGACAAAAATCAAACAAAAAGGTTTCCATGGTGTGTATTGTTGTTCATTTTCATCAAATAAACAAAATAAAACCCAGAATAAATCATTAAAAAGACAAGAAATGAGCATAAAAGATGCCTCAGCGCAAATGTTAATGTTAGTAAAAGAGCCCAAATTTAAAAAAAATATTGCGAAAAACCACAATCTTCCATTATAGAGTGAATGTTTGAGGTGTATAGAAGGCATTTATTTCTTTTTTAGAAATTTTATTTTTCACATTTTTCCGTGAAAAGTGCCAATACCTTTGGGTTCTAGGTGAAATTCTCACTCGACCCAAATCAAACAAAAATGTTTCCATGGTGTGTATTGTTGTTCATTTTCATCAAATAAACAAAATAAAACCCAGAATTAATCATTAAAGACAAGAAATGAGCATAAAAAATGCATCAGCGCAAATGTTAATGTTAGTAAAAGAGCCTAAATTACAAAAAATATTGCGAAAAACAACAATCTTCAATTATAGAGTGAATTTTTTAGGTGTATAGAAGGCATTTATTTCATTTTTAGAAATTTTAATTTTCCACATTTTTCCATGAAAAGTGCCAATACCCCACCTTTGGGTTCTAGGTGAAAAAATCACTCGACAAAAATCAAACAAAAATGTTTCCATGGTGTGTATTGTTGTTCATTTTCATCAAATAAACAAAATAAAACCCAGAATAAATCATTAAAGACAAGAAATGAGCATAAAGATGCCTCAGCGCAAATGTTAATGTTAGTAAAAGAGCCAAAATTTCAAAAAATATTGCGAAAAACAACAATCTTCCATTATAGAGTGAATGTTTGAGGTGTATAGAAGGCATTTATTTCATTTTTAGAAATTTTAATTTTTCACATTTTTCCATGAAAAGTGCCAATACCCCCCCCTTTGGGTTCGAGGTGAAATTCTCACTCGACACAAATCAAACAAAAATGTTTCAATGGTGTGTATTGTTGTTCATTTTCATCAAATAAACAAAATAAAACCCAGAATAAATCATTAAAGACAAGAAATGAGCATAAAAGATGCCTCAGCGCAAGTGTTAGTGTTAGTAAAAGAGCCCAAATTTCAAAAAATATTGCGAAAAACAACAATCTTCCATTATAGAGTGAATATTTGAGGTGTATAGAAGGCATTTATTTCCTTTTTAGAAATTTTAATTTTTCTCATTTTTCCATGAAAAGTGCCAATTCCCCCCCCCTTTGGGTTCTAGGTGAAATTCTCAGTCGACCCAAATCAAACAAAAATGTTTCCATGGTGTGTATTGTTGTTCATTTTCATCAAATAAACAAAATAAAACCCAGAATAAATCATTAAAGACAAGAAATGAGCATAAAAAATGCCTCAGCGCAAATGTTAATGTTAGTAAAAGAGCCCGAATTACAAAAAATATTGCGAAAAACAACAATCTTCCATTATAGAGTGAATGTTTGAGGTGTATAGAAGGCATTTATTTCATTTTTAGAAATTTTAATATTTCACATTTTTCCATGAAAAGTGCCAATACCCCACCTTTGGGTTCTAGGTGAAATTCTCACTCGACAAAAATCAAAAATAATGTTTCCATGGTGTGTATTGTTGTTCATTTTCATCAAATAAACAAAATAAAACCCAGAATAAATCATTAAAGACAAGAAATGAGCATAAAAGATGCCTCAGCGCAAGTGTTAATGTTAGTAAAAGAGCCCAAATTTCAAAAAATATTGCGAAAAACAACAATCTTCCATTATAGAGTGAATGTTTGAGGTGTATAGAAGGCATTTATTTCATTTTTAGAAATTTTAATTTTTCACATTTTTCCATGAAAAGTGCCAATACCCCCCCCTTTGGGTTCTAGGTGAAATTCTCACTCGACACAAATCAAACAAAAATGTTTCCATGCTATGTATTGTTGTTCATTTTCATCAAATAAACAAAATAAAACCCAGCATAAATCATTAAAGACAAGAAATGAGCATAAAAGATGTCTCAGCGCAAATGTTAATGTCAGTAAAAGAGCCCAAATTTCAAAAAATATTGCGAAAAACAAAAATCTTCCGTTATAGAGTGAATGTTTGAGGTGTATAGAAGGCATTTATTTCATTTTTAGAAATTTTAATATATCACATTTTTCCATAAAAGAGCCAATACCCCCCCCCTTTGGGTTATAGGTGAAATTCTCACTCGACAAAAATCAAACAAAAATGTTTCCATGGTGTGTATTGTTGTTCATTTTCATCAAATAAACAAAATAAAACCCAGAATAAATCATTAAAGACAAGAAATGAGCATAAAAGATGCCTCAGCGCAAGTGTTAATGTTAGTAAAAGAGCCCAAATTTAAAAAAAATATTGCGAAAAACCACAATCTTCCATTATAGAGTGAATGTTTGAGGTGTATAGAAGGCATTTATTTCTTTTTTAGAAATTTTAATTTTTCACATTTTTCCGTGAAAAGTGCCAATACCTTTGGGTTCTAGGTGAAATTCTCACTCGACCCAAATCAAACAAAAATGTTTCCATGGTGTGTATTGTTGTTCATTTTCATCAAATAAACAAAATAAAACCCAGAATAAATCATTAAAGACAAGAAATGAGCATAAAAAATGCATCAGCGCAAATGTTAATGTTAGTAAAAGAGCCCAAATTACAAAAAATATTGCGAAAAACAACAATCTTCAATTATAGAGTGAATTTTTTAGGTGTATAGAAGGCATTTATTTCATTTTTAGAAATTTTAATTTTCCACATTTTTCCATGAAAAGTGCCAATACCCCACCTTTGGGTTCTAGGTGAAAAAATCACTCGACAAAAATCAAACAAAAATGTTTCCATGGTGTGTATTGTTGTTCATTTTCATCAAATAAAATAAATAAAACCCAGAATAAATCATTAAAGACAAGAAATGAGCATAAAGATGCCTCAGCGCAAATGTTAATGTTAGTAAAAGAGCCAAAATTTCAAAAAATATTGCGAAAAACAACAATCATCCATTATAGAGTGAATGTTTGAGGTGTATAGAAGGCATTTATTTCATTTTTAGAAATTTTAATTTTTCACATTTTTCCATGAAAAGTGCCAATACCCCCCCCCTTTGGGTTCTAGGTGAAATTCTCACTCGACACAAATCAAACAAAAATGTTTCCATGCTATGTATTGTTGTTCATTTTCATCAAATAAACAAAATAAAACCCAGCATAAATCATTAAAGACAAGAAATGAGCATAAAAGATGCCTCAGCGCAAATGTTAATGTCAGTAAAAGAGCCCAAATTTCAAAAAATATTGCGAAAAACAACAATCTTCCATTATAGAGTGAATATTTGAGGTGTATAGAAGGCATTTATTTCATTTTTAGAAATTTTAATTTTTCACATTTTTCCATGAAAAGTGCCAATACCCCCCCCTTTGGGTTCTAGGTTAAATTCTCACTCGACACAAATCAAACAAAAATGTTTCCATGCTATGTATTGTTGTTCATTTTCATCAAATAAACAAAATAAAACCCAGCATAAATCATTAAAGACAAGAAATGAGCATAAAAGATGCCTCAGCGCAAATGTTAATGTCAGTAAAAGAGCCCAAATTTCAAAAAATATTGCGAAAAACAAAAATCTTCCGTTATAGAGTGAATGTTTGAGGTGTATAGAAGGCATTTATTTCATTTTTAGAAATTTTAATATATCACATTTTTCCATAAAAGAGCCAATACCCCCCCCTTTGGGTTATAGGTGAAATTCTCACTCGACAAAAATCAAACAAAAATGTTTCCATGGTGTGTATTGTTGTTCATTTTCATCAAATAAACAAAATAAAACCCAGAATAAATCATTAAAGACAAGAAATGAGCATAAAAGATGCCTCAGCGCAAGTGTTAATGTTAGTAAAAGAGCCCAAATTTAAAAAAAATATTGCGAAAAACCACAATCTTCCATTATAGAGTGAATGTTTGAGGTGTATAGAAGGCATTTATTTCTTTTTTAGAAATTTTAATTTTTCACATTTTTCCGTGAAAAGTGCCAATACCTTTGGGTTCTAGGTGAAATTCTCACTCGACCCAAATCAAACAAAAATGTTTCCATGGTGTGTATTGTTGTTCATTTTCATCAAATAAACAAAATAAAACCCAGAATAAATCATTAAAGACAAGAAATGAGCATAAAAAATGCATCAGCGCAAATGTTAATGTTAGTAAAAGAGCCCAAATTACAAAAAATATTGCGAAAAACAACAATCTTCCATTATAGAGTGAATATTTGAGGTGTATAGAAGGCATTTATTTCCTTTTTAGAAATTTTAATTTTTCTCATTTTTCCATGAAAAGTGCCAATACCCCCCCCTTTGGGTTCTAGGTGAAATTCTCAGTCGACCCAAATCAAACAAAAATGTTTCCATGGTGTGTATTGTTGTTCATTTTCATCAAATAAACAAAATAAAACCCAGAATAAATCATTAAAGACAAGAAATGAGCATAAAAAAATGCCTCAGCGCAAATGTTAATGTTAGTAAAAGAGCCCAAATTACAAAAAATATTGCGAAAAACAACAATCTTCCATTATAGAGTGAATGTTTGAGGTGTATAGAAGGCATTTATTTCATTTTTAGAAATTTTAATTTTTCACATTTTTCCATGAAAAGTGCCAATACCCCCCCCCTTTGGGTTCGAGGTGAAATTCTCACTCGACACAAATCAAACAAAAATGTTTCAATGGTGTGTATTGTTGTTCATTTTCATCAAATAAACAAAATAAAACCCAGAATAAATCATTAAAGACAAGAAATGAGCATAAAAGATGCCTCAGCGCAAGTGTTAGTGTTAGTAAAAGAGCCCAAATTTCAAAAAATATTGCGAAAAACAACAATCTTCCATTATAGAGTGAATATTTGAGGTGTATAGAAGGCATTTATTTCCTTTTTAGAAATTTTAATTTTTCTCATTTTTTCCATGAAAAGTGCCAATACCCCCCCCTTTGGGTTCTAGGTGAAATTCTCAGTCGACCCAAATCAAACAAAAATGTTTCCATGGTGTGTATTGTTGTTCATTTTCATCAAATAAACAAAATAAAACCCAGAATAAATCATTAAA
>NW_027286299.1:0-30828 GCF_022747635.1 Hetaerina americana
TACATTTTTGTTTGATTTGTAACGAGTGAGATTTTCACCTAGAACCCAAAGGGGGGGGTATTGTCACTTTTCATGGAAAAATGTGAAAAATTAAATTTTCTAAAAATGAAATAAATGCCTTCTATACACCTCAAACATTCACTCTAAAAAGAAGATTGTGGTTTTTCGCAATATTTTTAGAAATTTGGGCTCTTATAGTAAGAATAACCCTTGCGCTGAAGCATCTTTTATGCTCATTTCTTGTCTTTCAGGATTTATTCTGGGTTTAATTTTGTTTATTTGATGAAAATGAACAACAATACACACCATGGAAACATTTTTGTTTGATTTGTCGTGTGAGATTTTTACCTAGAACCCAAAGGGGGGGGTATTGGCACTTTTCATGGAAAAATGTGAAAAATTAAATTTTCTAAAAATGAAATAAATGCCTTCTATACACCTCAAACATTCACTCTAAAAAAGAAGATTGTGGTTTTTCGCAATATTTTTAGAAATTTGGGCTCTTTTAGTAACATTAACACTTGCGCTGAAGCATCTTTTATGCTCATTTCTTGTCCTGCAGGATTTATTCTGTGTTTAATTTTGTTTATTTGATGAAAATGAACAACAATACACACCATGGAAACATTTTTGTTTGATTTGTTTCGAGTGAGATTTTCACCTAGAACCCAAAGGGGGGGGTATTGGCACTTTTCATGGAAAAAATGAGAAAAATTAAATTTTGTAAAAATGAAATAAATGCCTTCTATACACCTCAAACATTCACTCCAAAAAAGAAGATTGTGGTTTTTCGCAATATTTTTAGAAATTTGGGCTCTTTTAGTAACATTAACACTTGCGCTGAAGCATCTTTTATGCTCATTTCTTGTTTTTCAGGATTTATTCTGGGTTTAATTTTGTTTATTTGATGAAAATGAACAACAATACACACCATGGAAACATTTTTGTTTGATTTGTGTCGAGTGAGATTTTCACCTAGAACCCAAAGAGGGGGGGTATTGTCACTTTTCATGGAAAAATGTGAAAAATTAAATTTTCTAAAAATGAAATAAATGCCTTCTATACACCTCAAACATTCACTCTAAAAAAGAAGATTGTGGTTTTTCGCAATATTTTTAGAAATTTGGGCTCTTATAGTAAGAATAACACTTGCGCTGAAGCATCTTTTATGCTCATTTTTTGTTTTTCAGGATTTATTCTGGGGTTAATTTTGTTTATTTGATGAAAATGAACAACAATAAACACCATGGAAACATTTTTGTTTGATTTGTGTCGAGTGAGATTTTCACCTAGAACCCAAAGGGGGGGGGGTATTGGCACTTTTCATGGAAAAATGTGAAAAATTAAATTTTCTAAAAATGTAATAAATGCCTTCTATACACCTCAAACATTCACTCTTAAACTGAAAATTGTTGCTTTTCGCAATATTTTTAGAAATTTGGGCTCTTTTAGTAACATGAACACTTGCGCTGAAGCATCTTTTATGCTCATTTCTTGTCTTTCAGGATTTATTCTGGGTTTAATTTTGTTTATTTGATGAAAATGAACAACAATACCCACCATGGAAACATTTTTGTTTGGTTTGTGTCGAGTTAGATTTTCACCTAGAACCCAAATGAAAGGGTATTGGCACTTTTCACGGAAAAATGTAAAAAATTAAATTTTCTAAAAATGTAATAAATGCCTTCTATACACCTCAAACATTCACTCTAAAACTGAAAATTGTTGCTTTTCGCAATATTTTTAGAAATTTGGGCTCTTTTATTAACATGAACACTTGCGCTGAAGCATCTTTTATGCTCATATCTTATCTTTCAGGATTTATTCTGAGTTTTATTTTGTTTATTTGATGAAAATGAACAAGAATACACACCATGGAAACATTTTTGTTTGATTTGTGTCGAGTGAGATTTTCACCTAGAACCCAAAGGGGGGGGTATTGGCACTTTTCATGGAAAAATGTGAAAAATTAAATTTTCTAAAAATGATATATATGCCTTCTATACACCTCAAACATTCACTCTAAAACTGAAAAATGTTGCTTTTCGCAATATTTTTAGAAATTTGGGCTCTTATAGTAAGAATAACACTTGCGCTGAAGCATCTTTTATGCTCATTTCTTGTTTTTCAGGATTTATTCTGGGTTTAATTTTGTTTATTTGATAAAAATGAAAAACAATACACACCATGGAAACATTTTTGTTTGTTTTGTGTCGAGTGAGATTTTCACCTAGAACCCAAAGGGGGGGTATTGTCACTTTTCATGGAAAAATGTGAAAAATTAAATTTTCTAAAAATGAAATAAATGCCTTCTATACACCTCAAACATTCACTCTAAAAAAGAAGATTGTGGTTTTACGCAATATTTTTAGAAATTTGGGCTCTTATAGTAAGAATAACCCTTGCGCTGAAGCATCTTTTATGCTCATTTCTTGTCTTTCAGGATTTATTCTGGGTTTAATTTTGTTTATTTGATGAAAATGAACAACAATACACACCATGGAAACATTTTTGTTTGATTTGTGTCGTGTGAGATTTTCACCTAGAACCCAAAGGGAGGGTATTGGCCCTTTTCATGGAAAAAAGAGAAAAATTAAATTTTCTAAAAATGAAATAAATGCCTTCTATACACCTCAAACATTCACTCTAAAACAGAAGATTATGGTTTTTCGCAATATTTTTAGAAATTTGGGCTCTTTTAGTAACATTAACACTTGCGCTGAAGCATCTTTTATGCTCATTTCTTGTCCTTCAGGATTTATTCTGGTTTTTTTTTGTTTATTTGATGAAAATGAACAAGAATACACACCATGGAAACATTTTTGTTTGATTTGTGTCGAGTGAGATTTTCACCTAGAACCAAAAGGGGGGGGGTATTGGCACTTTTCATGGAAAAATGTGAAAAATTAAATTTTCTAAAAATGAAATAAATGCCTTCTATACACCTCAAACATTCACTCCAAAAAAGAAGATTGTGGTTTTTCGCAATATTTTTAGAAATTTGGGCTCTTATAGTAAGAATAACACTTGCGCTGAAGCACCTTTTATGCTCATTTCTTGTTTTTCAGGATTTATTCTGGGTTTAATTTTGTTTATTTGATGAAAATGAACAAGAATACACACCATGGAAACATTTTTGTTTGATTTGTGTCGAGTGAGATTTTCACTTAGAACCCAAAGGGGGGGGTATTGGCACTTTTCATGGAAAAATGTGAAAAATTAAATTTTCTAAAAATGAAATAAATGCCTTCTATACACCTCAAACATTCACTCCAAAAAAGAAGATTGTGATTTTTCGCAATATTTTTAGAAATTGGGCTCTTATAGTAAGAATAACACTTGCGCTGAAGCATCTTTTATGCTCATTTCTTGTTTTTCAGGATTTATTCTGGGTTTAATTTTGTTTATTTGATGAAAATGAACAACAATACACAACATGAAACATTTTTGTATGATTTGTGTCGAGTGAGATTTTCACGTAGAACCCAAAGGGAGGGTATTGGCACTTTTCATGGAAAAAAGAGAAAAATTAAATTTTCTAAGAATGAAATAAATGCCTTCTATACACCTCAAACATTCACTCTAAAACAGAAGATTATGGTTTTTCGCAATATTTTTAGAAATTTGGGCTCTTTTAGTAACATTAACACTTGCGCTGAAGCATCTTTTATGCTCATTTCTTGTCCTGCAGGATTTATTCTGGGTTTTATTTTGTTTATTTGATGAAAATGAACAACAATACACACCTTGGATACATTTTTGTTTGATTTGTAACGAGTGAGATTTTCACCTAGAACCCAAAGGGGGGGGTATTGTCACTTTTCATGGAAAAATGTGAAAAATTAAATTTTCTAAAAATGAAATAAATGCCTTCTATACACCTCAAACATTCACTCTAAAAAAGAAGATTGTGGTTTTTCGCAATATTTTTAGAAATTTGGGCTCTTATAGTAAGAATAACCCTTGCGCTGAAGCATCTTTTATGCTCATTTCTTGTCTTTCAGGATTTATTCTGGGTTTAATTTTGTTTATTTCATGAAAATGAATAACAATACACACCATGGAAACATTTTTGTATGATTTGTGTCGAGTGAGATTTTCACCTAGAACCCAAAGGGAGGGTATTGGCCCTTTTCATGGAAAAAAGAGAAAAATTAAATTTTCTAAAAATGAAATAAATGCCTTCTATACACCTCAAACATTCACTCTAAAACAGAAGATTATGGTTTTTCGCAATATTTTTAGAAATTTGGGCTCTTTTAGTAACATTAACACTTTCGCTGAAGCATCTTTTATGCTCATTTCTTGTCCTGCAGGATTTATTCTGGGTTTAATTTTGTTTATTTGATGAAAATGAACAACAATACACACCATGGAAACATTTTTGTTTGATTTGTTTCGAGTGAGATTTTCACCTAGAACCCAAAGGGGGGGGGTATTGGCACTTTTCATGGAAAAATGTGAAAAATTAAATTTTCTAAAAATGAAATAAATGCCTTCTATACACCTCAAACATTCACTCTAAAAAGAAGATTGTGGTTTTTCGCAATATTTTTAGAAATTTGGGCTCTTATAGTAAGAATAACCCTTGCGCTGAAGCATCTTTTATGCTCATTTCTTGTCTTTCAGGATTTATTCTGGGTTTAATTTTGTTTATTTGATGAAAATGAACAACAATACACACCATGGAAACATTTTTGTTTGATTTGTGTCGTGTGAGATTTTTACCTAGAACCCAAAGGGGGGGGTATTGGCACTTTTCATGGAAAAATGTGAAAAATTAAATTTTCTAAAAATGAAATAAATGCCTTCTATACACCTCAAACATTCACTCCAAAAAAGAAGATTGTGGTTTTTCGCAATATTTTTAGAAATTTGGGCTCTTTTAGTAACATTAACACTTGCGCTGAAGCATCTTTTATGCTCATTTCTTGTCCTTCAGGATTTATTCTGGGTTTTTTTTTGTTTATTTGATGAAAATGAACAAGAATACACACCATGGAAACATTTTTGTTTGATTTGTGTCGAGTGAGATTTTCACCTAGAACCCAAAGGGGGGGGTATTGGCACTTTTCATGGAAAAATGTGAAAAATTAAATTTTCTAAAAATGAAATAAATGCCTTCTATACACCTCAAACATTCACTCCAAAAAAGAAGATTGTGGTTTTTCGCAATATTTTTAGAAATTTGGGCTCTTATAGTAAGAATAACACTTGCGCTGAAGCATCTTTTATGCTCATTTCTTGTTTTTCAGGATTTATTCTGGGTTTAATTTTGTTCATTTGATGAAAATGAACAACAATACACACCATGGAAACATTTTTGTTTGATTTGTGTCGAGTGAGATTTTCACCTAGAACCCAAAGGGGGGGGTATTGTCACTTTTCATGGAAAAATGTGAAAAATTAAATTTTCTAAAAATGAAATAAATGCCTTCTATACACCTCAAACATTCACTCTATAAAAGAAGATTGTGTTTTTCGCAATATTTTTAGAAATTTGGGCTCTTATAGTAAGAATAACACTTGCGCTGAAGCATCTTTTATGCTCATTTCTTGTTTTTTAGGATTTATTCTGGGTTTAATTTTGTTTATTTGATGAAAATGAACAACAATACACACCATGGAAACATTTTTGTTTGATTTGTGTCGAGTGAGATTTTCACCTAGAACCCAAAGGGGGGGGTATTGTCACTTTTCATGGAAAAATGAGAAAAATTAAATTTTCTAAAAATGAAATAAATGCCTTCTATACACCTCAAACATTCACTCTAAAAAAGAAGATTGTGGTTTTTCGCAATATTTTTAGAAATTTGGGCTCTTATAGTAAGAATAACCCTTGCGCTGAAGCATCTTTTATGCTCATTTCTTGTCTTTCAGGATTTATTCTGGGTTTAACTTTGTTTATTTGATGAAAATGAACAACAATACACACCATGGAAACATTTTTGTTTGATTTGTGTCGTGTGAGATTTTTACCTAGAACCCAAAGGGGGGGGTATTGGCACTTTTCATGGAAAAATGTTAAAAATTAAATTTTCTAAAAATGAAATAAATGCCTTCTATACACCTCAAACATTCATTCCAAAAAAGAAGATTGTGGTTTTTCGAATATATTTTTAGAAATTTGGGCTCTTTTAGTAACATTAACACTTGCGCTGAAGCATCTTTTATGCTCATTTCTTGTCCTTCAGGATTTATTCTGGGTTTTTTTTTGTTTATTTGATGAAAATGAACAAGAATACACACCATGGAAACATTTTTGTTTGATTTGTGTCGAGTGAGATTTTCACCTAGAACCAAAAGGGGGGGTATTGGCACTTTTCATGGAAAAATGTGAAAAATTAAATTTTCTAAAAATGAAATAAATGCCTTCTATACACCTCAAACATTCACTCCAAAAAAGAAGATTGTGGATTTTCGCAATATTTTTAGAAATTTGGGCTCTTATAGTAAGAATAACACTTGCGCTGAAGCACCTTTTATGCTCATTTCTTGTTTTTCAGGATTTATTCTGGGTTTAATTTTGTTTATTTGATGAAAATGAACAAGAATACACACCATGGAAACATTTTTGTTTGATTTGTGTCGAGTGAGATTTTCACCTAGAACCCAAAGGGGGGGGTATTGGCACTTTTCATGGAAAAATGTGAAAAATTAAATTTTCTAAAAATGAAATAAATGCCTTCTATACACCTCAAACATTCACTCCAAAAAAGAAGATTGTGATTTTTCGCAATATTTTTAGAAATTTGGGCTCTTATAGTAAGAATAACACTTGCGCTGAAGCATCTTTTATGCTCATTTCTTGTTTTTCAGGATTTATTCTGGGTTTAATTTTGTTTATTTGATGAAAATGAACAACAATACACACCATGGAAACATTTTTGTATGATTTGTGTCGAGTGAGATTTTCACGTAGAACCCAAAGGGAGGGTATTGGCACTTTTCATGGAAAAAAGAGAAAAATTAAATTTTCTAAAAATGAAATAAATGCCTTCTATACACCTCAAACATTCACTCTAAAACAGAAGATTATGGTTTTTCGCAATATTTTTAGAAATTTGGGCTCTTTTAGTAACATTAACACTTGCGCTGAAGCATCTTTTATGCTCATTTCTTGTCCTGCAGGATTTATTCTGGGTTTTATTTTGTTTATTTGATGAAAATGAACAACAATACACACCTTGGATACATTTTTGTTTGATTTGTAACGAGTGAGATTTTCACCTAGAACCCAAAGGGGGGGGTATTGTCACTTTTCATGGAAAAATGTGAAAAATTAAATTTTCTAAAAATGAAATAAATGCCTTCTATACACCTCAAACATTCACTCTAAAAAAGAAGATTGTGGTTTTTCGCAATATTTTTAGAAATTTGGGCTCTTATAGTAAGAATAACCCTTGCGCTGAAGCATCTTTTATGCTCATTTCTTGTCTTTCAGGATTTATTCTGGGTTTAATTTTGTTTATTTGATGAAAATGAACAACAATACACACCATGGAAACATTTTTGTTTGATTTGTGTCGTGTGAGATTTTTACCTAGAACCCAAAGGGGGGGGTATTGACACTTTTCATGGAAAAATGTGAAAAATTAAATTTTCTAAAAATGAAATAAATGCCTTCTATACACCTCAAACATTCACTCCAAAAAAGAAGATTGTGGTTTTTCGCAATATTTTTAGAAATTTGGGCTCTTATAGTAAGAATAACACTTGCGCTGAAGCATCTTTTATGCTCATTTCTTGTTTTTCAGGATTTATTCTGGGTTTAATTTTGTTTATTTGATGAAAATGAACAAGAATACACACCATGGAAACATTTTTGTTTGATTTGTGTCGAGTGAGATTTTCACCTAGAACCCAAAGGGGGGGGTATTGGCACTTTTCATGGAAAAATGTGAAAAATTAAATTTTCTAAAAATGAAATAAATACCTTCTATACACCTCAAACATTCACTCCAAAAAAGGAGATTGTGATTTTTCGCAATATTTTTAGAAATTTGGGCTCTTATAGTAAGAATAACACTTGCGCTGAAGCATCTTTTATGCTCATTTCTTGTTTTTCAGGATTTATTCTGGGTTTAATTTTGTTTATTTGATGAAAATGAACAACAATACACACCATGGAAACATTTTTGTTTGATTTGTGTCGTGTGAGATTTTTACCTAGAACCCAAAGGGGGGGTATTGGCACTTTTCATGGAAAAATGTGAAAAATTAAATTTTCTAAAAATGAAATAAATGCCTTCTATACACCTCAAACATTCACTCCAAAAAAGAAGATTGTGGTTTTTCGCAATATTTTTAGAAATTTGGGCTCTTTTAGTAACATTAACACTTGCGCTGAAGCATCTTTTATGCTCATTTCTTGTCTTTCAGGATTTATTCTGGGTTTAATTTTGTTTATTTGATGAAAATGAACAACAATACACACCAAGGAAACATTTTTGTTTGATTTGTGTCGAGTGAGATTTTCACCTAGAACCCAAAGGGGGGGGTATTGGTACTTTTCATGGAAAAATTAGAGAAATTAAATTTTCTAAAAATGAAATAAATGCCTTCTATGCACCTCAAACATTCACTCCAAAAAAGAAGATTGTGGTTTTTCGCAATATTTTTAGAAATTTGGGCTCTTATAGTAAGAATAACACTTGCGCTGAAGCATCTTTTATGTTCATTTCTTGTTTTTCAGGATTTATTCTGGGTTTAATTTTGTTTATTTGATGAAAATGAACAACAATACACACCATGGAAACATATTTTTTTGATTTGTGTCGAGTGAGATTTTCACCTAGAACCCAAAGGGGGGGGTATTGGCACTTTTCATGGAAAAATGTGAAAAATTAAATTTTCTAAAAATGAAATAAATGCCTTCTATACACCTCAAACATTCACTCCAAAAAAGAAGATTGTGGTTTTTCGCAATATTTTTAGAAATTTGGGCTCTTATAGTAAGAATAACACTTGCGCTGAAGCATCTTTTATGCTCATTTCTTGTTTTTCAGGATTTATTCTGGGTTTAAATTCTTTTATTTGATGAAAATGAACAAGAATACACACCATGGAAACATTTTTGTTTGATTTGTGTCGAGTGAGATTTTCACCTAGAACCCAAAGGGGGGGGTATTGGCACTTTTCATGGAAAAATGTGAAAAATTAAATTTTCTAAAAATGAAATAAATGCCTTCTATACACCTCAAACATTCACTCCAAAAAAGAAGATTGTGATTTTTCGCAATATTTTTAGAAATTTGGGCTCTTATAGTAAGAATAACACTTGCGCTGAAGCATCTTTTATGCTCATTTCTTGTTTTTCAGGATTTATTCTGGGTTTAATTTTGTTTATTTGATGAAAATGAACAACAATACACACCATGGAAACATTTTTGTTTGATTTGAGTCGAGTGAGATTTTCACCTAGAACCCAAAGGGGGGGTATTGTCACTTTTCATGGAAAAATGTGAAAAATTAAATTTTCTAAAAATGAAATAAATGCCTTCTATACACCTCAAACATTCACTCTAAAAAAGAAGATTGTGGTTTTTCGCAATATTTTTAGAAATTTGGGCTCTTATAGTAAGAATAACCCTTTCGCTGAAGCATCTTTTATGCTCATTTCTTGTCTTTCAGGATTTATTCTCGGTTTAATTTTGTTTATTTGATGAAAATGAACAACAATACACACCATGGAAACATTTTTGTATGATTTGTGTCGAGTGAGATTTTCACGTAGAACCCAAAGGGAGGGTATTGGCACTTTTCATGGAAAAAAGAGAAAAATTAAATTTTCTAAAAATGAAATAAATGCCTTCTATACACCTCAAACATTCACTCTAAAACAGAAGATTATGGTTTTTCGCAATATTTTTAGAAATTTGGGCTCTTTTAGTAACATTAACACTTGCGCTGAAGCATCTTTTATGCTCATTTCTTGTCCTGCAGGATTTATTCTGGGTTTTATTTTGTTTATTTGATGAAAATGAACAACAATACACACAAATTCCAAAGAAACTGCGGGAGATGCCGCAACAGTAACTTTTAACGGAGTCATCCGCTAATGTGCATTTTAAATGCACATTAGCGGATGACTCCGTTAAAAGTTACTGTTGCGGCATCTCCCGCAGTTTCTTTGGAATTTGTCAAAGGGAAAACACCATACGTGTTTAAAGTTGGCTTTTAACCTCGTGGACAGTGGCGCCTCGCGCACGACTACGAATGCATGTGACATTGTATGTACGGTATTTCGTCATAACATCTAGTTCCTTTAAAAGCCCCAAAATTTCAGAGTTTAAGAGGACGCCTCGGTAGCTTAAGTGGCTAAAGCACTCGACCGGATATTGAGGGATCTGGGTTCGAGTCCCAGTCAAGGCGAATGATTTTTACGCTCTGAAATTGTTGCATTAAAACAATAGACACCTTGGATACATTTTTGTTTGATTTGTAACGAGTGAGATTTTCACCTAGAACCCAAAGGGGGGGGTATTGTCACTTTTCATGGAAAAATGTGAAAAATTAAATTTTCTAAAAATGAAATAAATGCCTTCTATACACCTCAAACATTCACTCTAAAAAAGAAGATTGTGGTTTTTCGCAATATTTTTAGAAATTTGGGCTCTTATAGTAAGAATAACCCTTGCGCTGAAGCATCTTTTATGCTCATTTCTTGTCTTTCAGGATTTATTCTGGGTTTAATTTTGTTTATTTGATGAAAATGAACAACAATACACACCATGGAAACATTTTTGTTTGATTTGTGTCGTGTGAGATTTTTACCTAGAACCCATAGGGGGGGGTATTGGCACTTTTCATGGAAAAATGTGAAAAATTAAATTTTCTAAAAATGAAATAAATGCCTTCTATACACCTCAAACATTCACTCCAAAAAAGAAGATTGTGGTTTTTCGCAATATTTTTAGAAATTTGGGCTCTTATAGTAAGAATAACACTTGCGCTGAAGCATCTTTTATGCTCATTTCTTGTTTTTCAGGATTTATTCTGGGTTTAATTTTGTTTATTTGATGAAAATGAACAACAATACACACCATGGAAACATTTTTGTTTGATTTGTGACGAGTGAGATTTTCACCTAGAACCCAAAGGGGGGGGGTATTGTCACTTTTCATGGAAAAATGTGAAAAATTAAATTTTCTAAAAATGAAATAAATGCCTTCTATACACCTCAAACATTCACTCTAAAAAAGAAGATTGTGGTTTTTCGCAATATTTTTAGAAATTTGGGCTCTTATAGTAAGAATAACCCTTGCGCTGAAGCATCTTTTATGCTCATTTCTTGTCTTTCAGGATTTATTCTGGGTTTAATTTTGTTTATTTGATGAAAATGAACAACAATACACACCATGGAAACATTTTTGTTTGATTTGTGTCGTGTGAGATTTTTACCTAGAACCCAAAGGGGGGGGTATTGGCACTTTCAATGGAAAAATGTGAAAAATTAAATTTTCTAAAAATGAAATAAATGCCTTCTATACACCTCAAACATTCACTCCAAAAAAGAAGATTGTGGTTTTTCGCAATATTTTTAGAAATTTGGGCTCTTATAGTAAGAATAACACTTGCGCTGAAGCACCTTTTATGCTCATATCTTATCTTTCAGGATTTATTCTGAGTTTTATTTTGTTTATTTGATGAAAACGAACAAGAATACACACCATGGAAACATTTTTGTTTGATTTGGGTCGAGTGAGATTTTCACCTAGAACCCAAAGGGGGGGGTATTGGCACTTTTCATGGAAAAATGTGAAAAATTAAATTTTCTAAAAATGAAATAAATGCCTTCTATACACCTCAAACATTCGTTCCAAAAAAGAAGATTGTGGTTTTTCGCAATATTTTTAGAAATTTGGGCTCTTTTAGTAACATTAACACTTGCGCTGAAGCATCTTTTATGCTCATTTCTTGTCCTTCAGGATTTATTCTGGGTTTTTTTTGTTTATTTGATGAAAATGAACAAGAATACACACCATGGAAACATTTTTGTTTGATTTGTGTCGAGTGAGATTTTCACCTAGAACCCAAAGGGGGGGGTATTGGCACTTTTCATGGAAAAATGTGAAAAATTAAATTTTCTAAAAATGAAATAAATGCCTTCTATACACCTCAAACATTCACTCCAAAAAAGAAGATTGTGGTTTTTCGCAAAATTTTGGAAATTTGGGCTCTTATAGTAAGAATAACACTTGCGCTGAAGCATCTTTTATGCTCATTTCTGGTTTTTTAGGATTTATTCTGGGTTTAATTTTGTTTATTTGATGAAAATGAACAACAATACACACCATGGAAACATTTTTGTTTGATTTGTGTCGAGTGAGATTTTCACCTAGAACCCAAAGGGGGGGTATTGTCACTTTTCATGGAAAAATGTGAAAAATTAAATTTTCTAAAAATGAAATAAATGCCTTCTATACACCTCAAACATTCACTCCAAAAAAGAAGATTGTGGTTTTTCGCAATATTTTTAGAAATTTGGGCTCTTTTAGTAACATTAACACTTGCGCTGAAGCATCTTTTATGCTCATTTCTTGTCCTTCAGGATTTATTCTGGGTTTTTTTTTATTTATTTGATGAAAATGAACAAGAATACACACCATGGAAACATTTTTGTTTGATTTGTGTCGAGTGAGATTTTCACCTAGAACCCAAAGGGGGGGGTATTGGCACTTTTCATGGAAAAATGTGAAAAATTAAATTTTCTAAAAATGTAATAAATGCCTTCTATACACCTCAAACATTCACTCCAAAAAAGAAGATTGTTGTTTTTCGCAATATTTTTAGAAATTTGGGCTCTTTTAGTAACATTAACACTTGCGCTGAAGCATCTTTTATGCTCATTTCTTGTCCTTCAGGATTTATTCTGGGTTTTTTTTTGTTTATTTGATGAAAATGAACAAGAATACACACCATGGAAACATTTTTGTTTGATTTGTGTCGAGTGAGATTTTCACCTAGAACCCAAAGGGGGGGGTATTGGCACTTTTCATGGAAAAATGTGAAAAATTAAATTTTCTAAAAATGAAATAAATGCCTTCTATACACCTCAAACATTCACTCCAAAAAAGAAGATTGTGGTTTTTCGCAATATTTTTAGAAATTTGGGCTCTTATAGTAAGAATAACACTTGCGCTGAAGCATCTTTTATGCTCATTTCTTGTTTTTCAGGATTTATTCTGGGTTTAATTTTGTTTATTTGATGAAAATGAACAACAATACACACCATGGAAACATTTTTGTTTGATTTGTGTCGAGTGAGATTTTCACCTAGAACCCAAAGGGGGGGGTATTGGCACTTTTCATGGAAAAATGTGAAAAATTAAATTTTCTAAAAATGAAATAAATGCCTTCTATACACCTCAAACATTCACTCCAAAAAAGAAGATTGTGGTTTTTCGCAAAATTTTGGAAATTTGGGCTCTTATAGTAAGAATAACACTTGCGCTGAAGCATCTTTTATGCTCATTTCTGGTTTTTTAGGATTTATTCTGGGTTTAATTTTGTTTATTTGATGAAAATGAACAACAATACACACCATGGAAACATTTTTGTTTGATTTGTGTCGAGTGAGATTTTCACCTAGAACCCAAAGGGGGGGGTATTGTCACTTTTCATGGAAAAATGTGAAAAATTAAATTTTCTAAAAATGAAATAAATGCCTTCTATACACCTCAAACATTCACTCCAAAAAAGAAGATTGTGGTTTTTCGCAATATTTTTAGAAATTTGGGCTCTTTTAGTAACATTAACACTTGCGCTGAAGCATCTTTTATGCTCATTTCTTGTCCTTCAGGATTTATTCTGGGTTTTTTTTTATTTATTTGATGAAAATGAACAAGAATACACACCATGGAAACATTTTTGTTTGATTTGTGTCGAGTGAGATTTTCACCTAGAACCCAAAGGGGGGGGTATTGGCACTTTTCATGGAAAAATGTGAAAAATTAAATTTTCTAAAAATGTAATAAATGCCTTCTATACACCTCAAACATTCACTCCAAAAAAGAAGATTATGGTTTTTCGCAATATTTTTAGAAATTTGGGCTCTTTTAGTAACATTAACACTTGCGCTGAAGCATCTTTTATGCTCATTTCTTGTCCTTCAGGATTTTTTCTGGGTTTTTTTTTGTTTATTTGATGAAAATGAACAAGAATACACACCATGGAAACATTTTTGTTTGATTTGTGTCGAGTGAGATTTTCACCTAGAACCCAAAGGGGGGGGTATTGGCACTTTTCATGGAAAAATGTGAAAAATTAAATTTTCTAAAAATGAAATAAATGCCTTCTATACACCTCAAACATTCACTCCAAAAAAGAAGATTGTGGTTTTTCGCAATATTTTTAGAAATTTGGGCTCTTATAGTAAGAATAACACTTGCGCTGAAGCATCTTTTATGCTCATTTCTTGTTTTTCAGGATTTATTCTGGGTTTAATTTTGTTTATTTGATGAAAATGAACAACAATACACACCATGGAAACATTTTTGTTTGATTTGTTTCGAGTGAGATTTTCACCTAGAACCCAAAGGGGGGGGGGGGGGGGTATTGGCACTTTTCATGGAAAAATGTGCAAAAATAAATTTTCCAAAAATGAAATAAATGCCTTCTATACACCTCAAACATTCACTCCAAAAAAGAAGATTGTGGTTTTTCGCAATATTTTTAGAAATTTGGGCTCTTATAGTAAGAATAACACTTGCGCTGAAGCATCTTTTATGCTCATTTCTTGTTTTTCAGGATTTATTCTGGGTTTAATTTTGTTTATTTGATGAAAATGAACAACAATACACACCATGGAAACATTTTTGTTTGATTTGTGACGAGTGAGATTTTCACCTAGAACCCAAAGGGGGGGGGTATTGTCACTTTTCATGGAAAAATGTGAAAAATTAAATTTTCTAAAAATGAAATAAATGCCTTCTATACACCTCAAACATTCACTCTAAAAAAGAAGATTGTGGTTTTTCGCAATATTTTTAGAAATTTGGGCTCTTATAGTAAGAATAACCCTTGCGCTGAAGCATCTTTTATGCTCATTTCTTGTCTTTCAGGATTTATTCTGGGTTTAATTTTGTTTATTTGATGAAAATGAACAACAATACACACCATGGAAACATTTTTGTTTGATTTGTGTCGTGTGAGATTTTTACCTAGAACCCAAAGGGGGGGGTATTGGCACTTTCAATGGAAAAATGTGAAAAATTAAATTTTCTAAAAATGAAATAAATGCCTTCTATACACCTCAAACATTCACTCCAAAAAAGAAGATTGTGGTTTTTCGCAATATTTTTAGAAATTTGGGCTCTTATAGTAAGAATAACACTTGCGCTGAAGCATCTTTTATGCTCATATCTTATCTTTCAGGATTTATTCTGAGTTTTATTTTGTTTATTTGATGAAAACGAACAAGAATACACACCATGGAAACATTTTTGTTTGATTTGGGTCGAGTGAGATTTTCACCTAGAACCCAAAGGGGGGGGTATTGGCACTTTTCATGGAAAAATGTGAAAAATTAAATTTTCTAAAAATGAAATAAATGCCTTCTATACACCTCAAACATTCGTTCCAAAAAAGAAGATTGTGGTTTTTCGCAATATTTTTAGAAATTTGGGCTCTTATAGTAAGAATAACACTTGCGCTGAAGCATCTTTTATGCTCATTTCTTGTTTTTCAGGATTTATTCTGGGTTTAATTTTGTTTATTTGATGAAAATGAACAACAATACACACCATGGAAACATTTTTGTTTGATTTGTGTCGAGTGAGATTTTCACCTAGAACCGAAAGGGGGGGTATTGGCACTTTTCATGGAAAAATGAGAAAAATTAAATTTTCTAAAAATGAAATAAATGCCTTCTATACACCTCAAACATTCACTCCAAAAAAGAAGATTGTGGTTTTTCGCAATATTTTTAGAAATTTGGGCTCTTATAGTAAGAATAACACTTGCGCTGAAGCATCTTTTATGCTCATTTCTTGTTTTTCAGGATTTATTCTGGGTTTAATTTTGTTTATTTGATGAAAATGAACAACAATACACACCATGGAAACATTTTTGTTTGATTTGTGTCGAGTGAGATTTTCACCTAGAACCCAAAGGGGGGGGTATTGTCACTTTTCATGGAAAAATGTGAAAAATTAAATTTTCTAAAAATGAAATAAATGCCTTCTATACACCTCAAACATTCACTCCAAAAAAGAAGATTGTGATTTTTCGCAATATTTTTAGAAATTTGGGCTCTTATAGTAAGAATAACACTTGCGCTGAAGCATCTTTTATGCTCATTTCTTGTTTTTCAGGATTTATTCTGGGTTTAATATTGTTTATTTGATGAAAATGAACAACAATACACACCATGGAAAAATTTTTGTTTGATTTGTGTCGAGTGAGATTTTCACCTAGAACCCAAAGGGGGGGGTATTGGCACTTTTCATGGAAAAATGTGAAAAATTAAATTTTCTAAAAATGAAATAAATGCCTTCTATACACCTCAAACATTCACTCCAAAAAAGAAGATTGTGGTTTTTCGCAATATTTTTAGAAATTTGGGCTCTTATAGTAAGAATAACACTTGCGCTGAAGCATCTTTTATGCTCATTTCTTGTTTTTCAGGATTTATTCTGGGTTTAATTTTGTTTATTTGATGAAAATGAACAACAATACACACCATGGAAACATTTTTGTTTGATTTGTGTCGAGTGAGATTTTCACCTAGAACCGAAAGGGGGGGTATTGGCACTTTTCATGGAAAAATGAGAAAAATTAAATTTTCTAAAAATGAAATAAATGCCTTCTATACACCTCAAACATTCACTCCAAAAAAGAAGATTGTGGTTTTTCGCAATATTTTTAGAAATTTGGGCTCTTATAGTAAGAATAACACTTGCGCTGAAGCATCTTTTATGCTCATTTCTTGTTTTTCAGGATTTATTCTGGGTTTAATTTTGTTTATTTGATGAAAATGAACAACAATACCCACCATTGAAACATTTTTGTTTGATTTGTGTCGAGTGAGATTTTCACCTAGAACTCAAAGGGGGGGGTATTGGCACTTTTCATGGAAAAATGTGAAAAATTAAATTTTCTAAAAATGAAATAAATGCCTTCTATACACCTCAAACATTCACTCCAAAAAAGAAGATTGTGGTTTTTCGCAATATTTTTAGAAATTTGGGCTCTTTTAGTAACATTAACACTTGCGCTGAAGCATCTTTTATGCTCATTTCTTGTCCTTCAGGATTTATTCTGGGTTTTTTTTGTTTATTTGATGAAAATGAACAAGAATACACACCATGGAAACATTTTTGTTTGATTTGTGTCGAGTGAGATTTTCACCTAGAACCCAAAGGGGGGGGTATTGGCACTTTTCATGGAAAAATGTGAAAAATTAAATTTTCTAAAAATGAAATAAATGCCTTCTATACACCTCAAACATTCACTCCAAAAAAGAAGATTGTGGTTTTTCGCAAAATTTTGGAAATTTGGGCTCTTATAGTAAGAATAACACTTGCGCTGAAGCATCTTTTATGCTCATTTCTGGTTTTTTAGGATTTATTCTGGGTTTAATTTTGTTTATTTGATGAAAATGAACAACAATACACACCATGGAAACATTTTTGTTTGATTTGTGTCGAGTGAGATTTTCACCTAGAACCCAAAGGGGGGGTATTGTCACTTTTCATGGAAAAATGTGAAAAATTAAATTTTCTAAAAATGAAATAAATGCCTTCTATACACCTCAAACATTCACTCCAAAAAAGAAGATTGTGGTTTTTCGCAATATTTTTAGAAATTTGGGCTCTTTTAGTAACATTAACACTTGCGCTGAAGCATCTTTTATGCTCATTTCTTGTCCTTCAGGATTTATTCTGGGTTTTTTTTTATTTATTTGATGAAAATGAACAAGAATACACACCATGGAAACATTTTTGTTTGATTTGTGTCGAGTGAGATTTTCACCTAGAACCCAAAGGGGGGGGTATTGGCACTTTTCATGGAAAAATGTGAAAAATTAAATTTTCTAAAAATGTAATAAATGCCTTCTATACACCTCAAACATTCACTCCAAAAAAGAAGATTGTTGTTTTTCGCAATATTTTTAGAAATTTGGGCTCTTTTAGTAACATTAACACTTGCGCTGAAGCATCTTTTATGCTCATTTCTTGTCCTTCAGGATTTATTCTGGGTTTTTTTTTGTTTATTTGATGAAAATGAACAAGAATACACACCATGGAAACATTTTTGTTTGATTTGTGTCGAGTGAGATTTTCACCTAGAACCCAAAGGGGGGGGTATTGGCACTTTTCATGGAAAAATGTGAAAAATTAAATTTTCTAAAAATGAAATAAATGCCTTCTATACACCTCAAACATTCACTCCAAAAAAGAAGATTGTGGTTTTTCGCAATATTTTTAGAAATTTGGGCTCTTATAGTAAGAATAACACTTGCGCTGAAGCATCTTTTATGCTCATTTCTTGTTTTTCAGGATTTATTCTGGGTTTAATTTTGTTTATTTGATGAAAATGAACAACAATACACACCATGGAAACATTTTTGTTTGATTTGTGTCGAGTGAGATTTTCACCTAGAACCCAAAGGGGGGGGTATTGGCACTTTTCATGGAAAAATGTGAAAAATTAAATTTTCTAAAAATGAAATAAATGCCTTCTATACACCTCAAACATTCACTCCAAAAAAGAAGATTGTGGTTTTTCGCAAAATTTTGGAAATTTGGGCTCTTATAGTAAGAATAACACTTGCGCTGAAGCATCTTTTATGCTCATTTCTGGTTTTTTAGGATTTATTCTGGGTTTAATTTTGTTTATTTGATGAAAATGAACAACAATACACACCATGGAAACATTTTTGTTTGATTTGTGTCGAGTGAGATTTTCACCTAGAACCCAAAGGGGGGGGTATTGTCACTTTTCATGGAAAAATGTGAAAAATTAAATTTTCTAAAAATGAAATAAATGCCTTCTATACACCTCAAACATTCACTCCAAAAAAGAAGATTGTGGTTTTTCGCAATATTTTTAGAAATTTGGGCTCTTATAGTAAGAATAACACTTGCGCTGAAGCATCTTTTATGCTCATTTCTTGTTTTTCAGGATTTATTCTGGGTTTAATATTGTTTATTTGATGAAAATGAACAACAATACACACCATGGAAACATTTTTGTTTGATTTGTGTCGTGTGAGATTTTTACCTAGAACCCATAGGGGGGGGTATTGGCACTTTTCATGGAAAAATGTGAAAAATTAAATTTTCTAAAAATGAAATAAATGCCTTCTATACACCTCAAACATTCACTCCAAAAAAGAAGATTGTGGTTTTTCGCAATATTTTTAGAAATTTGGGCTCTTTTAGTAACATTAACACTTGCGCTGAAGCATCTTTTATGCTCATTTCTTGTCCTTCAGGATTTATTCTGGGTTTTTTTTTTTATTTGATGAAAATGAACAAGAATACACACCATGGAAACATTTTTGTTTGATTTGTGTTGAGTTAGATTTTCACCTAGAACCCAAAGGGGGGGTATTGTCACTTTTCATGGAAAAATGTGAAAAATTAAATTTTCTAAAAATGAAATAAATGCCTTCTATACACCTCAAACATTCACTCTAAAAAAGAAGATTGTGGTTTTTCGCAATATTTTTAGAAATTTGGGCTCTTATAGTAAGAATAACCCTTGCGCTGAAGCATCTTTTATGCTCATTTCTTGTCTTTCAGGATTTATTCTGGGTTTAATTTTGTTTATTTGATGAAAATGAACAAGAATACACACCATGGAAACATTTTTGTTTGATTTGTGTCGAGTGAGATTTTCACCTAGAACCCAAAGGGGGGGGTATTGGCACTTTTCATGGAAAAATGTGAAAAATTAAATTTTCTAAAAATGAAATAAATACCTTCTATACACCTCAAACATTCACTCCAAAAAAGGAGATTGTGATTTTTCGCAATATTTTTAGAAATTTGGGCTCTTATAGTAAGAATAACACTTGCGCTGAAGCATCTTTTATGCTCATTTCTTGTTTTTCAGGATTTATTCTGGGTTTAATTTTGTTTATTTGATGAAAATGAACAACAATACACACCATGGAAACATTTTTGTTTGATTTGTGTCGTGTGAGATTTTTACCTAGAACCCAAAGGGGGGGTATTGGCACTTTTCATGGAAAAATGTGAAAAATTAAATTTTCTAAAAATGAAATAAATGCCTTCTATACACCTCAAACATTCACTCCAAAAAAGAAGATTGTGGTTTTTCGCAATATTTTTAGAAATTTGGGCTCTTTTAGTAACATTAACACTTGCGCTGAAGCATCTTTTATGCTCATTTCTTGTCTTTCAGGATTTATTCTGGGTTTAATTTTGTTTATTTGATGAAAATGAACAACAATACACACCAAGGAAACATTTTTGTTTGATTTGTGTCGAGTGAGATTTTCACCTAGAACCCAAAGGGGGGGGTATTGGTACTTTTCATGGAAAAATTAGAGAAATTAAATTTTCTAAAAATGAAATAAATGCCTTCTATGCACCTCAAACATTCACTCCAAAAAAGAAGATTGTGGTTTTTCGCAATATTTTTAGAAATTTGGGCTCTTATAGTAAGAATAACACTTGCGCTGAAGCATCTTTTATGTTCATTTCTTGTTTTTCAGGATTTATTCTGGGTTTAATTTTGTTTATTTGATGAAAATGAACAACAATACACACCATGGAAACATATTTTTTTGATTTGTGTCGAGTGAGATTTTCACCTAGAACCCAAAGGGGGGGGTATTGGCACTTTTCATGGAAAAATGTGAAAAATTAAATTTTCTAAAAATGAAATAAATGCCTTCTATACACCTCAAACATTCACTCCAAAAAAGAAGATTGTGGTTTTTCGCAATATTTTTAGAAATTTGGGCTCTTATAGTAAGAATAACACTTGCGCTGAAGCATCTTTTATGCTCATTTCTTGTTTTTCAGGATTTATTCTGGGTTTAAATTCTTTTATTTGATGAAAATGAACAAGAATACACACCATGGAAACATTTTTGTTTGATTTGTGTCGAGTGAGATTTTCACCTAGAACCCAAAGGGGGGGGTATTGGCACTTTTCATGGAAAAATGTGAAAAATTAAATTTTCTAAAAATGAAATAAATGCCTTCTATACACCTCAAACATTCACTCCAAAAAAGAAGATTGTGATTTTTCGCAATATTTTTAGAAATTTGGGCTCTTATAGTAAGAATAACACTTGCGCTGAAGCATCTTTTATGCTCATTTCTTGTTTTTCAGGATTTATTCTGGGTTTAATTTTGTTTATTTGATGAAAATGAACAACAATACACACCATGGAAACATTTTTGTTTGATTTGAGTCGAGTGAGATTTTCACCTAGAACCCAAAGGGGGGGTATTGTCACTTTTCATGGAAAAATGTGAAAAATTAAATTTTCTAAAAATGAAATAAATGCCTTCTATACACCTCAAACATTCACTCTAAAAAAGAAGATTGTGGTTTTTCGCAATATTTTTAGAAATTTGGGCTCTTATAGTAAGAATAACCCTTTCGCTGAAGCATCTTTTATGCTCATTTCTTGTCTTTCAGGATTTATTCTCGGTTTAATTTTGTTTATTTGATGAAAATGAACAACAATACACACCATGGAAACATTTTTGTATGATTTGTGTCGAGTGAGATTTTCACGTAGAACCCAAAGGGAGGGTATTGGCACTTTTCATGGAAAAAAGAGAAAAATTAAATTTTCTAAAAATGAAATAAATGCCTTCTATACACCTCAAACATTCACTCTAAAACAGAAGATTATGGTTTTTCGCAATATTTTTAGAAATTTGGGCTCTTTTAGTAACATTAACACTTGCGCTGAAGCATCTTTTATGCTCATTTCTTGTCCTGCAGGATTTATTCTGGGTTTTATTTTGTTTATTTGATGAAAATGAACAACAATACACACAAATTCCAAAGAAACTGCGGGAGATGCCGCAACAGTAACTTTTAACGGAGTCATCCGCTAATGTGCATTTTAAATGCACATTAGCGGATGACTCCGTTAAAAGTTAGAAAGAAGCATCTTTTATGCTCATTTCTTGTTTTTCAGGATTTATTCTGGGTTTAATTTTGTTTATTTGATGAAAATGAACAACAATACACACCATGGAAACATTTTTGTTTGATTTGTGACGAGTGAGATTTTCACCTAGAACCCAAAGGGGGGGGGTATTGTCACTTTTCATGGAAAAATGTGAAAAATTAAATTTTCTAAAAATGAAATAAATGCCTTCTATACACCTCAAACATTCACTCTAAAAAAGAAGATTGTGGTTTTTCGCAATATTTTTAGAAATTTGGGCTCTTATAGTAAGAATAACCCTTGCGCTGAAGCATCTTTTATGCTCATTTCTTGTCTTTCAGGATTTATTCTGGGTTTAATTTTGTTTATTTGATGAAAATGAACAACAATACACACCATGGAAACATTTTTGTTTGATTTGTGTCGTGTGAGATTTTTACCTAGAACCCAAAGGGGGGGGTATTGGCACTTTCAATGGAAAAATGTGAAAAATTAAATTTTCTAAAAATGAAATAAATGCCTTCTATACACCTCAAACATTCACTCCAAAAAAGAAGATTGTGGTTTTTCGCAATATTTTTAGAAATTTGGGCTCTTATAGTAAGAATAACACTTGCGCTGAAGCATCTTTTATGCTCATATCTTATCTTTCAGGATTTATTCTGAGTTTTATTTTGTTTATTTGATGAAAACGAACAAGAATACACACCATGGAAACATTTTTGTTTGATTTGGGTCGAGTGAGATTTTCACCTAGAACCCAAAGGGGGGGGTATTGGCACTTTTCATGGAAAAATGAGAAAAATTAAATTTTCTAAAAATGAAATAAATGCCTTCTATACACCTCAAACATTCACTCCAAAAAAGAAGATTGTGGTTTTTCGCAATATTTTTAGAAATTTGGGCTCTTATAGTAAGAATAACACTTGCGCTGAAGCATCTTTTATGCTCATTTCTTGTTTTTCAGGATTTATTCTGGGTTTAATTTTGTTTATTTGATGAAAATGAACAACAATACACACCATGGAAACATTTTTGTTTGATTTGTGTCGAGTGAGATTTTCACCTAGAACCCAAAGGGGGGGGTATTGTCACTTTTCATGGAAAAATGTGAAAAATTAAATTTTCTAAAAATGAAATAAATGCCTTCTATACACCTCAAACATTCACTCCAAAAAAGAAGATTGTGGTTTTTCGCAATATTTTTAGAAATTTGGGCTCTTATAGTAAGAATAACACTTGCGCTGAAGCATCTTTTATGCTCATTTCTTGTTTTTCAGGATTTATTCTGGGTTTAATATTGTTTATTTGATGAAAATGAACAACAATACACACCATGGAAACATTTTTGTTTGATTTGTGTCGAGTGAGATTTTCACCTAGAACCCAAAGGGGGGGGTATTGGCACTTTTCATGGAAAAATGTGAAAAATTAAATTTTCTAAAAATGAAATAAATGCCTTCTATACACCTCAAACATTCACTCCAAAAAAGAAGATTGTGGTTTTTCGCAATATTTTTAGAAATTTGGGCTCTTATAGTAAGAATAACACTTGCGCTGAAGCATCTTTTATGCTCATTTCTTGTTTTTCAGGATTTATTCTGGGTTTAATTTTGTTTATTTGATGAAAATGAACAACAATACACACCATGGAAACATTTTTGTTTGATTTGTGTCGAGTGAGATTTTCACCTAGAACCGAAAGGGGGGGTATTGGCACTTTTCATGGAAAAATGAGAAAAATTAAATTTTCTAAAAATGAAATAAATGCCTTCTATACACCTCAAACATTCACTCCAAAAAAGAAGATTGTGGTTTTTCGCAATATTTTTAGAAATTTGGGCTCTTATAGTAAGAATAACACTTGCGCTGAAGCATCTTTTATGCTCATTTCTTGTTTTTCAGGATTTATTCTGGGTTTAATTTTGTTTATTTGATGAAAATGAACAACAATACCCACCATTGAAACATTTTTGTTTGATTTGTGTCGAGTGAGATTTTCACCTAGAACTCAAAGGGGGGGGTATTGGCACTTTTCATGGAAAAATGTGAAAAATTAAATTTTCTAAAAATGAAATAAATGCCTTCTATACACCTCAAACATTCACTCCAAAAAAGAAGATTGTGGTTTTTCGCAATATTTTTAGAAATTTGGGCTCTTTTAGTAACATTAACACTTGCGCTGAAGCATCTTTTATGCTCATTTCTTGTCCTTCAGGATTTATTCTGGGTTTTTTTTGTTTATTTGATGAAAATGAACAAGAATACACACCATGGAAACATTTTTGTTTGATTTGTGTCGAGTGAGATTTTCACCTAGAACCCAAAGGGGGGGGTATTGGCACTTTTCATGGAAAAATGTGAAAAATTAAATTTTCTAAAAATGAAATAAATGCCTTCTATACACCTCAAACATTCACTCCAAAAAAGAAGATTGTGGTTTTTCGCAAAATTTTGGAAATTTGGGCTCTTATAGTAAGAATAACACTTGCGCTGAAGCATCTTTTATGCTCATTTCTGGTTTTTTAGGATTTATTCTGGGTTTAATTTTGTTTATTTGATGAAAATGAACAACAATACACACCATGGAAACATTTTTGTTTGATTTGTGTCGAGTGAGATTTTCACCTAGAACCCAAAGGGGGGGTATTGTCACTTTTCATGGAAAAATGTGAAAAATTAAATTTTCTAAAAATGAAATAAATGCCTTCTATACACCTCAAACATTCACTCCAAAAAAGAAGATTGTGGTTTTTCGCAATATTTTTAGAAATTTGGGCTCTTTTAGTAACATTAACACTTGCGCTGAAGCATCTTTTATGCTCATTTCTTGTCCTTCAGGATTTATTCTGGGTTTTTTTTTATTTATTTGATGAAAATGAACAAGAATACACACCATGGAAACATTTTTGTTTGATTTGTGTCGAGTGAGATTTTCACCTAGAACCCAAAGGGGGGGGTATTGGCACTTTTCATGGAAAAATGTGAAAAATTAAATTTTCTAAAAATGTAATAAATGCCTTCTATACACCTCAAACATTCACTCCAAAAAAGAAGATTGTTGTTTTTCGCAATATTTTTAGAAATTTGGGCTCTTTTAGTAACATTAACACTTGCGCTGAAGCATCTTTTATGCTCATTTCTTGTCCTTCAGGATTTATTCTGGGTTTTTTTTTTGTTTATTTGATGAAAATGAACAAGAATACACACCATGGAAACATTTTTGTTTGATTTGTGTCGAGTGAGATTTTCACCTAGAACCCAAAGGGGGGGGTATTGGCACTTTTCATGGAAAAATGTGAAAAATTAAATTTTCTAAAAATGAAATAAATGCCTTCTATACACCTCAAACATTCACTCCAAAAAAGAAGATTGTGGTTTTTCGCAATATTTTTAGAAATTTGGGCTCTTATAGTAAGAATAACACTTGCGCTGAAGCATCTTTTATGCTCATTTCTTGTTTTTCAGGATTTATTCTGGGTTTAATTTTGTTTATTTGATGAAAATGAACAACAATACACACCATGGAAACATTTTTGTTTGATTTGTGTCGAGTGAGATTTTCACCTAGAACCCAAAGGGGGGGGGTATTGGCACTTTTCATGGAAAAATGTGAAAAATTAAATTTTCTAAAAATGAAATAAATGCCTTCTATACACCTCAAACATTCACTCCAAAAAAGAAGATTGTGGTTTTTCGCAAAATTTTGGAAATTTGGGCTCTTATAGTAAGAATAACACTTGCGCTGAAGCATCTTTTATGCTCATTTCTGGTTTTTTAGGATTTATTCTGGGTTTAATTTTGTTTATTTGATGAAAATGAACAACAATACACACCATGGAAACATTTTTGTTTGATTTGTGTCGAGTGAGATTTTCACCTAGAACCCAAAGGGGGGGGTATTGTCACTTTTCATGGAAAAATGTGAAAAATTAAATTTTCTAAAAATGAAATAAATGCCTTCTATACACCTCAAACATTCACTCCAAAAAAGAAGATTGTGGTTTTTCGCAATATTTTTAGAAATTTGGGCTCTTTTAGTAACATTAACACTTGCGCTGAAGCATCTTTTATGCTCATTTCTTGTCCTTCAGGATTTATTCTGGGTTTTTTTTTATTTATTTGATGAAAATGAACAAGAATACACACCATGGAAACATTTTTGTTTGATTTGTGTCGAGTGAGATTTTCACCTAGAACCCAAAGGGGGGGGTATTGGCACTTTTCATGGAAAAATGTGAAAAATTAAATTTTCTAAAAATGTAATAAATGCCTTCTATACACCTCAAACATTCACTCCAAAAAAGAAGATTATGGTTTTTCGCAATATTTTTAGAAATTTGGGCTCTTTTAGTAACATTAACACTTGCGCTGAAGCATCTTTTATGCTCATTTCTTGTCCTTCAGGATTTTTTCTGGGTTTTTTTTTTGTTTATTTGATGAAAATGAACAAGAATACACACCATGGAAACATTTTTGTTTGATTTGTGTCGAGTGAGATTTTCACCTAGAACCCAAAGGGGGGGGTATTGGCACTTTTCATGGAAAAATGTGAAAAATTAAATTTTCTAAAAATGAAATAAATGCCTTCTATACACCTCAAACATTCACTCCAAAAAAGAAGATTGTGGTTTTTCGCAATATTTTTAGAAATTTGGGCTCTTATAGTAAGAATAACACTTGCGCTGAAGCATCTTTTATGCTCATTTCTTGTTTTTCAGGATTTATTCTGGGTTTAATTTTGTTTATTTGATGAAAATGAACAACAATACACACCATGGAAACATTTTTGTTTGATTTGTTTCGAGTGAGATTTTCACCTAGAACCCAAAGGGGGGGGGGGGGGGGGTATTGGCACTTTTCATGGAAAAATGTGCAAAAATAAATTTTCCAAAAATGAAATAAATGCCTTCTATACACCTCAAACATTCACTCCAAAAAAGAAGATTATGGTTTTTCGCAATATTTTTAGAAATTTGGGCTCTTTTAGTAACATTAACACTTGCGCTGAAGCATCTTTTATGCTCATTTCTTGTTTTTCAGGATTTATTCTGGGTTTAATTTTGTTTATTTGATGAAAATGAACAACAATACACACCATGGAAACATTTTTGTTGATTTGTGACGAGTGAGATTTTCACCTAGAACCCAAAGGGGGGGGTATTGTCACTTTTCATGGAAAAATGTGAAAAATTAAATTTTCTAAAAATGAAATAAATGCCTTCTATACACCTCAAACATTCACTCCAAAAAAGAAGATTGTGGTTTTTCGCAATATTTTTAGAAATTTGGGCTCTTATAGTAAGAATAACACTTGCGCTGAAGCATCTTTCATGCTTATTTCTTGTTTTTCAGGATTTATTCTGGGTTTAATTTTGTTTATTTGATGAAAATGAACAACAATACACACCATGGAAACATTTTTGTTTGATTTGTGTCGAGTGAGATTTTCACCTAGAACCCCGAGGGGGGGGTATAGGCACTTTTCATGGAAAAATGAGAAAAATTAAATTTTCTAAAAATGAAATAAATGCCTTCTATACACCTCAAATATTCACTCTTAAATAGAAGATTGTTGTTTTTCGCAAAATTTTTAGATTTTTTGGCTCTTTTAGTAACTTGAACACTTACGCTGAAGCATCTTTTATGCTCATTTCTGGTCTTTCAGGATTTATTCTGAGTTTTATTTTGTTTATTTAATGAAAATGAACAAGAAATACACACCATGGAAACATTTTTGTTTGATTTGTGTCGAATGAGATTTTCACCTAGAACCCAAAGGGGTGGGTATTGGCACTTTTCATGGAAAAATGTGAAAAATTAAATTTTCTAAAAATGAAATAAATGCCTTCTATACACCTCAAACATTCACTCCAAAAAAGAAGATTGTGGTTTTTCGCAATATTTTTAGAAATTTGGGCTCTCATAGTAAGAGAAACACTTGCGCTGAAGCATCTTTTTGCTCATTTCTTTTTTTTCAGGATTTATTCTGGGTTTAATTTTGTTTATTTGATGAAAATGAACAACAATACCCACCATGGAAACATTTTTGTTTGATTTGTGTAGAGTGAGATTTTCACCTAGAACCCAAAGGGGGGGGTATTGGCACTTTTCACGGAAAAATGTGAAAAATTAAATATTCTAAAAATGAAATAAATGCCTTCTTTACACCTCAAACATTCACTCTAAAAACTGAAAATTTTTGCTTTTCGCAATATTTTTAGAAATTTTGGGCTCTTATAGTAAGAATAACACTTGCGCTGAAGCATCTTTTAAGCTCATTTCTTGTTTTTCAGGATTTATTCTGGGTTTAATTTTGTTTATTTGATGAAAATGAACAACAATACACACCATGGAAACATTTTTGTTTCATTTGTGTCGAGTGAGATTTTCACCTAGAACCCAAAGGGGGGGTATTGGCACTTTTCATGGAAAAATGAGAAAAATTAAATTTTCTAAAAATGAAATAAATGCCTTGTATACACCTCAAATATTCACTCTAAAATAGAAGATTGTTGTTTTTCGCAAAATTTTTAGATATTTTGGCTCTCTTAGTACAATAACACTTGCGCTGAAGCATCTTTTATGCTCATTTCTTGTCTTTCAGGATTTATTCTGAGTTTTATTTTGTTTATTTGATGAAAATGAACAAGAATACACACCATGGAAACATTTTTGTTTGATTTGTGTCGAGGGAGATTTTCACCTAGAACCCAAAGGGGGGGGTATTGGCACTTTTCATGGAAAAATGTGAGAAATTAAATTTTCTAAAATTGAAATAAATGCCTTCTATACACCTCAAACATTCACTCTAAAACTGAAAATTGTTGCTTTTCGCAATATTTTTAGAAATTTGGGCTCTTTTAGTAACATGAACACTTGCGCTGAAGCATCTTTTATGCTCATTTCTTGTCTTTCAGGATTTATTCTGGGTTTAATTTTGTTTATTTTATGAAAATGAACAACAATACACACCAAGGAAACATTTTTGTTTCATTTGTGTCGAGTGAGATTTTCACCTATAACCCAAGGGGGGGTATTGGCACTTTTCATGGAAAAATGAGAACAAATTAAATTTTCTAAAAATGAAATAAATGCCTTCTATACACCTCAAATATTCACTCTAAAATAGAAGATTGTTGTTTTTCGCAAAATTTTAGATATTTTGGCTCTCTTAGTAACAATAACACTTGCGCTGAAGCATCTTTTATGCTCATTTCTTGTCTTTCAGGATTTATTCTGAGTTTTATTTTGTTTATTTGATGAAAATGAACAACAATACACACCATGGAAACATTTTTGTTTGATTTGTGTAGAGTGAGATTTCCACCTAGAACCCAAAGGGGGGGGTATTGGCACTTTTCACGGAAAAATGTGAAAAATTAAATTTTCTAAAAATGAAATAAATGCCTTCTATACACCTCAAACATTCACTCTAAAAATGAAAATTTTTGCTTTTCGCAATATTTTTAGAAATTTGGCTCTTATAGTAACATTAACACTTGCGCTGAAGCATCTTTTATGCTCATTTCTTGTCTTTCAGGATTTATTCTGGGTTTAATTTGTTTATTTGATGAAAATGAACAACAATACACACCATGGAAACATTTTTGTTTGATTTGTGTCGAGTGAGATTTTCACCTAGAACCCGAGGGGGGGGGTATTGGCACTTTTCATGGAAAAATGTGAAAAATTAAATTTTGTAAAAATGAAATAAATGCCTTCTATACACCTCAAATATTCACTCTAAAACTGAAAATTGTTGCTTTTCGCAATATTTTTAGAAATTTGGGCTCTTTTAGTAACATGAACACTTGCGCTGAAGCATCTTTTATGCTCATTTCTTGTCTTTCAGGATTTATTCTGGGTTTAATTTTGTTTATTTGATGAAAATGAACAACAATACCCACCATGGAAACATTTTTGTTTGATTTGTGTAGAGTGAGATTTTCACCTAGAACCCAAAGGGGGGGGTATTGGCACTTTTCACGGAAAAATGTGAAAAATTAAATATTCTAAAAATGAAATAAATGCCTTCTTTACACCTCAAACATTCACTCTAAAAATGAAAATTTTTGCTTTTCGCAATATTTTTAGAAATTTGGGCTCTTATAGTAAGAATAACACTTGCGCTGAAGCATCTTTTAAGCTCATTTCTTGTTTTTCAGGATTTATTCTGGGTTTAATTTTGTTTATTTGATGAAAATGAACAACAATACACACCATGGAAACATTTTTGTTTGATTTGTGTCGAGTGAGATTTTCACCTAGAACCCAAAGGGGGGGGTATTGGCACTTTTCATGGAAAAATGTGAAAAATTAAATTTCTAAAAATGTAATAAATGCCTTCTATACACCTCAAACATTCACTCTAAAACTGAAAATTGTTGCTTTTCGCAATATTTTTAGAAATTTGGGCTCTTTTAGTAACATGAACACTGCGCTGAAGCATCTTTTATGCTCATTTCTTGTCTTTCAGGATTTATTCTGGGTTTAATTTTGTTTATTTTATGAAAATGAACAAGAATACACACCATGGAAACATTTTTGTTTGATTTGTGTCGAGTGAGATTTTCACCTAGAACCCAAAGGGGGGTATTGGCACTTTTCATGGAAAAATGTGAAAAATTAAATTTTCTAAAAATGAAATAAATGCCTTCTATACACCTCAAACATTCACTCCAAAAAAAGAAGATTGTGGTTTTTCGCAATATTTT
>NW_027286300.1:0-30817 GCF_022747635.1 Hetaerina americana
CCTCCGCGGCTTCCAAGAAGGCCAGCAAGGGCGGAGCAGCCAAGAAGGCTCGCGCAAAGCCGTCGCACCCGCCCACTTCCGAGATGGTTAACAACGCAGTCAAGGGCCTCAAGGAGCGCGGTGGCTCTTCCCTTCAAGCCATCAAGAAGTACATCGCAGCCAGCTACAAAGTGGACGCCGAGAGGCTCTCGCCTTTCATCAAGAAGTACCTCAAGGCGGCCGTCACCGCCGGAACTCTCGTCCAGACCAAGGGAAAGGGCGCCTCAGGTTCCTTCAAGCTGAGCCACAGCAAGAAGGCCGCACCCGCGGCAGCCAGCGGGACGACCAAGGCGAAAAAGGTCGTCAAGAAGACGGGAGTAAAGAAACCGAAAGCGGTCGGAGCCAAGAAGTCCTCCGAGAAGGCGTCCAGTGGCACCAAGAGGTCCGCGCCCAAGGAGCGAAGCAAGTCCGCGCCACCAGCCAAGAAGGCGAAGAAGGCGGCGGACAAGCCAAAGAAGAAGCCGGCGGCTGGGAAACCCGCCGCCAAGGCGGCAAAGTCCCCGTCGAAGGCGAAAAAGGCGGCCACCAAACCCAAGACCCCCAAGCCCAAGAAGACGCCCACCAAGGCCAAGCCCGCCGCCAAGAAACCTTCCGCCGCCCAGAAAAAGAAGTGAACCATCACTGCTTCGCCACCGGCGCACCTAGGACAGCAGACAGCGTCCAATCTCGGTCCTTTTTAGGACCATCATGTCTTCCAAAGATGCTTGCCACTCAATGCCCACGCCACTGAGCACGCCCAAAGTTAACATTTATCATGATTAATGCCATGCAAAAACAACGGTCCTATTTAAAATTGATGATGCGACATGGACGGACGAAAAAAAAAATTAAGAATAACATTCATAGAACGTGTAAAATGAACAACACGTCACGGAGTATTGTTTTCTTTTCGTTAAGCGCGTCAGGTAAGCATCGCACGAACTTTTATTTCATCTCATTTCATGCGTAGCCGTGCAAACGCACTTGCCATGCGCAAAGGAAATTTCATGTCGTCCATCATTCCAATGGATTTACATCGTCGTTAATTATTGTGCGATCGTGCTAAATTCAAACTTTTAAGTATGTACTGGTCCTGAAAAGGACCTTTGTTTTTCGGCCGAAAGTAGCTTTCTAAGCTCGCTCTCCGCGGATACGGCGGGCCAGCTGGATGTCCTTGGGCATGATGGTCACACGCTTAGCGTGGATGGCGCAGAGGTTGGTGTCCTCAAAGAGACCCACTAGGTAAGCCTCGCTGGCCTCCTGGAGAGCCATGACGGCGGAGCTCTGGAACCGAAGATCGGTCTTGAAGTCCTGGGCGATCTCACGCACCAGGCGCTGGAAGGGCAGCTTGCGGATGAGGAGCTCCGTGCTCTTCTGGTATCTCCTGATCTCACGAAGGGCCACGGTACCGGGGCGGTACCTGTGGGGCTTCTTGACGCCTCCCGTCGCCGGCGCGCTCTTGCGAGCGGCCTTGGTGGCCAGCTGCTTCCTCGGGGCCTTTCCTCCGGTGGACTTGCGGGCTGTCTGCTTCGTACGTGCCATTTCTGCGATCTGTAAAAAGCCGGGTCAACGCCGTCTTTTAAGCACTTCCGAGAATGGCGCCAGATAGTACGGGCGACGCTGATTGGTGGAGAGGTCGGGTACGTCATCGCCGCGGCGGCGACGTTTATAAATACCGGCGAAGGTGCATTTCAGGTCATCAGACAGCAGCCCTTACTACGAGCAGACTACAGAGATGACTGGACGCGGCAAGGGAGGAAAAGGCCTGGGAAAGGGAGGAGCCAAACGTCATCGCAAAGTTCTCCGCGATAACATCCAGGGCATCACCAAGCCGGCCATCCGCCGTCTCGCCCGCCGAGGTGGAGTGAAGCGTATCTCCGGACTCATCTACGAGGAGACGCGCGGTGTGCTCAAGGTGTTCCTTGAGAACGTTATTCGTGACGCCGTCACCTACACCGAACACGCCAAGAGGAAGACCGTCACAGCCATGGACGTCGTGTACGCACTCAAGAGACAGGGCCGCACTCTCTACGGGTTTGGCGGTTAGACACGACGCGACGGGATCGCCATCCGACACCCGGCGTACGTCGATAAAAAAGGTCCTTCTAAGGACCAATACAATGTTCAGAGATGGAGCTAATCCTTTGCCATAACGGAACGAAAAATTATTCGCTATAGCGTATGTGACGGCGATAAATAGTAAAGTAAGACCTGTTCGAGCGCACAGGAAAAATGGCGGTGATAATAGAGTTGAAATTGTATGAGCCTTTACCGACGTTAAAGACATTGTCAGCGAATCGGAATAAGCACGTGGCAACGGACTGGCGACAATGTATATCGCGCCGTTGCAACCGTACATGAATAAGCACGTGGCAACGGACTGGCGACAATGTGTATCGCGCCGTTGCAACCATACATGTTAACAAGAAATAACGTAGTTAAGCGGCAGATTGCAGGTGAAATTTTATGACAGACTATGAAATACATTGTAAACGAAGCAGTGTCACCTTCAATCATTCTTCGTTGCATTTCAGCACAAACGCTTTCACTTTTTATACGCTTTATTTCCCATCGTTTACCTTAGCCCAATTATAGCTCCACGTTTCATTCGCTATGCTTATTACGTTTATTGTTATTATTATTTTTTTCACATGACATTTATCGCGTACATCTCTCTAGTATGTTCTGGTCCTGAAAAGGACCTTTTATGCGCACAGCGTGATGCTTATGCCTTCTTCTCAGTCTTCTTGGGCAGGAGCACCGCCTGGATGTTCGGAAGGACACCTCCCTGAGCGATGGTAACGCCCGACAGGAGCTTATTCAACTCCTCGTCGTTGCGGATGGCCAACTGCAAGTGACGAGGGATGATTCTCGTCTTCTTGTTGTCCCTGGCAGCGTTACCGGCCAACTCGAGGACTTCCGCGGCCAGGTACTCCATGACGGCGGCCAAGTAGACTGGGGCACCGGCACCAACACGCTCGGCATAGTTCCCCTTGCGGAGCAGACGGTGATACGACCGACCGGAAACTGAAGACCGGCCCTGCTGGAGCGGGACTTGGACTTCCCCTTCACTTTTCCTCCCTTTCCTCGTCCGGACATGGCTGAATGCTTCTTTATCTGGTAGTGCTGTCTAATCGCTGTCAGACTCCTGGGCGCATTTATATAGGCTGCCGCCGTCCTAGCGACGCCACATCATGCTTTTACGTGATTGGTCGTCGAGGAGATTCGGCTCACGGAACGGACCAGGGGTACATAAGCAGGCGACTGATGTTCGGCGAAAATACTGAAATCGACCCCGTTCGCCGAACGTGATCACCATGCCACCCAAGACGAGCGGAAAGGCTGCGAAGAAAGCGGGCAAGGCCCAGAAGAACATCTCCAAGGGAGACAAGAAGAAGAAGCGCAGGAGGAAGGAGAGCTACGCAATCTACATCTACAAAGTGCTGAAGCAGGTGCACCCCGACACCGGAATCTCCAGCAAGGCCATGAGCATCATGAACAGCTTCGTCAACGATATTTTCGAGAGAATCGCCGCCGAAGCTTCTCGCCTGGCTCACTACAACAAGCGCTCCACCATCACCAGCCGGGAGGTGCAGACCGCCGTCAGGCTCTTGCTTCCCGGTGAGCTGGCCAAGCACGCCGTCTCCGAGGGGACCAAGGCCGTCACCAAGTACACCAGCTCAAAGTAAATTCCTCGACGGGATTGCTTTGATGCATCCTAACGGCCCTTCTAAGGGCCATGAAATAATCTTCAGTTTTCAAATACCCGACTGCGATGGGCAATCGTCAATACTCGGCCGCAAAGGACGTACATAAATAAACGTAAAAACCTGGGAAATTAGAGTCCCACGCTTTCCTCCGATTCACCAACTACTTACCTGGTGTGCACGCGCGCGGTTCACGAAAAAATAGAGTAAATGTAAAGGAGAAACTTATGACAATAAAAGATGGACGAATTTCTTACCTCCTATTCAAATATATTTTCTACTGCTATGCGTCTGCATTTGATGAAAATGACCGTCGAGATATTAAGGAAAAAATATTATATTCCCATGATTACTTCCCTTTCACCCAGTACTTTTCAAACCACTGACCTGCTATGCTCGTTTCTCAGACGTAAGCCTTGACTTACATGTCTCCCTCCGTCAAAAATAATATGGATTCACGGCGTCCGTCTCCCTCCGAAACTGGTACGCTTGTGGTCACGTTGCTCCTGCTTCACTTCCAGGGGCAGTAAATGACAGGTCCCCACATGCCCTTCCCACGCGGCCGTTTTTCCGCGAAGGCTAATTCCGCTTAACCTCCCGTCCCATCCGCTACGTCGTAAAACTCCTCGGGGGTTCAACGCGAGGAGGCAGGTAATGCGACCCGTCCTCGCCCCAAGTTTCTACGTTAACCAGAAAAGGGCTGTCGCAATGACCCACGTGGCATTCCGCACGAGGAAGAAATTTCTGTGGAAACCTCGCAAGCATAGAACGCAGCTGGCAACAGCGTTCCTTGTACATTCACCAAGTCGTGACGAGCAGGCGTCGCAATAAACAAAATGGCGGGCAGTGAGCGCTTCCGTGGATTTTCCATTGTGCTAATTCTATCCAATCAATCAATTCCCAGAAACTATTTCTACGGAATGCATCGTCGTTAACAGCATATGGAATCAGCATCATTCGCACAAATAACAATTTATGTAATGGGCATCGGGTTTCCTTCTTGGAAAATCGCCATCTCGCTGAAACAATGTTGATAAACCTCCTCTGAACGAATCCCCCAAGTATTTTAAAGTCGATTGAGTGATTTTTCATCCTTTCCGCAATTTTTTTTTTGCGATACTGCAACGATTTATCAGCAATTGATTACAAATGCATCGAGACAGACGTGACAAGTAGACCAGTTCTTTGATCACCATGCCTCCAAATGACCGATTCTTGTTATAGTTTTGAACCGGGGTCCCTTCCGCGGGACACGACTCATTCCCCTTCTTTTGAACGAAATTAACCTTTCCAGAAATCTTTACTTGTCTTGTCACGCCACAGAACAGAAAATGTTTCTCTAGGCAAAAGTTAAATGGTCCCAGTCCCAACTTACCCGCTAATTTTATTACGTTGATACACAAGGGATGGAAGGACATACGTTAATGTTGTTTATTTCTTTGCGGGATTAGGGAAATGAAATCTAGGGAAAAGAGGTCGAAGTTTGACGTGAAAGAGAAATCTTTAAAATTAGCGGCCGGTATAATCATTTATGAGATGATTGCATAACGTTTTCATTAAGGCGACTCTTCCTACAAGTGCATTTCTGACGAAAAAGGTTGCCGCATGTGCCTACCTGTCCGTCCTTTTAGCATTTCAACTTTCTGCAAATTTGGTGAAAATCTTTACCGCATTAGCCCCATTGAAGAATCCACCCCGGCCGCATTTTGACACTAGGTACACGAGATCGTCACTTCACCGTATTCGACAACCGATTTCCCGCAGTGGCGTTAACCGAAGGACGCTCGGCTTTGAGGACAATAGTGATTCGTGAAGCGATATTTAATCAGATTCATCTAGTAACAGTGGCCGGGAATGGAATGGAATAACGTCCTTGCCTAGGCAACTTAGTAACATACAACTTAACTACGGACGGGAGAAAATGCCGACGAGCCGTGAAGCGGTGTAAATTTCATAACGATCGTGTGATTTTAAGACTCATGATATACACCATGACGATTAATTACCTTAGCAGTTGTGGTGATGCTTAATCACCGGGATATCATGTAATGTCATACCAGTCACAGCGAGGCGTTAATACTTAACATTGAACTTTGTCAAATTTGTGTAGTTGAAATCACCCTTATGACATCTGTTAATAAATTCATCCACACAGAGTACCAAATTAGTAAAATATCTCGGGTACGCAGCGATATGTAAACGGAGACAGTTTTTTTTTCAAAATCTCGGAATGGATGACAAACGTCCTCCATTAGCGAACATTTATGACAGTCATCACCTACCTCCTGCCGTGATAATGTCAAATTTTGCAATGCAACTACTGGTAATAAGAATGATTAAATTCGAGTCAACTAGTGTTACTTTCGAATAACGTTCCCCCATTGACACAACTGTCATTTACATATGAACACTAGAAACTAACACACACGAACGTGCACATAGACCTACGCAACCTTCAGTCGTCTACTTCATCGTGAGTGGATTGAATCCTCTTAACTCCTGATTGACTTTCGCTTCACATTGCAATGATCCCAGATTGGCCGGGGAAAAGACGACTATTTGTTTTCCTGTTCACTGGAATGCTTATTTCGTATCTTTTATGGTGATGTGCTAGGTACCAGACAGCTTAAAATTGTTAATCATCGTTCTTTTATTACTCGTGACGATAAAGTTGCTTCCGCATCGCTAAGAACCTCAAGGAATCAACAATGAACGGGGATGAAATATTTGATGGGTCCACATGTATTGATTAAGTAATGCAGAACGAAGTAGATACTGAGTAATTGAATTAACACAGGGGCTTCTTCGAGACAGAACCGAGAAATGATGTTCCGTGAACTGTCGACGGTGATAGAGTTCCACGAAAGAGAGGTCGTAGAGGAATGAACGGTTCCGGCTGTTAATGCCGCCCCTAGTCCCCCCAACCCCGCAAGCACTGGAAACCAGCCTGGATCCCTGATTACGATCCCAGGAAAAATCGTGTTCAAGTCTTTCCTACGCCAGATAGTATAATCTGTCATCACTATTGAACGCCGCATCACGCCCCGACGGCTTTTTCCCACGTTTTTTTTATTTATTCACAGGAATGTTTTCCAGGTAAGGGCTATTCACTCTACCTTATCCGTCAATCACTATCCCGACCCTCGAAAGTTATAAGGAAAAGTCGACCATTGCTCTAATGAAAGATATTATTCCAACGGCATGGAGGTAAAAAACAAGATCCATATGCTTGACACACATTATGTCGATTGGAAACAAGTGGAAACGATGTGAAATTAGGTTGGAAGCAACTGAAAAATATTGTGACACGAATACAAGCCGTCATAGCTCCGCAACTACGACGAAAGGGATGTGGATATTATTGAGTTAAACGCATCTGTCCTATTTGCTTATGGCGATTCCCATCGTAATGATCGCGCATACAATCCCGCGATGCGCCCTATTTTCGCCGTTTCCGTGAATAAGACGTACGGCGGGGGATGTGTACCGAGCGAAATTGCCGACACGAATTACGTACGCTTACGAGAGCCTGGTTTTCAAGGAGTCGCTTTCACGTTGACTACGTCCCCGAGGTATCCCATCACACAGGGTCATTTAACGTGACATACAGCGTGTGTGTGGGAGGGATTTTTTTTTTTAAGGTCGTAGGGGTGTATTCCGTAACTTGACGGCACCGTGGAGAAAAGCACATCCAACGCATCGCACAGATAAGGAAGGTTAATAAAAGAAATGTACGCGATAACAAGTCGACGGCAGACGACTCTCCTCTTCGAAAGACGTGCAAGGAAACTAGGGTAGACATCCGCGGAAACGTGGATGTGGCGCCGTTTCAACGACAATAAGAGTTTTCCCGTGATGAAGTATCATTTCGTTTCCGATGACATGCCGGTTGCTACAAATTCATCATCCCGCAACGAGGTACCGACGTCCGAAGCCGTTGGAGACGGAGCAAACTCGTCACGGCCGGGTCGCCACTGCGCGCCCTCGGCTACTACATTGTTTTTCCCGCCCGCTCACGGGGCTAAAGCATAATTCGGCGCCATCCTCGACTTTGTTGTACGTGAACTTTGACGTCCCATTCGCGTGCGTACAGTTCATTTCTTTTTCCCCTTCGGCCACCCCATGCAACCATTTCGAAGCCCACGCGGACGCGTCGTAAGGCGTGCGCTTAACGGGTGACTCCGTCTCCATTTGCGACTCGATAATCCTTTCCCACGGGCGCGGGAGGTGGGTGCGTCGCGACGCCCCCGAGTCGTCGAAAAATGCATAAACGTCCGCTTACGGGACAGGCACCGGGGAGGAACAGGAGGAAGGTTTGACAGGCGCCGAGTCAGGGGGAAGGCGTCCGAAGGGACCGTCTTCTCGGGGCCGCTTTCCGCGGCCGGCGCGCGGCCCACCGGGTCGCGAGCGCGTCCAATACCAGGTGAAGGATGGCCTCGAACGTACGTTACCTCGGATCTCGAGGAATCGACCCCGGTAGAAACGTGTGCAACGTTTATTCCCGGGTACGCCTTCGACAGGACGACAACCCGTATTTTGACGACCCGCTGCACACGAACTGGGCTCGCCAAACGCCTGGCGCCGCCACGGCCGACAGGGTGGAACCCTGACGGGCGCCGCGGCGCAAGGCGCCCTCGTTACGCGCCCCCGACACTCTCCGAAACGCGAAAGTCGGAGGAGGAGTGGAGTACAAACAATCCGAGAAGCGCACCGGAGGCGAGAGGAAGAGATCGTATTTTGCTCCGAAATGGTACGATAGCAAGGTGGACTTTCGTATGAAATCCATGTCTTGGTAATTTTCTCTTTCTATCATCACGCAGCAGCCGATAACATGGCAGACGCAGCATCTGGAGCAGCGGCAGCCGCACCACCGGCAGCCCAGCCTTCGGGCACCGTCGCAGTAAAACCCCTGCCTTCTTCAGGAACCTCCGCGGCTTCCAAGAAGGCCAGCAAGGGCGGAGCAGCCAAGAAGGCTCGCGCAAAGCCGTCGCACCCGCCCACTTCCGAGATGGTTAACAACGCAGTCAAGGGCCTCAAGGAGCGCGGTGGCTCTTCCCTTCAAGCCATCAAGAAGTACATCGCAGCCAGCTACAAAGTGGACGCCGAGAGGCTCTCGCCTTTCATCAAGAAGTACCTCAAGGCGGCCGTCACCGCCGGAACTCTCGTCCAGACCAAGGGAAAGGGCGCCTCAGGTTCCTTCAAGCTGAGCCACAGCAAGAAGGCCGCACCCGCGGCAGCCAGCGGGACGACCAAGGCGAAAAAGGTCGTCAAGAAGACGGGAGTAAAGAAACCGAAAGCGGTCGGAGCCAAGAAGTCCTCCGAGAAGGCGTCCAGTGGCACCAAGAGGTCCGCGCCCAAGGAGCGAAGCAAGTCCGCGCCACCAGCCAAGAAGGCGAAGAAGGCGGCGGACAAGCCAAAGAAGAAGCCGGCGGCTGGGAAACCCGCCGCCAAGGCGGCAAAGTCCCCGTCGAAGGCGAAAAAGGCGGCCACCAAACCCAAGACCCCCAAGCCCAAGAAGACGCCCACCAAGGCCAAGCCCGCCGCCAAGAAACCTTCCGCCGCCCAGAAAAAGAAGTGAACCATCACTGCTTCGCCACCGGCGCACCTAGGACAGCAGACAGCGTCCAATCTCGGTCCTTTTTAGGACCATCATGTCTTCCAAAGATGCTTGCCACTCAATGCCCACGCCACTGAGCACGCCCAAAGTTAACATTTATCATGATTAATGCCATGCAAAAACAACGGTCCTATTTAAAATTGATGATGCGACATGGACGGACGAAAAAAAAAATTAAGAATAACATTCATAGAACGTGTAAAATGAACAACACGTCACGGAGTATTGTTTTCTTTTCGTTAAGCGCGTCAGGTAAGCATCGCACGAACTTTTATTTCATCTCATTTCATGCGTAGCCGTGCAAACGCACTTGCCATGCGCAAAGGAAATTTCATGTCGTCCATCATTCCAATGGATTTACATCGTCGTTAATTATTGTGCGATCGTGCTAAATTCAAACTTTTAAGTATGTACTGGTCCTGAAAAGGACCTTTGTTTTTCGGCCGAAAGTAGCTTTCTAAGCTCGCTCTCCGCGGATACGGCGGGCCAGCTGGATGTCCTTGGGCATGATGGTCACACGCTTAGCGTGGATGGCGCAGAGGTTGGTGTCCTCAAAGAGACCCACTAGGTAAGCCTCGCTGGCCTCCTGGAGAGCCATGACGGCGGAGCTCTGGAACCGAAGATCGGTCTTGAAGTCCTGGGCGATCTCACGCACCAGGCGCTGGAAGGGCAGCTTGCGGATGAGGAGCTCCGTGCTCTTCTGGTATCTCCTGATCTCACGAAGGGCCACGGTACCGGGGCGGTACCTGTGGGGCTTCTTGACGCCTCCCGTCGCCGGCGCGCTCTTGCGAGCGGCCTTGGTGGCCAGCTGCTTCCTCGGGGCCTTTCCTCCGGTGGACTTGCGGGCTGTCTGCTTCGTACGTGCCATTTCTGCGATCTGTAAAAAGCCGGGTCAACGCCGTCTTTTAAGCACTTCCGAGAATGGCGCCAGATAGTACGGGCGACGCTGATTGGTGGAGAGGTCGGGTACGTCATCGCCGCGGCGGCGACGTTTATAAATACCGGCGAAGGTGCATTTCAGGTCATCAGACAGCAGCCCTTACTACGAGCAGACTACAGAGATGACTGGACGCGGCAAGGGAGGAAAAGGCCTGGGAAAGGGAGGAGCCAAACGTCATCGCAAAGTTCTCCGCGATAACATCCAGGGCATCACCAAGCCGGCCATCCGCCGTCTCGCCCGCCGAGGTGGAGTGAAGCGTATCTCCGGACTCATCTACGAGGAGACGCGCGGTGTGCTCAAGGTGTTCCTTGAGAACGTTATTCGTGACGCCGTCACCTACACCGAACACGCCAAGAGGAAGACCGTCACAGCCATGGACGTCGTGTACGCACTCAAGAGACAGGGCCGCACTCTCTACGGGTTTGGCGGTTAGACACGACGCGACGGGATCGCCATCCGACACCCGGCGTACGTCGATAAAAAAGGTCCTTCTAAGGACCAATACAATGTTCAGAGATGGAGCTAATCCTTTGCCATAACGGAACGAAAAATTATTCGCTATAGCGTATGTGACGGCGATAAATAGTAAAGTAAGACCTGTTCGAGCGCACAGGAAAAATGGCGGTGATAATAGAGTTGAAATTGTATGAGCCTTTACCGACGTTAAAGACATTGTCAGCGAATCGGAATAAGCACGTGGCAACGGACTGGCGACAATGTATATCGCGCCGTTGCAACCGTACATGAATAAGCACGTGGCAACGGACTGGCGACAATGTGTATCGCGCCGTTGCAACCATACATGTTAACAAGAAATAACGTAGTTAAGCGGCAGATTGCAGGTGAAATTTTATGACAGACTATGAAATACATTGTAAACGAAGCAGTGTCACCTTCAATCATTCTTCGTTGCATTTCAGCACAAACGCTTTCACTTTTTATACGCTTTATTTCCCATCGTTTACCTTAGCCCAATTATAGCTCCACGTTTCATTCGCTATGCTTATTACGTTTATTGTTATTATTATTTTTTTCACATGACATTTATCGCGTACATCTCTCTAGTATGTTCTGGTCCTGAAAAGGACCTTTTATGCGCACAGCGTGATGCTTATGCCTTCTTCTCAGTCTTCTTGGGCAGGAGCACCGCCTGGATGTTCGGAAGGACACCTCCCTGAGCGATGGTAACGCCCGACAGGAGCTTATTCAACTCCTCGTCGTTGCGGATGGCCAACTGCAAGTGACGAGGGATGATTCTCGTCTTCTTGTTGTCCCTGGCAGCGTTACCGGCCAACTCGAGGACTTCCGCGGCCAGGTACTCCATGACGGCGGCCAAGTAGACTGGGGCACCGGCACCAACACGCTCGGCATAGTTCCCCTTGCGGAGCAGACGGTGGATACGACCGACCGGAAACTGAAGACCGGCCCTGCTGGAGCGGGACTTGGACTTCCCCTTCACTTTTCCTCCCTTTCCTCGTCCGGACATGGCTGAATGCTTCTTTATCTGGTAGTGCTGTCTAATCGCTGTCAGACTCCTGGGCGCATTTATATAGGCTGCCGCCGTCCTAGCGACGCCACATCATGCTTTTACGTGATTGGTCGTCGAGGAGATTCGGCTCACGGAACGGACCAGGGGTACATAAGCAGGCGACTGATGTTCGGCGAAAATACTGAAATCGACCCCGTTCGCCGAACGTGATCACCATGCCACCCAAGACGAGCGGAAAGGCTGCGAAGAAAGCGGGCAAGGCCCAGAAGAACATCTCCAAGGGAGACAAGAAGAAGAAGCGCAGGAGGAAGGAGAGCTACGCAATCTACATCTACAAAGTGCTGAAGCAGGTGCACCCCGACACCGGAATCTCCAGCAAGGCCATGAGCATCATGAACAGCTTCGTCAACGATATTTTCGAGAGAATCGCCGCCGAAGCTTCTCGCCTGGCTCACTACAACAAGCGCTCCACCATCACCAGCCGGGAGGTGCAGACCGCCGTCAGGCTCTTGCTTCCCGGTGAGCTGGCCAAGCACGCCGTCTCCGAGGGGACCAAGGCCGTCACCAAGTACACCAGCTCAAAGTAAATTCCTCGACGGGATTGCTTTGATGCATCCTAACGGCCCTTCTAAGGGCCATGAAATAATCTTCAGTTTTCAAATACCCGACTGCGATGGGCAATCGTCAATACTCGGCCGCAAAGGACGTACATAAATAAACGTAAAAACCTGGGAAATTAGAGTCCCACGCTTTCCTCCGATTCACCAACTACTTACCTGGTGTGCACGCGCGCGGTTCACGAAAAAATAGAGTAAATGTAAAGGAGAAACTTATGACAATAAAAGATGGACGAATTTCTTACCTCCTATTCAAATATATTTTCTACTGCTATGCGTCTGCATTTGATGAAAATGACCGTCGAGATATTAAGGAAAAAATATTATATTCCCATGATTACTTCCCTTTCACCCAGTACTTTTCAAACCACTGACCTGCTATGCTCGTTTCTCAGACGTAAGCCTTGACTTACATGTCTCCCTCCGTCAAAAATAATATGGATTCACGGCGTCCGTCTCCCTCCGAAACTGGTACGCTTGTGGTCACGTTGCTCCTGCTTCACTTCCAGGGGCAGTAAATGACAGGTCCCCACATGCCCTTCCCACGCGGCCGTTTTTCCGCGAAGGCTAATTCCGCTTAACCTCCCGTCCCATCCGCTACGTCGTAAAACTCCTCGGGGGTTCAACGCGAGGAGGCAGGTAATGCGACCCGTCCTCGCCCCAAGTTTCTACGTTAACCAGAAAAGGGCTGTCGCAATGACCCACGTGGCATTCCGCACGAGGAAGAAATTTCTGTGGAAACCTCGCAAGCATAGAACGCAGCTGGGCAACAGCGTTCCTTGTACATTCACCAAGTCGTGACGAGCAGGCGTCGCAATAAACAAAATGGCGGGCAGTGAGCGCTTCCGTGGATTTTCCATTGTGCTAATTCTATCCAATCAATCAATTCCCAGAAACTATTTCTACGGAATGCATCGTCGTTAACAGCATATGGAATCAGCATCATTCGCACAAATAACAATTTATGTAATGGGCATCGGGTTTCCTTCTTGGAAAATCGCCATCTCGCTGAAACAATGTTGATAAACCTCCTCTGAACGAATCCCCCAAGTATTTTAAAGTCGATTGAGTGATTTTTCATCCTTTTCCGCAATTTTTTTTTTGCGATACTGCAACGATTTATCAGCAATTGATTACAAATGCATCGAGACAGACGTGACAAGTAGACCAGTTCTTTGATCACCATGCCTCCAAATGACCGATTCTTGTTATAGTTTTGAACCGGGGTCCCTTCCGCGGGACACGACTCATTCCCCTTCTTTTGAACGAAATTAACCTTTCCAGAAATCTTTACTTGTCTTGTCACGCCACAGAACAGAAAATGTTTCTCTAGGCAAAAGTTAAATGGTCCCAGTCCCAACTTACCCGCTAATTTTATTACGTTGATACACAAGGGATGGAAGGACATACGTTAATGTTGTTTATTTCTTTGCGGGATTAGGGAAATGAAATCTAGGGAAAAGAGGTCGAAGTTTGACGTGAAAGAGAAATCTTTAAAATTAGCGGCCGGTATAATCATTTATGAGATGATTGCATAACGTTTTCATTAAGGCGACTCTTCCTACAAGTGCATTTCTGACGAAAAAGGTTGCCGCATGTGCCTACCTGTCCGTCCTTTTAGCATTTCAACTTTCTGCAAATTTGGTGAAAATCTTTACCGCATTAGCCCCATTGAAGAATCCACCCCGGCCGCATTTTGACACTAGGTACACGAGATCGTCACTTCACCGTATTCGACAACCGATTTCCCGCAGTGGCGTTAACCGAAGGACGCTCGGCTTTGAGGACAATAGTGATTCGTGAAGCGATATTTAATCAGATTCATCTAGTAACAGTGGCCGGGAATGGAATGGAATAACGTCCTTGCCTAGGCAACTTAGTAACATACAACTTAACTACGGACGGGAGAAAATGCCGACGAGCCGTGAAGCGGTGTAAATTTCATAACGATCGTGTGATTTTAAGACTCATGATATACACCATGACGATTAATTACCTTAGCAGTTGTGGTGATGCTTAATCACCGGGATATCATGTAATGTCATACCAGTCACAGCGAGGCGTTAATACTTAACATTGAACTTTGTCAAATTTGTGTAGTTGAAATCACCCTTATGACATCTGTTAATAAATTCATCCACACAGAGTACCAAATTAGTAAAATATCTCGGGTACGCAGCGATATGTAAACGGAGACAGTTTTTTTTTCAAAATCTCGGAATGGATGACAAACGTCCTCCATTAGCGAACATTTATGACAGTCATCACCTACCTCCTGCCGTGATAATGTCAAATTTTGCAATGCAACTACTGGTAATAAGAATGATTAAATTCGAGTCAACTAGTGTTACTTTCGAATAACGTTCCCCCATTGACACAACTGTCATTTACATATGAACACTAGAAACTAACACACACGAACGTGCACATAGACCTACGCAACCTTCAGTCGTCTACTTCATCGTGAGTGGATTGAATCCTCTTAACTCCTGATTGACTTTCGCTTCACATTGCAATGATCCCAGATTGGCCGGGGAAAAGACGACTATTTGTTTTCCTGTTCACTGGAATGCTTATTTCGTATCTTTTATGGTGATGTGCTAGGTACCAGACAGCTTAAAATTGTTAATCATCGTTCTTTTATTACTCGTGACGATAAAGTTGCTTCCGCATCGCTAAGAACCTCAAGGAATCAACAATGAACGGGGATGAAATATTTGATGGGTCCACATGTATTGATTAAGTAATGCAGAACGAAGTAGATACTGAGTAATTGAATTAACACAGGGGCTTCTTCGAGACAGAACCGAGAAATGATGTTCCGTGAACTGTCGACGGTGATAGAGTTCCACGAAAGAGAGGTCGTAGAGGAATGAACGGTTCCGGCTGTTAATGCCGCCCCTAGTCCCCCCAACCCCGCAAGCACTGGAAACCAGCCTGGATCCCTGATTACGATCCCAGGAAAAATCGTGTTCAAGTCTTTCCTACGCCAGATAGTATAATCTGTCATCACTATTGAACGCCGCATCACGCCCCGACGGCTTTTTCCCACGTTTTTTTTATTTATTCACAGGAATGTTTTCCAGGTAAGGGCTATTCACTCTACCTTATCCGTCAATCACTATCCCGACCCTCGAAAGTTATAAGGAAAAGTCGACCATTGCTCTAATGAAAGATATTATTCCAACGGCATGGAGGTAAAAAACAAGATCCATATGCTTGACACACATTATGTCGATTGGAAACAAGTGGAAACGATGTGAAATTAGGTTGGAAGCAACTGAAAAATATTGTGACACGAATACAAGCCGTCATAGCTCCGCAACTACGACGAAAGGGATGTGGATATTATTGAGTTAAACGCATCTGTCCTATTTGCTTATGGCGATTCCCATCGTAATGATCGCGCATACAATCCCGCGATGCGCCCTATTTTCGCCGTTTCCGTGAATAAGACGTACGGCGGGGGATGTGTACCGAGCGAAATTGCCGACACGAATTACGTACGCTTACGAGAGCCTGGTTTTCAAGGAGTCGCTTTCACGTTGACTACGTCCCCGAGGTATCCCATCACACAGGGTCATTTAACGTGACATACAGCGTGTGTGTGGGAGGGATTTTTTTTTTTAAGGTCGTAGGGGTGTATTCCGTAACTTGACGGCACCGTGGAGAAAAGCACATCCAACGCATCGCACAGATAAGGAAGGTTAATAAAAGAAATGTACGCGATAACAAGTCGACGGCAGACGACTCTCCTCTTCGAAAGACGTGCAAGGAAACTAGGGTAGACATCCGCGGAAACGTGGATGTGGCGCCGTTTCAACGACAATAAGAGTTTTCCCGTGATGAAGTATCATTTCGTTTCCGATGACATGCCGGTTGCTACAAATTCATCATCCCGCAACGAGGTACCGACGTCCGAAGCCGTTGGAGACGGAGCAAACTCGTCACGGCCGGGTCGCCACTGCGCGCCCTCGGCTACTACATTGTTTTTCCCGCCCGCTCACGGGGCTAAAGCATAATTCGGCGCCATCCTCGACTTTGTTGTACGTGAACTTTGACGTCCCATTCGCGTGCGTACAGTTCATTTCTTTTTCCCCTTCGGCCACCCCATGCAACCATTTCGAAGCCCACGCGGACGCGTCGTAAGGCGTGCGCTTAACGGGTGACTCCGTCTCCATTTGCGACTCGATAATCCTTTCCCACGGGCGCGGGAGGTGGGTGCGTCGCGACGCCCCCGAGTCGTCGAAAAATGCATAAACGTCCGCTTACGGGACAGGCACCGGGGAGGAACAGGAGGAAGGTTTGACAGGCGCCGAGTCAGGGGGAAGGCGTCCGAAGGGACCGTCTTCTCGGGGCCGCTTTCCGCGGCCGGCGCGCGGCCCACCGGGTCGCGAGCGCGTCCAATACCAGGTGAAGGATGGCCTCGAACGTACGTTACCTCGGATCTCGAGGAATCGACCCCGGTAGAAACGTGTGCAACGTTTATTCCCGGGTACGCCTTCGACAGGACGACAACCCGTATTTTGACGACCCGCTGCACACGAACTGGGCTCGCCAAACGCCTGGCGCCGCCACGGCCGACAGGGTGGAACCCTGACGGGCGCCGCGGCGCAAGGCGCCCTCGTTACGCGCCCCCGACACTCTCCGAAACGCGAAAGTCGGAGGAGGAGTGGAGTACAAACAATCCGAGAAGCGCACCGGAGGCGAGAGGAAGAGATCGTATTTTGCTCCGAAATGGTACGATAGCAAGGTGGACTTTCGTATGAAATCCATGTCAGAAAGTCCAGCGGCCATTTCGGAGCCACATGCTCCGAAATGGTACGACAGTGACGGGGTCCTTCGGGAACTTCATCCTTTCGGCCTTTTCGGGCATTTATGCTTTGAAAAGGTTCGATATTGACGGAGTCCCTTAGGATTCCGGGCGTTTCGCCGAGTGCATCACCGCTGAAGAGCAGAAATGCTGGGCAGCGGAAGGAGCCGGCATGGAGAAAGCCGGTGAAACATCGTGGTTGGTAATTTTCTCTTTCTATCATCACGCAGCAGCCGATAACATGGCAGACGCAGCATCTGGAGCAGCGGCAGCCGCACCACCGGCAGCCCAGCCTTCGGGCACCGTCGCAGTAAAACCCCTGCCTTCTTCAGGAACCTCCGCGGCTTCCAAGAAGGCCAGCAAGGGCGGAGCAGCCAAGAAGGCTCGCGCAAAGCCGTCGCACCCGCCCACTTCCGAGATGGTTAACAACGCAGTCAAGGGCCTCAAGGAGCGCGGTGGCTCTTCCCTTCAAGCCATCAAGAAGTACATCGCAGCCAGCTACAAAGTGGACGCCGAGAGGCTCTCGCCTTTCATCAAGAAGTACCTCAAGGCGGCCGTCACCGCCGGAACTCTCGTCCAGACCAAGGGAAAGGGCGCCTCAGGTTCCTTCAAGCTGAGCCACAGCAAGAAGGCCGCACCCGCGGCAGCCAGCGGGACGACCAAGGCGAAAAAGGTCGTCAAGAAGACGGGAGTAAAGAAACCGAAAGCGGTCGGAGCCAAGAAGTCCTCCGAGAAGGCGTCCAGTGGCACCAAGAGGTCCGCGCCCAAGGAGCGAAGCAAGTCCGCGCCACCAGCCAAGAAGGCGAAGAAGGCGGCGGACAAGCCAAAGAAGAAGCCGGCGGCTGGGAAACCCGCCGCCAAGGCGGCAAAGTCCCCGTCGAAGGCGAAAAAGGCGGCCACCAAACCCAAGACCCCCAAGCCCAAGAAGACGCCCACCAAGGCCAAGCCCGCCGCCAAGAAACCTTCCGCCGCCCAGAAAAAGAAGTGAACCATCACTGCTTCGCCACCGGCGCACCTAGGACAGCAGACAGCGTCCAATCTCGGTCCTTTTTAGGACCATCATGTCTTCCAAAGATGCTTGCCACTCAATGCCCACGCCACTGAGCACGCCCAAAGTTAACATTTATCATGATTAATGCCATGCAAAAACAACGGTCCTATTTAAAATTGATGATGCGACATGGACGGACGAAAAAAAAAATTAAGAATAACATTCATAGAACGTGTAAAATGAACAACACGTCACGGAGTATTGTTTTCTTTTCGTTAAGCGCGTCAGGTAAGCATCGCACGAACTTTTATTTCATCTCATTTCATGCGTAGCCGTGCAAACGCACTTGCCATGCGCAAAGGAAATTTCATGTCGTCCATCATTCCAATGGATTTACATCGTCGTTAATTATTGTGCGATCGTGCTAAATTCAAACTTTTAAGTATGTACTGGTCCTGAAAAGGACCTTTGTTTTTCGGCCGAAAGTAGCTTTCTAAGCTCGCTCTCCGCGGATACGGCGGGCCAGCTGGATGTCCTTGGGCATGATGGTCACACGCTTAGCGTGGATGGCGCAGAGGTTGGTGTCCTCAAAGAGACCCACTAGGTAAGCCTCGCTGGCCTCCTGGAGAGCCATGACGGCGGAGCTCTGGAACCGAAGATCGGTCTTGAAGTCCTGGGCGATCTCACGCACCAGGCGCTGGAAGGGCAGCTTGCGGATGAGGAGCTCCGTGCTCTTCTGGTATCTCCTGATCTCACGAAGGGCCACGGTACCGGGGCGGTACCTGTGGGGCTTCTTGACGCCTCCCGTCGCCGGCGCGCTCTTGCGAGCGGCCTTGGTGGCCAGCTGCTTCCTCGGGGCCTTTCCTCCGGTGGACTTGCGGGCTGTCTGCTTCGTACGTGCCATTTCTGCGATCTGTAAAAAGCCGGGTCAACGCCGTCTTTTAAGCACTTCCGAGAATGGCGCCAGATAGTACGGGCGACGCTGATTGGTGGAGAGGTCGGGTACGTCATCGCCGCGGCGGCGACGTTTATAAATACCGGCGAAGGTGCATTTCAGGTCATCAGACAGCAGCCCTTACTACGAGCAGACTACAGAGATGACTGGACGCGGCAAGGGAGGAAAAGGCCTGGGAAAGGGAGGAGCCAAACGTCATCGCAAAGTTCTCCGCGATAACATCCAGGGCATCACCAAGCCGGCCATCCGCCGTCTCGCCCGCCGAGGTGGAGTGAAGCGTATCTCCGGACTCATCTACGAGGAGACGCGCGGTGTGCTCAAGGTGTTCCTTGAGAACGTTATTCGTGACGCCGTCACCTACACCGAACACGCCAAGAGGAAGACCGTCACAGCCATGGACGTCGTGTACGCACTCAAGAGACAGGGCCGCACTCTCTACGGGTTTGGCGGTTAGACACGACGCGACGGGATCGCCATCCGACACCCGGCGTACGTCGATAAAAAAGGTCCTTCTAAGGACCAATACAATGTTCAGAGATGGAGCTAATCCTTTGCCATAACGGAACGAAAAATTATTCGCTATAGCGTATGTGACGGCGATAAATAGTAAAGTAAGACCTGTTCGAGCGCACAGGAAAAATGGCGGTGATAATAGAGTTGAAATTGTATGAGCCTTTACCGACGTTAAAGACATTGTCAGCGAATCGGAATAAGCACGTGGCAACGGACTGGCGACAATGTATATCGCGCCGTTGCAACCGTACATGAATAAGCACGTGGCAACGGACTGGCGACAATGTGTATCGCGCCGTTGCAACCATACATGTTAACAAGAAATAACGTAGTTAAGCGGCAGATTGCAGGTGAAATTTTATGACAGACTATGAAATACATTGTAAACGAAGCAGTGTCACCTTCAATCATTCTTCGTTGCATTTCAGCACAAACGCTTTCACTTTTTATACGCTTTATTTCCCATCGTTTACCTTAGCCCAATTATAGCTCCACGTTTCATTCGCTATGCTTATTACGTTTATTGTTATTATTATTTTTTTCACATGACATTTATCGCGTACATCTCTCTAGTATGTTCTGGTCCTGAAAAGGACCTTTTATGCGCACAGCGTGATGCTTATGCCTTCTTCTCAGTCTTCTTGGGCAGGAGCACCGCCTGGATGTTCGGAAGGACACCTCCCTGAGCGATGGTAACGCCCGACAGGAGCTTATTCAACTCCTCGTCGTTGCGGATGGCCAACTGCAAGTGACGAGGGATGATTCTCGTCTTCTTGTTGTCCCTGGCAGCGTTACCGGCCAACTCGAGGACTTCCGCGGCCAGGTACTCCATGACGGCGGCCAAGTAGACTGGGGCACCGGCACCAACACGCTCGGCATAGTTCCCCTTGCGGAGCAGACGGTGGATACGACCGACCGGAAACTGAAGACCGGCCCTGCTGGAGCGGGACTTGGACTTCCCCTTCACTTTTCCTCCCTTTCCTCGTCCGGACATGGCTGAATGCTTCTTTATCTGGTAGTGCTGTCTAATCGCTGTCAGACTCCTGGGCGCATTTATATAGGCTGCCGCCGTCCTAGCGACGCCACATCATGCTTTTACGTGATTGGTCGTCGAGGAGATTCGGCTCACGGAACGGACCAGGGGTACATAAGCAGGCGACTGATGTTCGGCGAAAATACTGAAATCGACCCCGTTCGCCGAACGTGATCACCATGCCACCCAAGACGAGCGGAAAGGCTGCGAAGAAAGCGGGCAAGGCCCAGAAGAACATCTCCAAGGGAGACAAGAAGAAGAAGCGCAGGAGGAAGGAGAGCTACGCAATCTACATCTACAAAGTGCTGAAGCAGGTGCACCCCGACACCGGAATCTCCAGCAAGGCCATGAGCATCATGAACAGCTTCGTCAACGATATTTTCGAGAGAATCGCCGCCGAAGCTTCTCGCCTGGCTCACTACAACAAGCGCTCCACCATCACCAGCCGGGAGGTGCAGACCGCCGTCAGGCTCTTGCTTCCCGGTGAGCTGGCCAAGCACGCCGTCTCCGAGGGGACCAAGGCCGTCACCAAGTACACCAGCTCAAAGTAAATTCCTCGACGGGATTGCTTTGATGCATCCTAACGGCCCTTCTAAGGGCCATGAAATAATCTTCAGTTTTCAAATACCCGACTGCGATGGGCAATCGTCAATACTCGGCCGCAAAGGACGTACATAAATAAACGTAAAAACCTGGGAAATTAGAGTCCCACGCTTTCCTCCGATTCACCAACTACTTACCTGGTGTGCACGCGCGCGGTTCACGAAAAAATAGAGTAAATGTAAAGGAGAAACTTATGACAATAAAAGATGGACGAATTTCTTACCTCCTATTCAAATATATTTTCTACTGCTATGCGTCTGCATTTGATGAAAATGACCGTCGAGATATTAAGGAAAAAATATTATATTCCCATGATTACTTCCCTTTCACCCAGTACTTTTCAAACCACTGACCTGCTATGCTCGTTTCTCAGACGTAAGCCTTGACTTACATGTCTCCCTCCGTCAAAAATAATATGGATTCACGGCGTCCGTCTCCCTCCGAAACTGGTACGCTTGTGGTCACGTTGCTCCTGCTTCACTTCCAGGGGCAGTAAATGACAGGTCCCCACATGCCCTTCCCACGCGGCCGTTTTTCCGCGAAGGCTAATTCCGCTTAACCTCCCGTCCCATCCGCTACGTCGTAAAACTCCTCGGGGGTTCAACGCGAGGAGGCAGGTAATGCGACCCGTCCTCGCCCCAAGTTTCTACGTTAACCAGAAAAGGGCTGTCGCAATGACCCACGTGGCATTCCGCACGAGGAAGAAATTTCTGTGGAAACCTCGCAAGCATAGAACGCAGCTGGGCAACAGCGTTCCTTGTACATTCACCAAGTCGTGACGAGCAGGCGTCGCAATAAACAAAATGGCGGGCAGTGAGCGCTTCCGTGGATTTTCCATTGTGCTAATTCTATCCAATCAATCAATTCCCAGAAACTATTTCTACGGAATGCATCGTCGTTAACAGCATATGGAATCAGCATCATTCGCACAAATAACAATTTATGTAATGGGCATCGGGTTTCCTTCTTGGAAAATCGCCATCTCGCTGAAACAATGTTGATAAACCTCCTCTGAACGAATCCCCCAAGTATTTTAAAGTCGATTGAGTGATTTTTCATCCTTTTCCGCAATTTTTTTTTTGCGATACTGCAACGATTTATCAGCAATTGATTACAAATGCATCGAGACAGACGTGACAAGTAGACCAGTTCTTTGATCACCATGCCTCCAAATGACCGATTCTTGTTATAGTTTTGAACCGGGGTCCCTTCCGCGGGACACGACTCATTCCCCTTCTTTTGAACGAAATTAACCTTTCCAGAAATCTTTACTTGTCTTGTCACGCCACAGAACAGAAAATGTTTCTCTAGGCAAAAGTTAAATGGTCCCAGTCCCAACTTACCCGCTAATTTTATTACGTTGATACACAAGGGATGGAAGGACATACGTTAATGTTGTTTATTTCTTTGCGGGATTAGGGAAATGAAATCTAGGGAAAAGAGGTCGAAGTTTGACGTGAAAGAGAAATCTTTAAAATTAGCGGCCGGTATAATCATTTATGAGATGATTGCATAACGTTTTCATTAAGGCGACTCTTCCTACAAGTGCATTTCTGACGAAAAAGGTTGCCGCATGTGCCTACCTGTCCGTCCTTTTAGCATTTCAACTTTCTGCAAATTTGGTGAAAATCTTTACCGCATTAGCCCCATTGAAGAATCCACCCCGGCCGCATTTTGACACTAGGTACACGAGATCGTCACTTCACCGTATTCGACAACCGATTTCCCGCAGTGGCGTTAACCGAAGGACGCTCGGCTTTGAGGACAATAGTGATTCGTGAAGCGATATTTAATCAGATTCATCTAGTAACAGTGGCCGGGAATGGAATGGAATAACGTCCTTGCCTAGGCAACTTAGTAACATACAACTTAACTACGGACGGGAGAAAATGCCGACGAGCCGTGAAGCGGTGTAAATTTCATAACGATCGTGTGATTTTAAGACTCATGATATACACCATGACGATTAATTACCTTAGCAGTTGTGGTGATGCTTAATCACCGGGATATCATGTAATGTCATACCAGTCACAGCGAGGCGTTAATACTTAACATTGAACTTTGTCAAATTTGTGTAGTTGAAATCACCCTTATGACATCTGTTAATAAATTCATCCACACAGAGTACCAAATTAGTAAAATATCTCGGGTACGCAGCGATATGTAAACGGAGACAGTTTTTTTTTCAAAATCTCGGAATGGATGACAAACGTCCTCCATTAGCGAACATTTATGACAGTCATCACCTACCTCCTGCCGTGATAATGTCAAATTTTGCAATGCAACTACTGGTAATAAGAATGATTAAATTCGAGTCAACTAGTGTTACTTTCGAATAACGTTCCCCCATTGACACAACTGTCATTTACATATGAACACTAGAAACTAACACACACGAACGTGCACATAGACCTACGCAACCTTCAGTCGTCTACTTCATCGTGAGTGGATTGAATCCTCTTAACTCCTGATTGACTTTCGCTTCACATTGCAATGATCCCAGATTGGCCGGGGAAAAGACGACTATTTGTTTTCCTGTTCACTGGAATGCTTATTTCGTATCTTTTATGGTGATGTGCTAGGTACCAGACAGCTTAAAATTGTTAATCATCGTTCTTTTATTACTCGTGACGATAAAGTTGCTTCCGCATCGCTAAGAACCTCAAGGAATCAACAATGAACGGGGATGAAATATTTGATGGGTCCACATGTATTGATTAAGTAATGCAGAACGAAGTAGATACTGAGTAATTGAATTAACACAGGGGCTTCTTCGAGACAGAACCGAGAAATGATGTTCCGTGAACTGTCGACGGTGATAGAGTTCCACGAAAGAGAGGTCGTAGAGGAATGAACGGTTCCGGCTGTTAATGCCGCCCCTAGTCCCCCCAACCCCGCAAGCACTGGAAACCAGCCTGGATCCCTGATTACGATCCCAGGAAAAATCGTGTTCAAGTCTTTCCTACGCCAGATAGTATAATCTGTCATCACTATTGAACGCCGCATCACGCCCCGACGGCTTTTTCCCACGTTTTTTTTATTTATTCACAGGAATGTTTTCCAGGTAAGGGCTATTCACTCTACCTTATCCGTCAATCACTATCCCGACCCTCGAAAGTTATAAGGAAAAGTCGACCATTGCTCTAATGAAAGATATTATTCCAACGGCATGGAGGTAAAAAACAAGATCCATATGCTTGACACACATTATGTCGATTGGAAACAAGTGGAAACGATGTGAAATTAGGTTGGAAGCAACTGAAAAATATTGTGACACGAATACAAGCCGTCATAGCTCCGCAACTACGACGAAAGGGATGTGGATATTATTGAGTTAAACGCATCTGTCCTATTTGCTTATGGCGATTCCCATCGTAATGATCGCGCATACAATCCCGCGATGCGCCCTATTTTCGCCGTTTCCGTGAATAAGACGTACGGCGGGGGATGTGTACCGAGCGAAATTGCCGACACGAATTACGTACGCTTACGAGAGCCTGGTTTTCAAGGAGTCGCTTTCACGTTGACTACGTCCCCGAGGTATCCCATCACACAGGGTCATTTAACGTGACATACAGCGTGTGTGTGGGAGGGATTTTTTTTTTTAAGGTCGTAGGGGTGTATTCCGTAACTTGACGGCACCGTGGAGAAAAGCACATCCAACGCATCGCACAGATAAGGAAGGTTAATAAAAGAAATGTACGCGATAACAAGTCGACGGCAGACGACTCTCCTCTTCGAAAGACGTGCAAGGAAACTAGGGTAGACATCCGCGGAAACGTGGATGTGGCGCCGTTTCAACGACAATAAGAGTTTTCCCGTGATGAAGTATCATTTCGTTTCCGATGACATGCCGGTTGCTACAAATTCATCATCCCGCAACGAGGTACCGACGTCCGAAGCCGTTGGAGACGGAGCAAACTCGTCACGGCCGGGTCGCCACTGCGCGCCCTCGGCTACTACATTGTTTTTCCCGCCCGCTCACGGGGCTAAAGCATAATTCGGCGCCATCCTCGACTTTGTTGTACGTGAACTTTGACGTCCCATTCGCGTGCGTACAGTTCATTTCTTTTTCCCCTTCGGCCACCCCATGCAACCATTTCGAAGCCCACGCGGACGCGTCGTAAGGCGTGCGCTTAACGGGTGACTCCGTCTCCATTTGCGACTCGATAATCCTTTCCCACGGGCGCGGGAGGTGGGTGCGTCGCGACGCCCCCGAGTCGTCGAAAAATGCATAAACGTCCGCTTACGGGACAGGCACCGGGGAGGAACAGGAGGAAGGTTTGACAGGCGCCGAGTCAGGGGGAAGGCGTCCGAAGGGACCGTCTTCTCGGGGCCGCTTTCCGCGGCCGGCGCGCGGCCCACCGGGTCGCGAGCGCGTCCAATACCAGGTGAAGGATGGCCTCGAACGTACGTTACCTCGGATCTCGAGGAATCGACCCCGGTAGAAACGTGTGCAACGTTTATTCCCGGGTACGCCTTCGACAGGACGACAACCCGTATTTTGACGACCCGCTGCACACGAACTGGGCTCGCCAAACGCCTGGCGCCGCCACGGCCGACAGGGTGGAACCCTGACGGGCGCCGCGGCGCAAGGCGCCCTCGTTACGCGCCCCCGACACTCTCCGAAACGCGAAAGTCGGAGGAGGAGTGGAGTACAAACAATCCGAGAAGCGCACCGGAGGCGAGAGGAAGAGATCGTATTTTGCTCCGAAATGGTACGATAGCAAGGTGGACTTTCGTATGAAATCCATGTCTTGGTAATTTTCTCTTTCTATCATCACGCAGCAGCCGATAACATGGCAGACGCAGCATCTGGAGCAGCGGCAGCCGCACCACCGGCAGCCCAGCCTTCGGGCACCGTCGCAGTAAAACCCCTGCCTTCTTCAGGAACCTCCGCGGCTTCCAAGAAGGCCAGCAAGGGCGGAGCAGCCAAGAAGGCTCGCGCAAAGCCGTCGCACCCGCCCACTTCCGAGATGGTTAACAACGCAGTCAAGGGCCTCAAGGAGCGCGGTGGCTCTTCCCTTCAAGCCATCAAGAAGTACATCGCAGCCAGCTACAAAGTGGACGCCGAGAGGCTCTCGCCTTTCATCAAGAAGTACCTCAAGGCGGCCGTCACCGCCGGAACTCTCGTCCAGACCAAGGGAAAGGGCGCCTCAGGTTCCTTCAAGCTGAGCCACAGCAAGAAGGCCGCACCCGCGGCAGCCAGCGGGACGACCAAGGCGAAAAAGGTCGTCAAGAAGACGGGAGTAAAGAAACCGAAAGCGGTCGGAGCCAAGAAGTCCTCCGAGAAGGCGTCCAGTGGCACCAAGAGGTCCGCGCCCAAGGAGCGAAGCAAGTCCGCGCCACCAGCCAAGAAGGCGAAGAAGGCGGCGGACAAGCCAAAGAAGAAGCCGGCGGCTGGGAAACCCGCCGCCAAGGCGGCAAAGTCCCCGTCGAAGGCGAAAAAGGCGGCCACCAAACCCAAGACCCCCAAGCCCAAGAAGACGCCCACCAAGGCCAAGCCCGCCGCCAAGAAACCTTCCGCCGCCCAGAAAAAGAAGTGAACCATCACTGCTTCGCCACCGGCGCACCTAGGACAGCAGACAGCGTCCAATCTCGGTCCTTTTTAGGACCATCATGTCTTCCAAAGATGCTTGCCACTCAATGCCCACGCCACTGAGCACGCCCAAAGTTAACATTTATCATGATTAATGCCATGCAAAAACAACGGTCCTATTTAAAATTGATGATGCGACATGGACGGACGAAAAAAAAAATTAAGAATAACATTCATAGAACGTGTAAAATGAACAACACGTCACGGAGTATTGTTTTCTTTTCGTTAAGCGCGTCAGGTAAGCATCGCACGAACTTTTATTTCATCTCATTTCATGCGTAGCCGTGCAAACGCACTTGCCATGCGCAAAGGAAATTTCATGTCGTCCATCATTCCAATGGATTTACATCGTCGTTAATTATTGTGCGATCGTGCTAAATTCAAACTTTTAAGTATGTACTGGTCCTGAAAAGGACCTTTGTTTTTCGGCCGAAAGTAGCTTTCTAAGCTCGCTCTCCGCGGATACGGCGGGCCAGCTGGATGTCCTTGGGCATGATGGTCACACGCTTAGCGTGGATGGCGCAGAGGTTGGTGTCCTCAAAGAGACCCACTAGGTAAGCCTCGCTGGCCTCCTGGAGAGCCATGACGGCGGAGCTCTGGAACCGAAGATCGGTCTTGAAGTCCTGGGCGATCTCACGCACCAGGCGCTGGAAGGGCAGCTTGCGGATGAGGAGCTCCGTGCTCTTCTGGTATCTCCTGATCTCACGAAGGGCCACGGTACCGGGGCGGTACCTGTGGGGCTTCTTGACGCCTCCCGTCGCCGGCGCGCTCTTGCGAGCGGCCTTGGTGGCCAGCTGCTTCCTCGGGGCCTTTCCTCCGGTGGACTTGCGGGCTGTCTGCTTCGTACGTGCCATTTCTGCGATCTGTAAAAAGCCGGGTCAACGCCGTCTTTTAAGCACTTCCGAGAATGGCGCCAGATAGTACGGGCGACGCTGATTGGTGGAGAGGTCGGGTACGTCATCGCCGCGGCGGCGACGTTTATAAATACCGGCGAAGGTGCATTTCAGGTCATCAGACAGCAGCCCTTACTACGAGCAGACTACAGAGATGACTGGACGCGGCAAGGGAGGAAAAGGCCTGGGAAAGGGAGGAGCCAAACGTCATCGCAAAGTTCTCCGCGATAACATCCAGGGCATCACCAAGCCGGCCATCCGCCGTCTCGCCCGCCGAGGTGGAGTGAAGCGTATCTCCGGACTCATCTACGAGGAGACGCGCGGTGTGCTCAAGGTGTTCCTTGAGAACGTTATTCGTGACGCCGTCACCTACACCGAACACGCCAAGAGGAAGACCGTCACAGCCATGGACGTCGTGTACGCACTCAAGAGACAGGGCCGCACTCTCTACGGGTTTGGCGGTTAGACACGACGCGACGGGATCGCCATCCGACACCCGGCGTACGTCGATAAAAAAGGTCCTTCTAAGGACCAATACAATGTTCAGAGATGGAGCTAATCCTTTGCCATAACGGAACGAAAAATTATTCGCTATAGCGTATGTGACGGCGATAAATAGTAAAGTAAGACCTGTTCGAGCGCACAGGAAAAATGGCGGTGATAATAGAGTTGAAATTGTATGAGCCTTTACCGACGTTAAAGACATTGTCAGCGAATCGGAATAAGCACGTGGCAACGGACTGGCGACAATGTATATCGCGCCGTTGCAACCGTACATGAATAAGCACGTGGCAACGGACTGGCGACAATGTGTATCGCGCCGTTGCAACCATACATGTTAACAAGAAATAACGTAGTTAAGCGGCAGATTGCAGGTGAAATTTTATGACAGACTATGAAATACATTGTAAACGAAGCAGTGTCACCTTCAATCATTCTTCGTTGCATTTCAGCACAAACGCTTTCACTTTTTATACGCTTTATTTCCCATCGTTTACCTTAGCCCAATTATAGCTCCACGTTTCATTCGCTATGCTTATTACGTTTATTGTTATTATTATTTTTTTCACATGACATTTATCGCGTACATCTCTCTAGTATGTTCTGGTCCTGAAAAGGACCTTTTATGCGCACAGCGTGATGCTTATGCCTTCTTCTCAGTCTTCTTGGGCAGGAGCACCGCCTGGATGTTCGGAAGGACACCTCCCTGAGCGATGGTAACGCCCGACAGGAGCTTATTCAACTCCTCGTCGTTGCGGATGGCCAACTGCAAGTGACGAGGGATGATTCTCGTCTTCTTGTTGTCCCTGGCAGCGTTACCGGCCAACTCGAGGACTTCCGCGGCCAGGTACTCCATGACGGCGGCCAAGTAGACTGGGGCACCGGCACCAACACGCTCGGCATAGTTCCCCTTGCGGAGCAGACGGTGGATACGACCGACCGGAAACTGAAGACCGGCCCTGCTGGAGCGGGACTTGGACTTCCCCTTCACTTTTCCTCCCTTTCCTCGTCCGGACATGGCTGAATGCTTCTTTATCTGGTAGTGCTGTCTAATCGCTGTCAGACTCCTGGGCGCATTTATATAGGCTGCCGCCGTCCTAGCGACGCCACATCATGCTTTTACGTGATTGGTCGTCGAGGAGATTCGGCTCACGGAACGGACCAGGGGTACATAAGCAGGCGACTGATGTTCGGCGAAAATACTGAAATCGACCCCGTTCGCCGAACGTGATCACCATGCCACCCAAGACGAGCGGAAAGGCTGCGAAGAAAGCGGGCAAGGCCCAGAAGAACATCTCCAAGGGAGACAAGAAGAAGAAGCGCAGGAGGAAGGAGAGCTACGCAATCTACATCTACAAAGTGCTGAAGCAGGTGCACCCCGACACCGGAATCTCCAGCAAGGCCATGAGCATCATGAACAGCTTCGTCAACGATATTTTCGAGAGAATCGCCGCCGAAGCTTCTCGCCTGGCTCACTACAACAAGCGCTCCACCATCACCAGCCGGGAGGTGCAGACCGCCGTCAGGCTCTTGCTTCCCGGTGAGCTGGCCAAGCACGCCGTCTCCGAGGGGACCAAGGCCGTCACCAAGTACACCAGCTCAAAGTAAATTCCTCGACGGGATTGCTTTGATGCATCCTAACGGCCCTTCTAAGGGCCATGAAATAATCTTCAGTTTTCAAATACCCGACTGCGATGGGCAATCGTCAATACTCGGCCGCAAAGGACGTACATAAATAAACGTAAAAACCTGGGAAATTAGAGTCCCACGCTTTCCTCCGATTCACCAACTACTTACCTGGTGTGCACGCGCGCGGTTCACGAAAAAATAGAGTAAATGTAAAGGAGAAACTTATGACAATAAAAGATGGACGAATTTCTTACCTCCTATTCAAATATATTTTCTACTGCTATGCGTCTGCATTTGATGAAAATGACCGTCGAGATATTAAGGAAAAAATATTATATTCCCATGATTACTTCCCTTTCACCCAGTACTTTTCAAACCACTGACCTGCTATGCTCGTTTCTCAGACGTAAGCCTTGACTTACATGTCTCCCTCCGTCAAAAATAATATGGATTCACGGCGTCCGTCTCCCTCCGAAACTGGTACGCTTGTGGTCACGTTGCTCCTGCTTCACTTCCAGGGGCAGTAAATGACAGGTCCCCACATGCCCTTCCCACGCGGCCGTTTTTCCGCGAAGGCTAATTCCGCTTAACCTCCCGTCCCATCCGCTACGTCGTAAAACTCCTCGGGGGTTCAACGCGAGGAGGCAGGTAATGCGACCCGTCCTCGCCCCAAGTTTCTACGTTAACCAGAAAAGGGCTGTCGCAATGACCCACGTGGCATTCCGCACGAGGAAGAAATTTCTGTGGAAACCTCGCAAGCATAGAACGCAGCTGGGCAACAGCGTTCCTTGTACATTCACCAAGTCGTGACGAGCAGGCGTCGCAATAAACAAAATGGCGGGCAGTGAGCGCTTCCGTGGATTTTCCATTGTGCTAATTCTATCCAATCAATCAATTCC
>NW_027286301.1:0-30816 GCF_022747635.1 Hetaerina americana
GGGGAGGAGACGGTCCGCGGCTTTGTTGGCCAGGCGGGGGTGTGCGGCCAAATGGGGAAGGGGAGAGGAGGCCCACGGTATGGGCCGTGTTATGTGTAATATTCTGGAGTAGGTGATGGGATGGATGCGGCGCCATTTTTTTTTAAAGGGGATGAGGACACCGCCACACTTGGGTGCTCTCAGGAACGGGGAAGAGGGAGGCATCTGTTTCTGGGGTAGATAGGGTGATGGGTGGGGTAAAGGGGAACCCACCCCAACCCCCAACACCATCCCCTCTTCCCCATACATCCTCAACCCTTCCCCGCCACCCTCCGCCTCCAGTTCCGAGCGCTCTCACGGGAGAGAGTGTTCGTGTGGGGTTGGATAGAGGAGCGCACGGTGTGGACGAGGGGGTTTGGAAGAGGGGGGCGGACGGATTGATGAGAGGGGGCAGGCTTCGAAGGATGATGCGAATGTGGGGAGGGGAGGTCGATGGTGGCGAGGAGAAGGAGGAGGGAGAGGAAGATAGGTGGCAGCGACGTGGTGCTCCAGCCGCACGTGAGGGATCACGGGAAGGGTGTCCCGCGTACGCTCATACTCAAACACTCACTCACACGCACACACACTCACTCGGACACGAACACACGTAAGTTCACACGCTCGCACAAATGCGGATCATTTCGTGAGAGAGAGAGAGTGGGGGTTGAGGAAGCAGGGAGGTGGGGGCGAGGGTGGAAGTGGCATTATGTGCAACGATACATTTCGGGGGAGGGTCAAGGGGGTGGGTGAGGTTCGGCGAAGGGAGAGGCGAGGGTGTTTCGCGATTGTTGTGGCCGAGGGCGGCGGATCGATCGGAGACAATGAAGCGGAGAGTGTGCGAGGAATGGTGGATGTGAAAGGGGCGAAGGATAGAAATGGATGGAGAAAGGGGCGGCGGACAGACGGACAGACAAAAGGCTTCATCACGCCGAAATTGCGGACGTGGAGCCAGTCTTCTGATAAAGGCTTCCTCCGCCCCTCCGTACATGGCAGTTCGTTTCTGATAACTGCCGTCTAGAGTGAAAACGTAGAATTCATCGAACTTTATGGGACCAAATTTCAGACAAAGGACAAAATTTCAAAGAAGAGTAAATTCCATTTAACCTGAATAACATGGAATGGAATTAGACGCCGCGACCCTTCGGTGGTCGGAAGGGACAACCGCCATCCTTCACGGGCCGTTGAAAAACTCTCAAATCCAACTCTACGAAGATAGATGGGAACAATGCATTCAGTGGAAGCTCACGATTGAGTTTAATGTGATTAATTGTGTGCAGTATTTTGTTGCGCGTATTTTAGCTTTCTCGACATTGTATTATTTCATGGATATCTGACGGAGGTAGTGCTTCTTTCTTGCTTGTTTTAAAATGTTGGTCATATATGGTATGTTTGCAGTTTTAAAAGAGCAATGCGGAGAAAATACGAGAAAATACGTTCTCGTACATTAGTAGAGTCAAGAAAAATATTTACTGTGGAACATCATTTATAGTATGTGTGCACTTCCATTACGGGGTATTGAATTTAGCATATGTTTACTAAAATAAACATATTTTCCTATTGATGAATCGCTGTTGAATTAACTTTGGTTGGGCGAATTACGAATAACAATCACGGAATTGTGTTTAATACTATGGAACTTCTCCCTCGTGGAGGAAAAATATAAAAATTTGTGACTTTTAATCCCATCGGTAGTTTTTGTAAATACTCTCAGAAGCAGAAGAGGATATAACATGCCGGAACCCTGGTCGTTACAATAAATTCATAGTGTAATTACTGCTTCAAATGTTTTTCTCATTCATCCCTATTGGAGAAATTACCTTCCAGTGTTATACACAATCACCACTTAATGAATGCTAAGGTGAAAATATACGATGGCAACTCTAAAATCTTGTTAAATATTGAAAGAATTACCCTTTTTCCGTTACATTAAGGAAGGAGGAGAAATATTTTATAATTAATATTGGAAGAGTAAAATGATAGAAAATAAGCTGGAATGAGTCAGGAATAGAATCCCCAGGCCGAGATAAGAATTATTATTTTCCGAGATGGGTGTGGATTGAGGAAGCCAGTGGTGTCAGAAAAGTAATCACAATGTGAGATAAACTTGGAGTGACACATTTATAAACAGATAAGGGAAGAGATGAAGATGCAGGCAAGACAATACTTTCAGACGGCCTTACAAATGTCATCAGGTATCGGTTAGCCGTGGGTTGGCGGGCTGACAGAGGACTTCGGCGAGAGACTGTCTCGCTGAGAATAGTTTGCAATAGTCTCATCTTTCTTTTTTTGCCAAGAATTGTACTCAAAATAGTCTCTCTCTTAGCAACAGCCAGTCATGTCCAAATTCTGAGAGGTTGATACTTGAAAAGTGATGACATCGGCTGGCGAAAAGAGGTGAAATGATGAAAGCAGACATTGCGTCACTATGGAGCATTAAAATTCGAGGGCCTTAAATTTGAATAGCTGTATTAAATTTCTTTGAAATGACAAAATGACTTTGAACATGATAATGCTACATGATATATATATATGTATGTGTATATATATATATATATATATGTATGTGTATATATATATATATATATATATATATATATATATATATACACATACTACACATCACTTGAAGGAGCCCTCTGAGAGGGCCGAAAGCTCGAACAATTTACCGTGTGAGTGTCCTTTTAAATGTTGCTATTCTATTCTATTTGTGTTATATTGTGTCAGCCCATTATTGTGCCGCTCTTTTTCAACCTTGACGTGTTGGAAGGGCTTGTGCGTTCCGATGACTGGCGGGAGTAATAATTGCTGCTGGTAGGGTCACCCATATCAGATAGGTCGAAGGTTAGGAGGCAGACGAAAGGTAGTCCCCGCAGCGTCTGTTCCTCAGTGAGGCGGCTGCAATGGCGCCTGACCCCAAGTGGGGCGGGCAGTAAGTGATGGTGTCACGTTAAAAACACTATTTAGGAAGGCAACGGGAAACCACCTCAATTATCATTCCTGCAATTTTGCGCAAAATCTGACTCACTTTATTCAAGGTTTATTTTCATATATTTCATACAATTTTAGATTTTCGTCCTTTCTCATTTTTACCATAAATTCAATCCCACATGGCCCATAATTACTCAGGTCGTATCTAGGTGAATGATTTTCTTATATTCTTTATGCACTAATATTATATTCATTATTAAAATCCATGAAGTTATTTCTACTCAGAAAGACCTAAGGTTCTGGTGGCTTTGACCGCATTCATGCGTGGATAATATGCGCGGGAGGATCGATGAGAATGGGATGAAAACAAGAAAACTATGATGCTTAGGCGAAAGGAGTTGAAGAGTCATTAATGAGCAGTAAGAGACAGTTTGATTGGGAAATGGAAAAGGAATGGAGGAGGCGAGAGAAGAGTAAGAGAGAAAGTGTACATAAATAATAATAACGTAGACTTTTGGTATGTTCTATTATGTTAATTATTAATGAAAATCAATGATGAAATGTGTAAATATGTTTTTGATGCGAAAAGAAGACAGACATTTTTGGAAAAATGTTGATCATTGATTCGTACAAGTTGTGAATATAATTAGGATAAGACATTAGGAGTTATAAAAGGTAAAAGAAATCTAGTTGATATGAACCGGGAAATGTCGCGTTTTCCCTGCTCCAAAATCCAAAAAATTGAAAAAAAAGGATAATTACAGAAGTGAGTTAAAAGGTTCCCTGTCAAAGCATAAAATATCTTAAGTGCGGTGTAAGCACTTTAGAAGAAAAGGAGGATAGTGAACTGAAAAAGAAATAATTTCGGAGGAGTGGAAGAAGGTGAAATGAGGAGAGAAAACGATTGGGAGGAAGGGCGAAGTATTACCTCAGAGCGGAGGAGGGAATTTGGTGTTAGAAAGGCGGGGAACGGGAGAAGGGTGAGAAAGTTCGCGAGCAACGAGGAAGTACCTCTCCGAGCGACGCTATTAAGGTAAATTGGGCGAAGCGGGGTGGGGGGTATTTGGTAGGGGAGCATAGGTAAGTACAAGGAAGTGAAGGCGGGCCCGAAGTGTAGGGCGGGGTTTATGGGTCAGGTTGTGCGAAGGGTATGAGGGAAGGGCAAAGAAGGCATGGGCGGAAAGAATGCGAGAGAGAGAGGGGGAACGAACAAAATATCTTTCCGTAAATTTTTTTCGACCGTGATTGCTGCGACCGTGTTCCTTGTTCCCCATTTTTATCACCTCATAATGTTTAGTCGGTCAGAGGGGGAAAAAATACGTGCGTGTGCAGTGGGTCAACTTCCCCTTCTTCTCCGCCCTTGTAGCCACTTATGCGTATTTATATGGGTAGTTTTCCGAAACAGCCAATCGATCCCCTTTCTTCGCCGGTGGATTCTATTTCTTCTATATTTTTTACAGATTACAGAGTGGCCGATCACGGCTAATCGCAGCACTCGATGGAACATGGCTGTCGGGGAATGCTTAGTATTTTTTCCAATTTATTTTTTGACATAGGAAAGTTAAATTTGCCATGATACAAATTCAATGAATTTACTTTATGATTATTTCTGTTAACTATGTGTCGCTGTTTAGGACTAATTATTAATATGATTGTGGCAATGGTAACTCAAACCGAATATGAACAATGAATAGTTATTTTAAAGAAACATATTTTAAGCACACAAAAATATTTGTATGTTACTTTATATATTGATGTAATTTAATTTGATGAATTTGAAATCGAAAGTATTTTCCCATTCTTCTCCGCTGATGGTATAATATCCGTATTTGATCGGTTTATCATCAAAACGAAAGTAGTGGTACCCCTTAAACTTAACTACAAAGATAATTTCAATACTTTTGCCGAGTATGTTTATTGAAAATGTCATTTAATACTGACCAGACAGTTTCTTCTGTAGATTTATTCGAAATGAACTGTGTTGATGCAACTTTTACTATCTATTATGTCAAGATAGCAAAATGATTAAAAATGAAATATAATAAAAATTCGTCAATGGGAGAGTCAACGGGAATAAGGCGAGGATGGTTCTCATAAATTTAAGTGGAGGGATGAAGTGATGAACGCGACGGATGCCAAAGTGGTCTCGAATTTAGCTATAAATTAAAAAAGCAGAAATATCAAAGACGAAACCTTCCTTCTGAAACAATTTCTTAAAATGCAAGATTAAAAGAAGAAGAAAACTTTGAAGGAATCAAACTTATACCTTTAATGTAAATTTGTCAATTTTTGGCGATAATTGTTGAACGTCATTTTATGATTGAACTGCTTCCAAGAAATAGCATAGGAGGTTACTCACAAAATGAACGTGAATGATTGTCCACATTTTTTAGGTCCTTTGGCGATATAATTGAAGATTTAATTTTGTCAATTTACAGTTTTAGATCTGAATTTTAATTTTTCTGAATTTTAATTTTTTTAATACCGTTATTTTTATATCGCGAATAGCAAAAAATTGACTTTCATGAGATTCGGTTCGACCATATTTCCCTCACCACCGATCCAGATGAATATTTGGGTGACCAATGAATTCATTGTGTTTTCAGTGCAATAACTCTTCCATCTAAGTGAAGTTCGAATGTATACTCTGCGTAAATCTCGATCGGTCATTCTCGATCAAGTCGAATCGACTGAAATAGAGACCAAAGGATCGTGAAGGAACTATTAATGCCTTAGGTCCCATCATAGGAACTGAATTGCCTCGGCAATAGGTGATACATCTTTCATCGACCGATATTAAGCAATTTTCTTTGTGGGGGATCGAGATGGTGCGGGGGCTAACGTACTGACTTCCCACCCAGTGGGCCCGGGTTCAAATCCCGGCGGTGTTGAATATTTTTCAGAGGTATCTCGATCCCTACTTGAGATGTTTTGTGGAGGGCACTTTGAGCGAGTACGCCGTCCGTCGGATGGGACGTTAAGCTGCGGACCCCTTGGCGCCTTTCGTAAAGAGTAGGCTAATGCCGACGCCGGGTTTCTCTCCACCCTTCATCTTTTCCTGTCCATCCCTAATAGCGCAAATGACCTCAGCTGTCGGTCGCCTCCCCTAAATACTAGTACCAATTTTTTTAGGGGCGAACACAACGAGCGTTTATTCGGGGACAGGGAAGGATTGATTGAAACTGGGAGCAGTGCCCAGATTTTAGGAAAGGAAGCTGTCATGAGGCGAGGGATCCACGAGATTTGATAAGAGGGAATAATGTTTCAAGCTAGCTTGGAGGCTCATGTCAAGAAAGCGTTCATGATCTCGAAGCAGAAGTCAAGCAGCTAGAGTTAGCTCTACGGAACGGCTCGCGAATCGGGCGACTCCGTGCAAACGAGAATCATTCGGGACGTGGGATCTTGTACGTTGAGTAACATTCTAGAGGCCAGGGTTTGGATGGATTTGGGAGGGGTGCTCTAGTGCGAAGCGAAGGAATTAATACTCGTCATCCAGAGAAGGAGAAATGAAAGCAGTTCTGAATGCGTCTAATTAATAATACTACTCTCATTACCGCTGATTTTTCAACGGGCGATGAGTTCTCTTTGTTTATTCCTGCATATTTATTTTCCTCTCTCCCATATATTGTTTTATTTTTGCTTCGATGAAGCCGTACAACCATCTCGCAAATAAATCACGTGCTATCGTCTTCACAGTCACAAACACATTCACACACACACATGGAGCGAAACTCAAGCATCGGACCCTCCACGCTCCGCTCCCCCCCCTCCCCCTCAATGCTCTCAGTCCACACCCCGCCACGCCCTCCCCCAAACGCCACGCCTTCCACCACGGAGTCCTCCTCCACCTCCTAGTCCCTCCCTCCCACCCACCCGCCGCCACCACCTGCAGTGGCAATGAATGTGCCTGCAGTCGTACATGGCCTGATTCCCCACTAAGTATCTCGTGATCCGCTTGCAAAAGACAAAAGAGGTTCGAAACCGGGACTCGATCGATGGGCTCGGAGGGGGCGTGCAATTACCTCCCCCCCCAAAAACCCCACTCCCTCTTGCCTCCACCTCGTCGGCCTACAAGCCGTGAAATCCCTCCCCTCCCCCCTCATCCCCCTCGGTGAAATCCGCGCGCCGTGAAGCGGAGCTAGAAAACAATTGAACCAAAAGACGAAATAGAAAAGAGGAATAAAAAATTATTTTCAACAAAAAATTTCTCATGGAGTGAAAAAAAAAGGGTTGAGTCGCGAGAATTGAAAAGATGATGTGAGCGGTTGAAAAGCGGTTGCTTTTTTATTTTATTTTTGTGCGCTTCGAGACAAATTGGTGGCGCGTCGATTGCGATGGGGTAAGTGGAGGGAGGAAGGGGAGGAGGAGTTTAGGGGAGGGGGAGGCGGGAATCTGTAGGAGGGGGGAGTGAAATAGGGAATTAATCGGCCACTCCTAAAAAAATATTCATAATTTTCTCCCCCTCCTCCCCTCACGCCGTGAAAAGAGTACCCTATTATCGTTTCCCGCGCTATCATTTTTGTAATTGTAATTTTTTCGGCATCGTTTCACGGGAGCAAGCAGATCGTCTCTTCCCATCTGGCGCGTGGACCTGCCATCTATGGTCGGAACGCTCTCGAACACCCTTCCTCCTCCTCCCTCACACCCCCTTAAAACATAGCAAAAACCCCCAACCCCCCTCCGCATTCCCTCACGGGACGACAGGACGGCATCCCGGGTGGGTGGGGTGAGATATTTGGCGAGGGAGGGAGGAAATGAGGTATGTGTGCGCGGACGGGGAGCGGGATTGGGAGCGAAAGGGAGGGAGAGAAGGGGGAGAGAGGGGCGGCGGTGTGGCCGCCGGAGCGGAGGGAGCATTATGGGATCGTGGGCGTGGTTTGGAGAGCAAAGGAGGAGGGCGAGAGTTTTCCGAGGGAGGATTTACGGCGGAAGTTTTTTGTTTTGAGAGAGAGCACCGTCCGGGAGAGTTGGCTCGCTTAAGCGGCGGAAGGGAGCAGGGGACACGGCGGCAGCAACGTCGGCGCTCGCGGTGCGCGGCCGTGGAGCGGCGGCTGCTGATGATGGTGATGCTGGGGCAATGCGGCATCTCGGCTCTCGGATGGGGCAGCCGTCGGGGGAAGGGGTGCGGCGTTGTCCGTAAGGGGGAGGGAGGAGATGGCGTTGGCCTCAAAGATGCACGATGGAGAGCGAATTCGTATGGGAACCGTGCGGCTGCTTTGCCACCGGTGATTTGGGGAAGTATGTGTGGGAAGAGAGGGGGGTTGGGAGTGGATCTGGAGGGTGCAGGAGCGCGGACCGGAGGCGAGGATGTTGGGATGCTTTTGGAGGATGCGAGGGGAACGGGGAAGAAAATAATTTATGGCTTATGGTCAGTCTTTCCTGGGAGTGTGCTGGCCAAAAACTTGTCGGGAAACTGGAAACCGCGTGGGAAGGGGGAATGGGTTGAGAATGAGTGAGCGAGAAGTGAGAGGGCCGGCTGTAAATAGTGCACTCGGGTGAGGCGAGATCGTATGTGTGAGGACTTGGATGGGGTGGACGCGTTCCGCCTTTAGAGCGCGGAGCCCTGGTGCAGAGGTCCCAAATGCGGTCTGCGACGTGCGGGGGATTAACTCCCCCGGGGAATGGCGCCCCTCCTCCCACTTGCCCTTAATCTCACGGTGAGGTTTGAGCGGACTTGAGTGCAGTCGCGATAAAATTGTTTCGAGCCGGGTCCACGTCGCAGAGCCGTTGCGGGATGGGAGTCAATTTTGGCTCTCCGGCCTCATCAGTTTGGGAAGAAGGTTCTGCTCGTAACACCCTGTGGATGACCTAAGATGGATTGATAAAAACATTGTGTCACTAAAAGGAGATAAATTCAACTCGCCCCCGTGGAAATCTTTCATGATTATGATAAAATAATGAATTAATGTTTGTGCGTAAAATAATTTATTTCAGAAACACTCTTCATTTGAGTGCAACGTCATAAAGTAAAATAATTTATTTGTTTTGTTTGTGGACATGCAGCGTTATCATTATATCACAAATGTTATTCCGTTGCAGGTAAATTCGATAAAATGATATGCCGACGTAAATATTGATATTTATGGTTTTGTCCCTTTATTTTCATTTAGTGTCCTAAGATTTCGTGGTTATTAGGAGTCGTGCGACAAAACGGATTTTTCTCTTTATTTCTCTTACCACATTCGTTATGAATGTAGTTGGGAGCCTTATCATTGTTTAGTTGATGATCTGAAATGTAGTGATAAGGTCTCTTTGAATGCCCATTACGATTCTGCACATTTGATAATTCAAACCCTATTAACCTGAAACGTTTTTTTTTAATTTTGTCCCTTGTGATTTCGTTTTAGGACTTGATGCCATAAAGAGGATTTGGACTATCCTATAGGTATTACATTAATAAATTAAAATTAAATAGTTTTTATCTGATTTATCAATTATTAATATATGCACATTTTATCAGATTTGCCTTACAGATAGTTACAATTATCGATTGGAAGCGAATATAAAGAAAATAGAAAATCTTAATTGGGTAAAACATGCTGGCTGTGTACCATAGCTACCGCCATATTCAGCTGCTACGATGTATCTGTTGCCATTAGATTTTAGAACTTATTACTTTATGCAGGTTTTTGAAATTAATGAATACTTTAAACAAGATAATCAACGAACAATTACATTTCTATTGTTTTGTTTCATGTCATAGGCTGAAAGCTAAATTGCTGAAGAATTGTCCGGATGTGCCACGTCTTTATGGAGTTTTCCGCACCAACGGATCCATTGCATGGAACCTTTGTCAGAATGGTTAATGTCGAAAAAGTTCGCAAAGGACCGCGGGGTTATCGGAGAGCGTTTCAACCGCTATGGATGCGAACCACGAAATTTTTGATCGATTGAATTGCACGTTGGAATTAATGTAGGGGAGAGCGCATTCACTGTCGGGATCGACCTTTCGGACGCGCCCAGAGAATCGCCCGCTCTCCTCGCGCGAAAAATGGGAAAATCGTCAATCACAACTTGTATCCCATCCAAAAGGCCTCGGGTCAGTTCGCCCTACTATGGTTCACATCCCAACGACGCTGCGAGCGAATGGTAGGCTCGCGCGCACAACAAAGACACACACAAACGGTCCAGTATGGTGGGATGAGTGGGGGAGGGAGAGGTTTGGAGCTGAATGTCTCCCGGAACCGTGTCGCCGTGGCTCAAAGCAGGGAGAGTGGGATTGGAGGAGAGAGAGGGTAGTGGGGTGGTTGGGAATTTCGATAATGCAGGCGAAACAACAGGCTTTTCGGATAGCGAGGAAGGAGAGTGTCCGATGCTCCCCCGCCCCCAATTACCACGGCCGACCGCAGCATCGTCCATCAGGCGGAGGGATGGGCATAACGTCGGAGCGGTCAAGGCACCCTCCCGACGCCGTGTGAGGTCGCGTGGCGAGTGGGTGTGGTGGGCCGCCAACGTGTGGCCCATCATACCCGCGGGAGCCCCGCCTTCGCTCCCAGCACACACGTACACACCGCCGGGGGGGGGGGTGAGAAAATCCGCTTCCTCGCATCACCGCAGCCTACTCGTACTACATCCACGGCCCATCGATTCCACCCCGCTCACCCCCTTCTTATTTATTGACGATATTACGTGCGGAACTCCCCCTCCTTGGACGGCGTTTCGATTCTTTTCTCTTCTTTTTTTTAGATTTTTTTAACCATCCCTCCCTCCAACCGCTGACACGCTCCCGTCCCACCCTCCTAGTAACCCCCACGACGACTCGACCCTCACCCCGTGGTGAAACCCGGTAACCCAATTCCGCGGGACGCCACTCGATTTCACTCTTGGCCCTCGTGGCGGAAAGGTTGAGGATGGCTTATGAGGGAGACACAGTGAGAGGGGGAGGGGTAGGAAAGAGGGATGAGGGGAGGGGCCGTGTGTGTGTGTGGGCGGATGGACTGCCTAGGGTGTTCGGAAAAAAGGGACTCTGGGGCACGGGGAGGGAGGGGATGCGTAATTCAGCACCACAGTGGAGGGCAGACAGAGGATATGGGGAAGGGGAGAAGGGCTGCATCACCCTCCTGACCCCGCGACGGGATTCTCGTTTTGGAGAATGAAATATGAATTCACGCGGAGGCGAAATGGAAACAGTAATTTGGGATAAGTGTCTCGATGCGAGGGGTGTTTACGTGTGTGTACGTATATACTCGTAAATACATACATAATTTTACATCATATATAGTATGCAGGCAAAAACTCACAGACGAGTATAAGTCACATGTATGTATATATATATATATATATATATATATATATATATATATATATATATATATATATATATATACACACATACATGTATGTATAAGTATATTTATATACATAAATAAATAAATATATATATATATATAAATATTAAATTTATATATATATATGTTTATATATACATATTCTTCTGAAGATGACGGCCGTGCCGTCGAAACGCCGACTAGATATTGGGGTGTCCTTTCTCTGTGTATACATTTTTTAATCAAAATTTATAATAAATGAATATTTGTATTTTGTTTATGTGTTTGAGATTTTCCCTTGAAGATATGTATATATTTATTGTATGCATGTATACATGTTTATATAATTATATATATATATATATATATATATATATATATATATATATATATATATATATATATATATATATATATATATATATATATATATATATACCAGAATATGTGAAAGTCTCACGGATGTAAATAATAATGTATATGAAGTTAGCACAATAGAACAAAAACAAAAACACAGAAACACAAAAAGTCAAGAAACTATTTTGAAAGAAACGAATTTTTGGTGGACAAACCACTTCTCTCGAGGTAGAGAAGGAAGAAACTCCTTCCTTCTATCCCTTGAGAAAGGCTGTTTGTCCACCGAAAACGCGTGAGTTTCTTTTCTTTTTTGTTTGTTTCTGTGTTTTTTTCGCTAGTGCTAACTTCATAAACATCATATATATATGTGTATATACTACACATATGCACACAGACGTACATTCCAAGACGAAATCCCGCTAAATAGCAAAAACGTATTCATACATTAGACAAAGACTAAAGGCACAAAAACAAATAAAAAACAACACAAGGTTAGGGAGGAAGGACGTGAAAGGGTTCCAAGTGGAGAAGATTTCCCTTTGCCAAGACTAGAATTCTTTGATTGAAGGGTTTTCGTTGAAATCATCGGGCCAATAATTCTCATTTACTTCCTCTATGTATGCTCTTAACGCACTTTACCTACGCTTGTGATATTGTATCACCGCTTCTCCAGTTATCCTTTCGGCTTATGTGTTTGTCCATTTCTCAGACAGTGCGTGAAATAGCTCCCTAGTGCCCTCTCTTGACCAAAGAATCGAGGGACTTGGATCCATTAAAACCTCTCGGATTTCAGTGGTAATTACTTCTTCTTTGGTAGCTGACTGGTTAGAACATTGGCCTGGCATGTTGAAGGTTCATGGTATATATTTTTGTGTGTGTAAATATATATATATATATATATATATAAATAAATAAATATATATATATATATATATAAATAAATATAATATATATACACACACACAAAAATATATACCATGAACCTTCAACATGCCAGGCCAATGTGTTCTAACCAGTCAGCTACCAAAGAAGAAGACGTAATTACCACTTAAATCCGAAATACTGGGACGGCACAATAGAACACAAATAGAATGGCAACATTTAAAAGGATATATATATTATACAATATATATAAATACCCATGTATATATTTATGTACCGCAACCCATGTATATATATATATATATATATATATATATATATATATATATATAATATGATATGATGTGTGAATTTCACACGCCGTTGGGCTTAGCACTAGGTGAAATCTACCATCACCTACCAAACTGACCTTCGCGTTGATTGCTGTGTTTATGGTTTATATATATATATATATATTTATATATATATACACACACATATATACATATACATTTACATATATATATATACACATACATATATATATATATATAAATATATATATATATTTTTTTTTAAATATCTTTTTGTGACACACGCAAGCAAACGAAAACAATGGCTCGCTTTCAAATATTTCGGTAGTCCCAGCCACTTCCTTTAGTGGTAGTCTAGTTATTGATGTGCAGGATAATTGAGTGAATCCGGATAATAGAACACGTTTTCAAATTGCGTATAGGCCATCAAATACTAGTTCTTGATTACATTAGTACATTGTAAAAAGAAAGTTAATACTGAACAATCTTTAAACGTATAGAGAGTGCAAAACATATGCGTATTTAAATTTGTGGAGAAACGTTTGGATCCTCATGCACAAGGAAAAGTTTGTGACGCTGTCCACTTGATGTTTGGCTTGGGAGATGTTGTCATTATTTTCTTTCCTTCATTATTCATTCTGGTTTGCCGCCAACCCTTCCCCTTTCCACATCTTACCTCTCGCCTTCTGAACCACGACTAACAACCTGCCCGACATATCGATGGGCGTTGGCTCTTCGTCAAGAGAGAAAGGTGTGGTTAGCGAGAGCAGAGTGGAGGTAGTTATCAAAAAAACCGGGTCGTTCGATGCTGCAAGGTACGGTGGCGTTGGCTGTAAGTGTATGTTTTAGTGTTAATATGCGGCCCGCGGGGGTTGGGTCTAGTCTATGCACAAAGCGGCGGGGAGGTTGGGAGAGGCGGCCGATCAGGAGGTCCGGGGAAGGTTAGATAAGGCCGTGGGATTTACCAAAGAGGAGTTATCTAGTTCCAAGGGTGTTGCTCTACGAAAGTCATCTCGGGGAACGGCATGGAAAAAAATAATTCTCAATCGTGCGGTAGCCGTGAAATTTATCTTTTGTAGTCGCACGCCCCATGGTTCGGCGGGACTTATCGCTTGGCGTAGACGGAGGAAAGAAAACACGGCTTGAGAATTCCTCCAGATCCTTAATTCCTCCACCCTCGTCCCTTACACCTTGCAGGCTTCAACGAACATTATACAATTAAAAAATGAAGAAATTAGTTGCTGTTACCTCTATGTTAACCACTCTCGTTCCAGCGTCCAGATTTAAGTGTTGTTTTTCAATGCTCAAGACAACATAAACGATGAAAATCGTGTCGTATTTAACCAATTTAATTATTATTTATGATAGAATTTCTTAAATTATTACTGAGGAAATCTGATGACGCACATGGCTCAGAAATTTATTATTTAAGGATTAAAGAGTTAGGGGGAAGAAAATATAATTAAAAAGAAGGCATACGGAAAAACCGGCATGTGCATCAGCCCAGCTTGTTAGAAATATCTCAGATACTCATTATAACATCTTTTCTATGGTGAGTCAGTTGAGGTACTCTTTGCAAGAAGCACTCAAACCGAAATTAAATACTATTTAAATATCTTTCCCTTCTGCTGTTCGAATACGGCTCTCATCGTGGAAATCTGTAACGTGGTGGTATGAATGACATCTTCTCATCACTGTAGCTCCGTTTCGTAGTGATACGAGAAGCCTTCATTGCTACTCGGGCACCTCTGGAGGAATATATGGAGGAGACGTTCCCAAGTACGGCGAGCGATAAGTATGGAACTGATACAAGGGTGGAACTCGAGCAACCACGTGAGAACAGTAAATGAGCATTCCAAACGAGGACTCATGGGAACTAAAAGGGGGCGTAGTACCGCGTGGCCATTGGATGAATGTGATGTGGAGATATATTGCGAACAAATATTCAACGTTTTCCCGATGACCCCATACTACGTATCAGTAAGGCCGTGACCTATTTAAAACCGAAGAAAAGAACCCTACTTTGGTTCTATTTATAGGATTATTTTTATTTTCCACCAGTATAGAAGCCAGCATGCAAGCTTTCTTTCTCGTCGGAGGAAAACTAGAGCACCTGCCATCTTAGGATTAAATTATGATTTTGAATCAGGATGCATATTTTCGTATCATATTTACAATCTTATCTAGTATGAGAATAAATCTTTCGTAGGCAGACCGATAAAAAAGTATTTATTCTGGCGAAATTGAGCCCATGAGGCACCCTCCTTATAACTGCTATTTGAAAATATTGACGCAAATATATGTTTTTTTCTGATTACAATTTCAACTTAAAAATTCTTCATTTTGAAACAGTTCGATTGAAAATTCATTTATACTTATACTTGAGATAAAAATGTTGAGCTTCAAGAATATGCTACTACTAGACAAACTTTGGAATTAATTTCATCTTATCTAAAAACTCTAAAAAACTACGTCTGGAGCGTTTGTTGCTCATATCATCAGCATCAAAATCAAATGGCAGACTTTTATAAGTTTAACATTTCAAATATCCCATTATGCTGCCACTTGCCGAAGAGTATTCAGATTATTATCTACATGGATGGACACTCATCTTCATTTTAAACGATATCTAACGTGTACTTTGCTAATAGTTTATGGATGTTTGATGAGTATAAATAAAGACTTACCGTATAAGTATAAATACAAATATTTAAAACTGTCATTATATCAACAGAATGGTTTATTCAATTGGTATGTAGTCAAATTTGGATCGTTTATCAAACATTAAGTTAATGCAGAAAGTTTGGAAGAGACTCAGAGAATGTTTGGAAGAGATAGAGTAAGTGAGTTCGTGATCGTAGCAGCCTATGCCAACCGAAAAGAATAATAAATGAATATTATAATGTGGTATCTCTCTCTCTCTCTAGGAGTATAATATCATGACAATTATGCTATCGTGAGCTCGTAGCTAAATTGATGCGGTGTTTTGTGATATTTCGAGCCCATTTGAAGCTTTGAGGGATTAAAACAAGCAAATTCTTCGAGGGTGTATTAAAAAAATAATTTCTGCTCTATCAGCATTGTCCTTTCACGTGGTCGGCCGCTTTTGGGCTCGTGCCGACGCTTTATCGCCTCTCCTTCATCGCATCCACACTCTCCCAAACACGGCGGATCTCCACACTCCTCTGTCCTTTTTTATCGTATAGTCTCCGTGAAACATTTTTCGACCTCGCTCCATTGGCTGAGTGTTTTTGAGTATACATCATTTCTATAAGGCTCTTCCGAAAAGAGAACAAAAACTAAAAATAAAACAGAAGTTCCCGTCATTAAGCTCACACTTGCTTCAAACCTTGGCAATATTTCCGAAGCCTCCTCTTTTATCGTCTTATCCTTATTCACGAGAGAGGGAACTCTTTAATCTCGCGAGCGAGCCAACCCTTTCGTGCGTATTAAATCCCTCGCAGACGGAATATATTTTGTGGAATTGTTTAGTGGGACCTAGTTCCTCGTGTGGGAAATTTTTACCATCGAACATAATGATTATATATACGTTTATGCCACAGGGAACGGACTTGACTCACCCATTGAAACTCAAGAAAATATTCTCGCGCAAATGTAACAATTTGCACCCTTCTGAGAAAGACTGCCTCGATGGCAGACGTCCTCACCCGTCGGCGGTTCACCTCCGACGCTCCCGTTTACTCCCTGCAAAATCATTTCTCGACCCCTCTCCTTCGATCAGTCTCGTCTCACTATTCATTTTCCCCGTTCGTAGAGTGAGCGATCGGGCGAAAATTGAAAACACCGACGTCGCGGGGTTGCGCCCGCTTCGAAGGCACAAAGTCTCCCACCTCCTCCTTTCGACCGAAAACCCCTCTCCTCCGTACTACCACTGCGGGAGATGAGCTCTCCAGAGCGCACCCTCCTACCTACCTTCCCTCTCCATCCCCTGAGGTACCAGGGGAATGCGCGAAACCCCACCGCGAGGCCGGACGGAATGGAGACCCACTCTCTCCTCAGCCATATCCAGGGATCGCGCCCCACCCTCTCCCCACCCCCGGTCGCAGTCCCGACAGTCTCGCATAGTTGTTCTGCAAGCGCGGGGGCCTTTATTTTTTCTCTCTCTTTTCCGTGACCCCGAAGGCGTGACTAAAATTCGATCCCTCTTCCCCGACCCGGGGCACGGTGGAGGGAGCTAGGGCACGCGGGCGAGGACTCCCCTTTCTCTTCATCTCTCTCGCCACCCTAACTGCGGAGGCGAGTGGGGAGTGGGGGGTAGGAGGCTGGAGAGGGCGGGGAAACGTGCCTAGGGGAGGGGCTCCACGTAATCGCGCGTACGAGGGGAAGGGGGAAATGTTGGATATTAAGGAGATGGAGGCGTGGTGGCGGGTGGTAAAAGGGATGGGGGAACCACGGGGGATGATGGTTCGGTGTGGTGGGGAGATTGTGGGATTGGGTGAGGCGTGGGGAGGGGGACTGTCGGGATGGGGTTCGTTCGGATGGGCGCTTAATGGTGTCTTCCCTCTCTCTCACTCGGTGTGGGCGTGGGGTGATAATGGGGGATTGCTTTGAAGATATCGTCTTTTCCACCATCCCCCTCTCCGCCCTCATCCCCCCCGCTCCCCTTCACTCTCCCCAAACACTCATCCTCCTTTCCCCCCCTCTCCCCATTCACCGTTAGCAGAGTCGGCGTAACGGCGTTGACGTCGGAGACTTTACACAAACCATTGATCGTTTAGGAGATGGCCACGGAAAAGAGAGTCTGGCTCGGTCGTTGTGTGGGGAGATGGCACTGGGTCGCTCTGGGATTCCGTTCGTGTGTCGATAGGCCGAGTGGTCGGGGTGGCCTTGCCTTTTATTACGTCTATCTCCTTCATGAGAGAATTTCCGACGCGAAGCATTCTTGCGCGCCGTGGATCGATGCCGTTTCCATTTTAAAACATCATTAAATACACTGCGATCATAGAGATGCTACCACGGGCCATTTGCGATAGATTCTGCTTCATATTGATTCAGATTAGGATAGTTTTACCCCATAGAAATTATCATTTAAATTTTTTTAGCAAATTCAGCATGCACATAAGTGATTGGTTTAACTTTGGATAGTTTGTTCGGAGTGCAATCTCTACTTTTGCAAAATAACACATGCGTTAGATGCCGTCAGAATCCTTAGTTTCTCCCTGGTGTCAGCTATTTTTGTGGAGTGGAGCTATTTTTTTCTGCGAGTTATAACGAGTGTCGTTGATGAACTTCATTAGGCCGCTATATCTGGTAATTATCTCACTAGCTTGCCGACCGAAAGCCCTGTGCAACATATGACACTATCGCGGTAATTGCATTATGACTGCACTGGAAATTATTGAGCGAGTGCGTGTCAAAGAATACCGACGTTATTATTACTCTACCCAGAATACTATTTCTTTATGAATAGGGTAATCAAATATATTTTGACTGGTTTTCGTGTCTCAATAACACCGTGTTGCACTGCTTCTTGCTATAATTGGTTGTTTGGGGCGTGACTTTATGGTATCGATACACTTTGTCATAAAAAATTGCAATTTTAAAATTTTACCGTATTTTGTTTAGACAAGACCCGGGTTTCGACGTTCAACGTCATCATCGAGTCGAGAGATCATCACCTGATGATGAGGTTGTACGCTGAAGCTCGAGCTTTCTGTTATATATTTTGGAACTTTGTAGCCGTAATTGCCGTTTTCTCCTTGTCTATCACAAGTAATCAGAGGCAGACCTTAACCTTGATCTCTTCTGCTATTAATTTGCAGATCATTTACATGATTTAAAATTGTATATTATACGATAGCGTGTATGATTGAATGTTTTAAGATATTATTCCCTTAAATGTTGAGTGTGGTACCTTCGCAAATCATCTGTGCTTTGTCCGAGAAAATGTTGTGAGGAATCGATGAAATTTCACATTGATTTTAACAACAAGGAAAAGCATTTTCTCATTCGTCTTTGACGTTCCTTGTGGGCCCTTAATTTTATATCAAGCGCGCTTTGCTCAGACATAATGGCTCCCCACCGTAGTTGGATCTTGTAGTTTCCCTTTTAATCTACCTTTGACTCTTGATATTTATTGTTGTTCCATAGTTGAACATTTGTTTGCCCTTTGGCTCTTTAACATGTAAAATATAGGCTTATACTGGTAAATTGGTGGTCGTTATAGAATCTGCTTCTCTTTAAACCTGTAATATTATTATTAATTTAGTTATTATTGAAAAAAATTGAGGTTTTATTACCTGAAGATTGATACTCCTAGTTATTAAGTGGGAATTCATTCCAAGTAAAAGATTCCTTTAAATTTTAAATAAAATATAAACAGGTTGACCAATGGCATTAAATTGCGAAAATAATTGCATTTACTGGAATTCGAGACCGACGTTGAATTCGTTATCTAATATCACCTCACACCGTGAAATGTATTTAAAAAGATTTTTTTCTCTTTTCCTTTAATGAAGATGCAATTTTTTTAGTTTTTGAACGTAGTGGCAAAAAAATATATCTCTCTGAACTTTCTGTTCCATTGGGAACAATAGTTTGAGCAAGTATCCGAAGTCGCAGCAATTAATCCAGAAATATAAGCCAATGATTATTATTATCGCAATATAAAACCCAACCCGGAACTCTGCATTCGAGTCGAGGGCATAACCATTCAAGCGGTTTTCCTTAAAATTTGGATCAGCAGCTAAGGAACTGAAATCGGCAGAGCAAAGTTGGTGGCCGTAATCGGAGCAGGTCGTGCGACTCTTCTCATTTGCATCGGCGAGCATTCTCGGCCGGGGTGACGGCGCCTCATGGGAGTTGAGCGAGGGGGCGAGGTGAGGGGGAAAAAGTGAGTGCGAATCTCGCTCCGCCAAAGAGCGTAGGCCAAATGTCAAGTCATCTCCATCAGACCGACCTGCTTGCTCTTCGACCGATATCATCAACCCCGTCCGCTCAACTAACGGAAGCCACTCGTACTCATTCGCTACAAATCTAGATTTCCGAGATCACTATTCCCAGTGGAGCTGAGAGTCACAATCAGACACTCTTTCTCTCTGCTAAAATGTCAATTACGTTGCAGAAAATTGTTTTGAGATTCTATGTTTCAAGGGAATTACCGCCGCCTTAGAACGTGTAAATCAAACGCCATGAAAAACATAAAATATCTCTTCGGTTGATGGACCTGTGTTTAGGAGACTGAAATAGTAGAATTAATTTCATGAATGCGTGTTCGGAACTGGCGACATATTTAGACATCACGTACATCATGGTGCGTGAGACAGGTAAACGAGAATTAAAAATATCATGTGTACTTCATCAATATTGATTTGTCCTATTATTTCAGAGCTTAAAGTATTTTTTGAGGACTAGAGGTGGTAATTACGGAATGGTTTTTACCATGTGTGCTTGATTTGAAGTATTGGAAGTTATTTTCTGAGAACGACTGAAGTTACCTTCTGTCGGTGAAGAGCAAGTATACGAAATCATATCATCAAGCAATGTTTCACCATTTTTCGGAAACTTCTGAGATCATGACTCCACAAATTACTCATTTAACCAAGTTAGACCGACCTATTGTTTGTGTAAAACATTTAAAATCCTGAATACATCAGTCTCTTACGAATAAACTCATGTGTGTGATGAAAAAGATCACGTAAATAGTGATAATTAAAAATCCTCGGAAATTACTCCGAATGTACAATTTCCCAAGATGTGAGTAGAGCTTACACCTCTTTTAAATGTTTTCACATTCTAACCGATGCTGAGTATGTATTTTTACAGTGCATCAACCATTCATGATATTAATAATTTCTAATATGTAATCAATAAGTGAGTTATCACAATGGTCGCGAGAAGAGAATCGGATATCGCCATTCATTTTATGGTGGTATTCAGAAATGAGTCAGTTGGAATTCATCTCAATTAGCCTAGAAATACGGGCCAGAGAATTGAAAACATGGCTGTCGCTCTGAATGCGCATGCGCACGTGCGCCCTCGAGTTTTGTTTGTGCGGAGTCGGAGCATCAATCCGAAGCCAACTCCAGGCGTCTGGGGCGGAGAGAAATGAGAAAAGGGTTCGAAGCCATGCGCGAAGGGACGGCCTCGGAGACTTCCATCTCCTACGGGGCACATTCCCGTAGTGCCCCTAGAATGCCGCTCCCGATGTCACCCCTCGTCATGACCTCCACCTCCCCTCCTTCTCGATGAAACCACGAGGGTCGCAGGGCCAGATGGAAGGAGAGTTTCCAGCGTGACAAATGTCGCTAAAGGACAGCTTAGGAAGTACGTTAGCAGTAGCATTTCGCAGGACATTTCATTCCCTTGCTCATACAAGCTGTGGGGGAAGTTAAAATATGTGTAGATAATCCTTTATAACTTTCATCTTAATGTCTGAAAAAATAATCACATAGCTGATAATCATCAAAATGCTTCATTGAAAAATAAAAATTAATGTTTCCCTCATTTTGGACGACATAAAAGTTGAAACAGTTAATTGATATTGACAAGTAAACAGGATTCAATGAAAAAACCCACATTTTTCAACTATTTTTATGACAAAATCTTAAGACCTCTCGTTCTCACCTCTCTCTGGGTATAAATGTTTCTTCAGAAACGTTTTATTTATGGTATAATATGGAATAAATTGTCGTAATCCGGGTCTTCAGTGCGTTATAACCTCAAAAGTAGGGTTAGGCTGAAATATCAAAATAAAAAATTAAAACCCAGGGGCAAAATTAACAAGTCATTAAAGCTTAATGTTTAAGTGTTAAGTACTTCCGTCGGTTATTCCCTACTGGCGGTGAATAATCTCGCGGAGGAGGCAAACACTCAGCAGTTGGAGGAAGCGCGGAATGAAAATGCCGTGATATTCCCAAGAGAGAGCATAAAGACATCTTATACTCCAGGAGCAACGTCGGAAGTCACGCGACACGTTAAAGTTTTTTTTTACTCTTGCAAATTTTCCAAATGCAAACAGGGAAGCGCAAGCTTAAGAAGTTCGCCACAAAGTTTTTGATCGTGGAGAATATTTGGCGAGGGGGACGTGTGGGAAGGGGAGCGAAGGCGGGGGGAGGGGCGGAGGGGGAGGTAGTGAGAGGCGTGAAGGGGGAGTTACGGACGACTGTGGGGAGGGGGTGGTTGGGGGAAGGGGAAGAGTTGGGGGAGGACCGGAGAGCGAGAGGAGGTTTTTTTTGGGAAGAGTTGAGCTCCAAGGGACGGGGCGGGGTTGGGTGGGAATGAAGATGAAAAGGAATGGAGGGGAGGGAGAGGAGGGTAAAACGAGAAGGATGGGATGAGTCGGGTGCGAAGTTTGAAGTGCCGGGAGGAGACGGGGAAGGAGGAGTGCGGGAGAACGGTTATGTTCGGATAAGGAAAGCTCGGAAAGGGAATTGGGAGATTGGGGGAGAAAGGGAAGGGTGAAGCCGTGTTGCGGAAGGGTAGGGAGGAGAGAAAATGGAAGGAAGAGGGACGAGAAAAGAGAGAGAGAGAGAGGTAGGGGAGAGGGAGAAGGTGGGAGCAGGTGTCGTTGAAGGCCCGGGGAGGTAGACAACTTTATTTTCATGCGAAACTTGAGTCGGTTTCACATCCACCTCCTTGCATTCACACCCGCGGGTCGAGTCACGACTCCCTTATTAATTGTGAAGCGGCTCCTTGGAATTTTCGACATCCATCTCACGATTTCTCTTCACCCCGCACCCCCTTCTCCCTCTGTTTCTCTCTCTCTCTCTCCTTTCCCAAAACCACACCCCTCCGCCGCACGAATAATTGAGACGCCCGGATCCCGCTGAGGGGTAGCGCTTCTAGCGGCATGCATACATTTGCGGATCGTCCGAAAATTTCCCTCCAAATTTTTCGGCTCGTCCGAATTTTGAAATAATGGGTATTGCGGTTATTAATTAAAAGTGGTGAGTTGGGGGTGGCGGGAGGGTAAGTGCTGCGGGTAAGGGGGTGGAATGGAGAGGGGAGGGACGGATGTGGTGGCTGGGAGAGTGAGGTATATAAGGAGGGAGTTAGAGGAGAGGGAAAGGGACGGTGGGGGTTCCAAGGGCTCTGCCGCCGCATACATGGGGGAAAAGAACGGTACACTTCGGACAAATTGGGGACTTTGCCAACACCGCAGCCATCTTCCGGTCACATAATTTTCTCTCGCCTTAATTTTTGCATCGAATATGGCGCGAAGTTGTCCTCGTAAATCTCCTTGCGCTAAGATGAGAACTGCCATCCCAGCGTTGTGAGTCTCGGTAATAGCTTACATTATTAATTTTGTGAGGACAGATTGTTGACATCAAGTCACAAGAGCCCAATGCCAAACTGTTGCCTGTTCTAGGCAAACTGGTAGAGCTAATACTGGAGCAATTAAATGTGACAGTTGTCTTAGTCGATCATCGCGATTGATATTTTGTGTATATTTGCCAATAACAGAACGATCCGTCTAAAAATAGGATTTATTCGCTCCCGACTCCGGGAGCGAATAAATCCTATTTTTAGACGGATCATAATAGATGATCAGCATTCCTTAAATGGATTGCTTTGCTTATTTCATGGCCGCAGGTAAGTTTTTCTTGAAATGCAAAACACGGAATTAATTCACAAAAAGAATATTTTTATAAACTTATAATACGTTTGAATAGATGAATGCCCACTAAAAGCGGGGGGGGGGGGGAGAGGAATCTTCTACTTCTAGTTCTCTTTCAGGTAATTATGCGCGTGAATCCTCAATGCAAGCCGGGATTTCTCGTTACTGGGAATTGAGAGTGAAGGTTGGAATGTAATGAATATAATGAAAATGTGAAAAGTTATTGAGGGTGATTTATTCCTAGGCTTGTCACCTTAATAAACGTAAGAAATTAACATTAGTGTTAGACCTCTCTCATTAATATCTATATCGGAGTCATCGTAATCACTCTCTGTTAGCATGTTTCCATCTGATTATGGATGTGGTCCCAATTTAGCACTGACAATAGGCTTCGGTGGAAGCAATATCAATTCTCACGATAAACCATTTGATTTGGTATGAGATAGGTTTCTGATGCTAGAAATATAACGGTCCTATGTACGACACATCATAGATGAAAGAGCTATTAATGTATGCGTAAGAAAAGTGAGGGGGTAGGGTTGATGGAAGAATAAGGTTTTTAAAATAATATTTCAGTTGCAATCACCAGCTAGGGAAAAACGTGAACAGTTGACAGTTAAGTGTACTCTTTAATACTCTTGTTAAGTGCTGTCTATATGTAGTAGAAGAGAAAAAAATGCCATATTCCGACAAACTAACATGCATCGCTTGAAACCTATTTGATGTTGGTCATCCAGAAAACTTCTGGTGACGCAGGTCGAGCGAAGGGGTGTTGGAGTGTCGAGGAAAGCGTCGATGTCAATCGCCTTCGGGATAAACAGCCTCTGGGCACCTTCTTTCCGCCTCACACTTATGCATGTGTTCGTTTTCTCTTCATTTCGTACTCACAAAGATTGGGGGGGGGGAGGCGGGTCGAAAAACAGACCGACGTCAAATCGAAACCCAAATCCGTAAACTTTCGTCCGGACGAGGCGAAGGAAAAAAGCACCTAACCCCTGCCCCCCACATACTCTCGTGATTTCACCCGGAAAGCAACGCATGGGGTCGCGCGACTCGTCCCAGCCACTCCGCCGTAATTGGCCCGAAGGGGCCTGGCCGTCTCCTCGACCTATATCCTTCGGCCGAGGCATCGCTGCTGCGTTGGATGCCCTCGGTCATCTGAAATGCCGCTGAGCTACTTGGGACGACTTCCCCGTTTGACGCGAAGGTCTGGGTGTTATATGGGCATTAGGGGCTGAGCGGGTGGAAAAGGTGAGAGGGAAATCATTATGCCCTTTTTATATCTCCTCTCCTGTCCTTTATTCAGTTGATATCTCAAATATACCTTAGCATAGAGTGGGATTCCTATGTATAACTCACTATTGGATATTCCTGAGAGAAATATGAGCCTCCATTTTGTACAACTCCATCGATTCCGTGGAAAAAAATGGATTTACCACACGATATATGGTACATCCAAATAAATAATAACCGTTAACGGTTAAATGCCGTTCTTTTGTTATGGTTAACCATTTTTTATAATTTCTGCACAATTTGTGGTTTGTTCTAGTCCATCATTCTCCCCAGTCTGACGCATATTCCCATACGCCGCGATATATTTTATACCACTCATCCTCTTTTTGCATTGACCTTTTTACTTTGTCCCTCGATTCGCCCCATGAAAGTGCTTTCTCCTTTCTATCATATTCCTAACAAAGTCATTGTGCCTCAAGGTGTGGCCAGATCATCTGTTTATCACCGAACATATAAGATAAATCATGTATTAGGTATCATATCAATCTATATCAGGTAAATTAAATTAAAGAGCGTTATGTTGTGCTTTCTTCATTAAGAAAATATTCTAATTACACAGCCTTGAAATTACTAGCTCTGAAATTTTGAGGGAAAAATTTATTTTTCACTCAAATATTTCACGGGCGTTTACTGTTTCCACTGTAAACTTTCGTTTTATCCCTTCCTAGCCGAAAGTTGCGTTATCGCAGAAACTAACTCGCTTTAGTTAGTTCACGGACGGATCCCTTCAAGTGTCCTGACCAACATAAAAAAATAGCCCCCTGATACTCTTTGATAAATCCCCCACGAGCCGGGCCATCTAACTCAGTTTCAGGCCTTGGCTTATGGTTTAAGAATCACTGGGTCATTTCGCGGAGGGATATGTGCCCATGTAAGTTTGTGATGGCCTAGTTTAAAAGTATAAAGAGCCCTCGTCGGGACCTCCATTTTGGGAAAAATGTGACGCGGAAAAAGCGCACGATTTTTCGGCGTAGACTTAATGATGAAACTTCGCACGTTTTTGAATAAAGGAATCGCTTAAGTCGATAAAAGTCCCTCAGAGGACGCAGATATGCAACAATTTTATCCAATACTAAGTTCTCTCCGACGGCAAAAGCCTTCGATTTTAAAAGTGGGGCACCCACCTTGGCGTCTTCCAGCAGAGCTGTGCCTAATTTCAACGAAGGAATCAGAAAAACATCCCCCTCCCCATTCCTCTCAACCTGTTTGAATAAAATGTTCTGGGATCCTATTCCAGAGATGGACCGCTTGGGACGGCGGCCACTACCTTTCCAAAATCTCGCGGTGCCCCGAGGGTTTTAATTCTATGGATTACTACGCTCTCCGAAGGGGGGACCAGTTAACCGCGACCTCACCTCGGAATCCCGTAAATGAATTAATTATTTACGTATTCGGTCTTATTAATTAATGGGTCGGCGGCCGCGGCCGAAAAACGTACGATCCTAGCGAGGTACCGAGGGAGTGGGTGTGAGGGCGTGTGTTATGAAAATGGTGGCGCGGGGCGTGGGGGAGTTTGGTTAGTCGGACGTTGGTGAAGAATTAGTTTGGAGGCGAGAGAGGGAGTGGGAGAGGAGACGGGAAGTCCTGGGCAGGGGAGGGGTGTGGGGAATGTGGGGGGCAGGGGTGGGAGTTTCAGGTTGGGAAATGGGAGGAAGAGAGGGAGGGTTAGCGGGAGGAGGATGGCGACAGGAGAATGGTTGAGGACGGCAAGGGAGGTCACGGGGGCGGAGAGAAGGGATGGGAGGAGGGCAATGTGGCTCTGGTCCAAAAGTCAGCGGGAGGGTTGGAGAGGACGAGGGGGTGTGTGGGGAGAGGGGTTTGGAAGGTTTGTATTATGCCGGGGATCTGGAGCAGGCAGTGGGAGTTTTCGTGTGGGCTGAGGGCTGGGGACTCAGCGGGGTTGAAGATGGGAAAGGAAGGATGTGGGTTGGGGCGACGGAGAGAGATGGGGAAAGGGAGAGGTTTAGAGGAAGATGTGGTGTGGGAGAAAGAAGTGAGTGGGACGTGGAGGAGGAGGGGTTCGAGGGAATGGGAGAATATTAACCGAGATAAAACACCGAGCGAATCTGCAATTAGGAATGGTTCTTTATTGGGACGAATTTAAATCGCAAGTGGCTCCGGAAAAGATTTTTGAATGCTTCGTAAAAAATTATAATTGATTTATAAACAGGACTTCATGCAGGGATACCGTATTTGACCACATGACAATTCTCTCTTCAAAAGTCTGTTAGTTCAACAGTTCATTCGTTGCATTTGACTCGTTCCAAAGGAGAGTTTCTGCATTTGAATTGAAAAAAATGTTTCTTCAACGCTAACTCATTTCACACGTTTAGTAGCTGACTGATTTGTTCCTGCTGTTATAAAGACGCTTACATATAATATTATTTCAAATGAAGTTAAGTTGATGGAGTGATGTTTTCGATCCACTTTGAAACAGAATCATCTTGTTCCTTTTTCGGCCCTAAGTCAGGCGATGAGAGTCACTGGTGCGTTGTGGACCGTATTGATTTCAACAGGGAACTAAGATGACAGTTTCTATCTTAGTTTTTCTTCATCAGTAAAAGCTACATTATACTCACGTATTTGTGTATGGGCGAGTTTTTATGACTTTTAATTGTTAACTTTGTAAATAAAAACTCTAGACGAAATCAGTCACACAGAATTAAAAACCGATTTATTTCGTCCTCGTGGTGAAAAGAAATGTTAGTCGGAATAAGTGGTCAGTTAGCATTCTAAATCGGAAAATGACTGTTGCTTGATAGCCCGATAAATAAATAAATCATTGTATCCGATTTCAAGTAACCTATGATATTTGAACTGTAACTAGGCAAATGAAATGTTTACTACGTGAAGGAGTGAATAATTGACGTTATAATTTGACGACTACAAATTGTTCGTCTATAAAGGCAATGTCCGTAATCAACAGGAAACTTGCGCCGTAACTGGCATAGTATCTTGACGGGGATATCCAAATTCAGCCTCTGTGGGTTTACTTCTGTGTCATTGGCTTACCTCCAATAGTTTTCACTTGTATCTAATTTCCTGCATTATTTTCTGAATCCACTTCCAACCACTCGTACCACTAGATATAACTATGCAGTGATAGCTGTTTGTGAAACTCTTTTAATTCTTATTTAATTTATTAACTACTGATTGGGGTATATTTGAACTTATTTCTTGGATTTTATTACCTTCAGATTGAAAAAAAGAAGATGTTTCCAGAAGGGTAATTTCTAGTTTCAAACTAGAGTCAAAATGATTTTGGAATTTTTTTTTGAAATTTTAAGAATTAAATTTAAAATTAGATTGAATTAGTTTAGCTATAATAAAATTGGTTTTTAAATGAATTATCTGTAATTCTCTCGTCCATTTTATTGGCGAATTTAAATTCGCTAGAGTATTTTTCGTTCTCTTTTCAACGTGAGGAAATTTTATTTGAAGAAGAACACAGTCAATTTTAACTAAAATATCAGCTATATCTAATTCAATGAATTTAAATGGCGACGGAAAAATAAAACTGGAGAGAAATATTTAATGACAATCTATTTATAGACGTGGGATGGCGTAAGCGAATGTGGAGTGCAGTGCCATGTGGTATGCAAAATGCGGCATGGACCTTTTTTCGAAGGAATAATTATGAAAATGAATCCTTTAATGAGCCCCCAACCTTCCTTGAGATTGTAAAAATGTAGCTATTTGTTAAATGTTGAATTTAAAAGCAGGTATTAAGGTTAAGTGCAACTACGGAGTCATGAAATATTTCGTGTTTCTTGTAAGATCTGCGGTTAGTCACGCTTGGTCACCCAAGTAAAAACCCGCTCATAAAGACGACGCGCACGGAGTAGGGTAGGCGAAAAATCTGCGACGGTCTGAAAGATTTCACTGGGTGACCGGGGAAGGAAACGAGGAAGAAGGGGAACTAGGAAGAACGACGAAAGCTACAAATTATTCAGGGTTAAATTATTGCACATTCTCATGGAGAATACTCGGGCTTTTCATTACAATGAAAATGAATAAACATGCACATATTAGAAGTGAAGATAATGTAATTCTATGAAATTAGGTGAAACAGAGCAATTGAGAGAGAAAATTGTACGTAGGGTAACGATGAGGTAAAAAGGTGGAGATAATCTTCTGGTGGATAATTGCAATTCACTATTGTAGTGAGGTATTCATTTAGAATAAACTTACTCTTACAATAAGCAAAAAAATAATGAATTAAATTCGCCAAGTCTTCTCGGATTAATTTCTCTGTCATCTGCAGTACAAACGGTGGTTACAGAAAACAAAAAACCTGCACGTTAAATGTGAAATATCTGTAAAAGTATATTCGATATTGGATAATAGTAGTTTATGTTCAGTCCTCAGACACAATAATTCAATTCAGCAGGGACAGAACTTGGAAGAAAAATCAGCCATATTAATAAATTGGATTTTCATTGAAAAAAATCCATGCGACGTAACACTTACAGCCTAATCTTGGAAATATTTATAAAATATTAATAAATATGCCTCAGTTGAATAATGCGGTCAGCAAGGGGAATGAAGGTAAAGACACACGTGAAGAAGGAGAGGGTACGGCAGAGAGAGAAAGAAGGACAGTGCGAGGGAGAGAAGAGAAAGACAGAGAGGTAGAGAAAAAGATGGAGAGAGAGGGAGAATAAATTACCCTTAGGCCAGTAAGAATGCGATGGAAGCATGACTCTTCTTGTTCCCTCGTCCCCCCGTCGTGTATGCCTCCTCGCCTGGGGATGTGAATATTTCCCCCCCAACCCCTAACCCTCTCCCGCTTCTCACAATCCGCCTCCTTGGAATAACATAAAAATTTAATCCCACTAAGAGACTTCAAGGAAACAGTGGACGTGAGCGTGAGAAGAGAAGGTGAAGGAGGGAGGGTGGGGTGGTGGGAGGGGGAGGTTGTGAGGATGAGGAATTGGGAGGAGAGGCCCGAGGGGGGGGAGGAGGAGGAGAAAGAGAGGAGGGGAGCGAGCGAGAAAAACATACAGAGAGGTACGCGATGAGAGCCGTGAAGGCGACCGAAGAGAGAGGGAGGGGGCCAGTGTCGGTTTGTGTCCGTGTGTGTGTGCGAGGACTATAGTGGGACTTTCTCTCTACTTGTGCAATGGGGTAGGGGAAAGAGAGAGAGAGAGAGAGGGCGGGTAGGGTAAAGGGGGTGGGGGTTTGGGGGCGGAGTGGAAAAGCGGAGGGAGGGATTGAGAAGCTCACGGTGCGAGGGGAAATATATTACCGCAAAAAGAAAATCCATGGGAGCTCGAGGAATTGGTCCTTGGAAGTTCTGCAAGGGCGAATTGACTTAAACTTTATAAGTAAATACTCCTTTTCTTTCGGATGAGACCGTGGCGAAAGATTTTTTTCCGAGCGCATTAAAGCTTCTTAAGGAAAAGAAAGAGGAAGGCTAAAAATGAAATAAAATAAACGGAAGGTCTCGCTTCCGCAGGAGCAGGGATTGTAGTTGGAATCCATTTGGAGAATTTTCCCGTGTGCAATAAGTACGTCGTCATCGCCGCCAAGTGGTGAGCTTCGACGAGGGAGGCTCGCATTAGCGCAAACGGAGTGCTATTCTCAGTTGGCGATTTCTTCACTCGCCGAATCAATCAAATAGGCATAAGTGAATTGCCTTGGCCGCATCGTATTCGGGCGACAGTTGACAAATCGCTTATATTTGGATGAGGAAGGGGGGAGATTCCATTCATTCCATTAACGTTTCGTAATCACTGTCGGGTAGATTTCCGATTCAAGTTGAATACCTTACCATTGTCGTATGAAAGGAGGGATTGAGCAATGCGAAGGATAGAAAACGGAGGCAATGAATACGATTACGTAATTCCGCAAAGATCCAGGTCAGGAGAGGTTGGTATGGGTGTCTTAAGTCGATGAGAACTCGGTTACTGTTTTTTGTCAAACTGCTTGAATGGCGGAATGCTTTTACAATCTATTACTCTCTTCTGTTTAACAAATTGAAACTTATTGTAAGTCATCGAACAAATGTTTTTGCTGTTACATTAATGCATATCAGCACGGGCATTTGAAGTTGTATGTAATTTTAAATGACGAAATGATACTCATTTATCGCTCTTGTATGTTGTTTGATTTTTAAATAACTTTTTACTTCGACAAAAATTTTGAAATAAATGAAATACAACAGAATATGACCATAATAACTTCATTTTCGAGATTC
>NW_027286302.1:0-30800 GCF_022747635.1 Hetaerina americana
TTTATAGTAGTTAGTTAAGTCATTCGGTTCTGGTATCAGTGAAGTGAATACGTAAGTACAGACCGACAAACTAAACATATACCTTCATAGCCATTAGACTCCACCGAGTCTATTGTTAGAGATATTCTATGATGTTTAAAATGATATAAATGGCTAGAAAAATACCTTTTGGAACAGTAAAATTGTATCTTCGCAGTTATCCTTCGTTCACGCAAATTCGTTTCGACTGGGTCTGATGTGTTATACCTCTATTATTTCCGTCAAGGAAAATTACTCCAAACATTCAAGTCCGACATATTCTAAGTCATTACATTTTATTCATGTTTATTTTTCCGCGTATTTGTTTTGAACCATTATGGTTAATTTGAAATGAGTATAAAAATAGCTGCGTTTGCAATTTATTGTCAGTCACGTGATAATATTACATTGTAATAATCTGATGGCTAGCGATTGAATGATTAATTTTTTTAGGGAAATGATATTTAAATGCCATGGTTAATGAGAGATTTCCTATTTCAAAAATTTTAAACATATTACCTGAGATAAATTCAAGAGAAATACGTAAAGTTTTGTTCTATGGAGTTACTTGAGTCGGTTCTATACTATTCTTATTGTATTTTGTCAATAAGCAAAATTATTACTTTGCCATCTTATTTATTTGTGCCGCCTGTTTTTGTAGTTCATATGTAACTTGAAATCGAAATGGTGAATAATAAGCATATATGTAAGTATTATACAGGTTTATTTTCCAGTAATTTTTTGAAGTATGTAGCATCCATCGGACCTGAATTGTAGCATGTCGTCCTGATTCTACAGCAGCATCATATAGGGTATAAACAAAAGACCTCTCAAATTCTTCGTTTCCTAGTACTGGATCCGACCTCGCCGGAGTGGGGAGTAGCTCTCTCTATGCGGGCTGAGTCCGGGAGAGACCGGGTGGTAAGCATGTTTACTCGGGCGCATTTCGTAGTTGTAACACGAGGGAAACGGTAGAGGGGGCAAATCCACGGGCGTGCTTGAGCATGGCGCCATTCGAACCCCATCGTCGACGCGCTGTGAAGCCCGTTGGCTCAAGTCGTTAAAGGGCCTCTAAACGCTTCAAAGGCCGCCGACACGAGTTGTATTACCTCGCAAACGCTGCATGCGAACAATACTTCCTCCCCCACTCCCGATATTACCCGAGGACGTAATCATTCCTTCACGCTCCAGCTTAGCACAAGCAGCACATCAAAGTGTCTCAGTGCTTGAATATTTATTGGTCTCCCAAATCCCGTTGAATGAAATCATGCGTTTAATGTGGATGAGAAAAATGAAACAGAAATTAGCAAAGTAATGGGGCTCTAAGTATTCAAAGACTCCTTCCTTTCAAGTGAATTAACTGTTTGAGTCATACCTATGTATTTATAGTAATGACCTCAAAGCGGAATTAACATTCCATTCATCGTGTAATTCAAAATGAAACTAGGATTTTATAGTGTGATGTACAGTTCACAGTAAGCGTGGGTATTCTTGGAAAATATTGTCCACCTTGTAACTATTGCAACCATAACCTTTATCAGAAAACAAGATTTTAAATTTTACTTTATTTTTAAGTTTACTTATTTGCTTTACTCAGTTACTCTACCAGACACATCGAACTTTTAATATTATTCCTTCATTATATTATGTGATTACAACATCAATAATATGAATAAATTATGAGCGTGCATTGCAACCTTATTTTATGTTGAAATTATTATGAGATACGTACTTCCTTGTTATCTGGAACGATCCAAATTAACCTGAGTTTAAAATAAGTGCCTCAACTAAATGCCTCTCTCAAGCATAAATTTAGGATATTATCTCTTTTTTACGGCCTCACTCGTATTCTACTTCTCGTAGCCCTTGGCCCGCATCAAAAGAATGTAATATTAGAAATATTATTTTTTTCATCTTGCATGAGATTGATTTTAAAGGTAAAAAATTATCAGACATTTTTAATGGTTGTCATTTGAATGGTGCTTAGACGCATTTCTAATACAGTAACCGAGTATTGTACGATTGCGACGCTGACATTCAATTAACTGAAGTACATGAGTTTATATTTTTAATGGAGATTTATGTAACAAAACTGAAGATCTTACTTGATTTCTTCTTGTAAATGAAAATTGAGTCCAAAACATCAGCACCTCGCATGAGAAAGGCAGTGAATGACAACAATATGTTGTTTATTATTTTTTAATGCAAGAGGACTTGATAACTTTCTTTGTTTGAGGTAACATTATTAATGGAATATGAAAACGTCTACACACCTGTCAGTTATTAGTTCGATCAGGTGACTATTTATAGCCATTTAAAGGAATTTAGAAAAATAGCAACGAATTCTTTTTCTCCAATCTCGAACTGTTCATTGGCTTGATCAATGCTTAACCAGGAGAATCGATACCCGAATCACAGCTGGTCGTTTGGATAGGTTTGGCGGATACAATTTATTGGAGTTATAGGAGCCCACATAGTCGGTGGTAATGAATAAATTTTAAAAAAATGTGTCCTGAACACAATTTTGCGCAGGCTTCCCTCGTGGCCCAAGGACGCAAAAAGACAGGCGTCCCTGTATTCAGGGTTCTGCTGGGAGTTCGACGGCTGTCCGCTGGTCAAGGGAAACAACACGGGCAGGAGTAGTGGTGAGAGTGACACCGAAGGAGCGGGGGAGGATGCTCAGAGGGCGGAGGGTGTTGAAGGAAGGAGTGGAAGCAGGTCCATCCCTCCCACGGATTGACTCACTCGATGCAGATTGCACCAATTTCCGTCTCGCTCGCAGGACGCTGAGCAGGAGTGGGATGGGACGGGGAGGGGAGATAGAGAGTGCGGAGCCTCCAGGAGAGGAGGAGGAGGAGGCGTGGGGAATTTTTCGAGGGGCGAAGGGGCTCTCGTATCGACTCTGTGGATAATGCTGCCTACCCGGCGTGTCCACCACGCGTCAATCTATAGCGGTTATCAAACGTGACTTTGGTCCTCAGCGGTCAACTATATGGAAAGCAGCGTTTCTGGTTTGCGCTCCGCGGGTTGGCGTGCTGGGGGCAGAGGGAGTGAAGGTTAGGAGTGTTTGAGGTTTGAGAGCAGAAATCGATACACGCCCCCTCCTCCCCCTGCGACCCACCCCCACTCCTCTACCTTACTCTCCTCCCCACCTCTGGTCTCCTCCCGCGTTTCCGAACCCCGGGGAAGGGGCTGCTGGGATCGGACAGGGAGGAGAGAGGGGGTAAATAGTGCAGCGATTACGTCGATAAGCGAAGTTCTGTGGGAGAGGGAGTGGAATGGGGAAGATATTGTCAGCTAATCACGGAAGCTAGGGGTAAACCGTCGTTTTTGAACGAGATTAACAACGGGAAAAATATTTGATGCAGGAATTTCACCCATTTGATCATGATTTTTAGCTCCTAACGCCCTCGGTTTAGTTTTGTTTTACATTTATACACCGCAGAGAATAACTATGGTAATATGACTCAAATGACTCATACCAGTATTAAAATTTTTTTCTCAAGTAACACAGGAACCTTTCAGTTCGATTGCTTTATCCTAACATTAAAGCTACAGCTGTGGGGTTATTAAAAATAAAGTGATAAGTTATTTCATGATTCAATGGCAGTCTCATGAATTGGTAGATATGCCAATATAGAGTATGTTTGTTTGTGTATATGTGTGTGTGTGTGTGTGTGCGTGCGTATATGTGCCTATATATATATATATATATATATATATATATATATATATATATATATATATATATATATATATATATATATATAATTGAAATAAATCAATATCCATTTGGGTTGGTGTAGTCCGGAGGTAGACCGTTGGACTACTGACCGGAGGGACCGGGTTTGATTCTCGGGAAAGCCTCACTAGGCACCTGCAGCTCCACCCAAGCTATGCAATTTTTCGGGTAGCAGATCTTCCTGGAAACCATAACCGGCACAAGGAAAGAAACTGGTCCCCCTACCCAGTTGTGTGAATTTCTAATGCCTTCGGGCTTAATACTGGGTCAACTCTATCAACTAACAAACCGAATTGTTGGTTAGTTGGTTACTGTGTTTTTTATATATAATTGATCCCTTTACTTTTTTGAGTTATTTTATTACCTCTAACGCAATCCTAAGAGAAATAAAAGCAATTGTTTCGAATTTCAATTGGCTAGTCTTTTTTTTTGCTATATAGTATCACATTTTACGTGAGAGCCTGAAAAGGTAAAATACAAAAAAATTGTGAATATTTATGATATCTTTAAGGAACTCATATTTTTTCGTTTTGACTGAATTCTCAGATGAAAGAAAGTAACGTCTTTGCATGGCATATTATTATGTAAATATCGTAAGATTAATAAGGTACTGGAATAATTTAGCCGTCAATGAAAGCAAAAAATATATCCTAAATGTGTTTCTATATTTTCTTATTTGACATTAAACTTTACAAAACAATCATATTGAAGCTAAAAATTCATTTTACGTATTTATGTAGTGAATTACACTACATTTATGTAGTGAATTAGTGAATTTTTAGAATAAATTAAGAAGATTTCTTCCAAAAATAAATGCGTATATCATTTCACTTTTATATTTTCTGATTCTTGAAAATAATTCTAATAAACCACATGTAAACATTGCTTTTTGTGTGTTGAAGCATAGGCTTCCGATAGCTCACGGCAGTGAATTTTAATTATGCCTCGCATTTATAAACTTTCACAATGTAACTAAATGCATATTTGTAATTGGTATCCTTATATTGCGGAATTTATTCATTCTTGAGAATAAAATTCTAAGTAATGTAAACATCGGAGATGTCCGGAATGGAAGCCAATATCGCGCCATGGTTAGTTTTTTGAATAAAATATGTATCGGTTTATGAAGTAAATAGTGTTTAAAATATACTAATCGCACATATGAATGATGTGCAGTCCATGATTTCATGTAATTCTTGGCGAAAACCAAAATAAAAAAAGCACGATATTACGTAGCATCGTATTTAAATGAACTGTAACTAAACGTATTATAGATATGCAAATGATGAATGGTTACTATTTTAATTAAATATATTTTGTAAAATCCTAAGAGATCTTACTGCTTCATGAAATGCATGTAATACTTAAAATTTAAAGAGACTTTAAGATAATATTTATTTGAAACTACAATAATCATCTTATTTTCCTTTTATTTATTAAATATTTATTTATTAATTGATTGCTTAATTACATTTATCTAAATTCACATGATTACTTTGTCGCGCCGTGGGATCATGAAATACTAATATTTTTAATGTTGATAATTATTAAAACCATACGGTTTATTTATTATTTTAATTTCTAAGATAAATAAATTATTATCTAGTAGCATAGAAAAACAAACCTTGGACACATTTTTACAATAAAATATACCAACCAAAGAAAACACTATTCAGTGATAACTGCTATTTTCTTATGGTTTAGTAATTGTTTTTAGTTTGTTGGGTATCTGCCTTTTTCGCTGATTAATAAAAATTAATGTCAAAAAATAATTAATGAGGACTATAAATTGAAGTGGAATTAAATAAACTAAGAATAGTACAGTTAAATATAAATTTTTGTCTTTGATTTTTCCACAAATACCCTTTGTGAAGAATAATATATTTTTTATCGACCACGAGTTTTTTGAAAATAAATCACCAACGTCGTTAAATTGAGTGCCTAGGATAAATTTCACCGTAAATCTTATAATGCGTAGTGAGTGAACCATATCCAACTTCAAATCGGACACTAAGTATTTTTCACATGTTTCACATATAAAATAATATACCGAATTATATTTAACTATCTTAATCCTCTTTATACATTATTTTTAATGGAATATTTAATAGCTTTTACACGCATTATTGAATAGCTTGAACTGTAACAATGATGCTATAGTGTAATTTTAGAATAATCTGTTTTGGCAGATGATATGTTTTCTTAGTGCTAGAGTCTCTGAACGTTTTTCAAATTCACGTGTATTTTGAAAATACATTATCAAAATTACGCAATTTTAAAATTTCTAGGATACGTAGTCGTATTTTCAGTGTAATGGCTGTTTCAGCAAAGTCGAAGAAGCGTGGAAGAAGCTGGAACAGTTATTTTAACGGTCCAACCACTGATTTGAACTAAAGAGCAGACATTTCACAATATAACAGCCATTCACCTCGACTAGGACCGAAACTATGATTTCTTGATTTCTAAAATCGAGAAATTTAGGTTCAATTACAGGTTAAAAAAACAATTTTCAAGGGTCTACGATTCGTTAAAGCAAAGGTCTACCGGACACTATGAGATTTCACCTAAGTCTCATAACATTAATAACCTTATTTTGAGGACGAATGTTACAGTAAGTATCCTGGTTACATATTAGAGATTAAGCATGTATTCAATCTTTATATAAGTGATATTCCTATCATCGCATTATGGGCACGTGAATGGAACTTTCATCATAGCATTATATACTCTGGAAATATAAGGCTTTTAACTCATTTTAAAAAACTTGAAATATGGATGACTTCGAGTTTGCACCAAGCGTATTTGCACCAAATTGGTTACTTAATCTTAAATGTTGTATTTGGATTTTAATACTGCTTTCCCCCATCATTACTGCGAAACAAGAGCTAGTTGTCCTTACTCTGAGGACAGTAGAAACCCCAGAAGGAATACCATAATGAAATTCTCTGTCATTAAATGATAGAAGGCCTAGAAATCTATTTTAGACGAAAAATCAGCAAACGTCCGATATGTCCAACAATTTATCTTGCACATCTTTCAAGTAGACAAGTCATCGACGTTTCCCTTCCTTCCACGTTATTATGTTTTGGTATTTGTAACTGATATTTTAAGTGGTATAAATCTAATACTATTATCTCCGCTCTAGGAAAACATTCTTTCCAAGTTACCGAATTTCTCATATTGGCTGCAAATTATCTTGAATGTTGATTCATATAAATCTTTTAACCTGATGAATATTCTTTATTAAGCATAAGAGGAAGTGACGACCATCATCAAAGGTTATTTGGTACCTCCATATATTTCTGTTGTATCATAAGGAAACTAAAAAAGATTCATTATCAATGAAGTTCGTCGTTACGCCCACCGTGAATTTGGAAACTTCGTTGCATCAATCGGAGGGAGCCTGGAGCTTTAAAGATATTGTGGTTGGATTCTGGAGAACGCATGGGATCGACGGAATGAGAAAGCTAAAATTAAGCAAGCGGTGGGGGAGAAACTTCGGAAGTTGGTATGAAGAGGTTCTTGGCAGGTTTGAACGATAACGGAGGGGCGGGGTCCAACAGGAAGGCGGGGACAGGGTTTGGGTGATCGGGCGAGCAGGAAGGGAGAAAGGGTGGGAATGTAAGAATGAGTGACACGCCGCGCTCGCCGAGACGGCCCGAGAGTGTCTCACGCGCCAGGCGACACGCAAACCAATCCGACACGCACGACGCCCTTCCTCACCACTCCTTTTCCTCCACGAGGTTGAGGTATGAACCCTCCCACCTCCATCTCCTCCAATATCCATTCCACGAGGAGTAATAAAAAAACCTTCCCGAAGCCCCCGAAAACTTCGTGCTCTGCAAACTGGCAAAGGGCAGCCCTTCCACGCTCAAGTGACTTGGAGTCCCTTTTAATAAAGATGATGAAAAAATATGAGCACGTATGTTTAGTTCACATTATCTCGAAAGGTAAAAATATATAAAAATAAAATACTCCTCCCCTCCTCATACTTTGCGTGTCTTACAGTTCTCTCGCGCCGGGCTAGTTTTGTCCCGCCCTCTCCGACCCCACTCCTCGCCGTCTCAATTTCCCCGGATCCTTCCCTTGTCGAGCCAAACCACCCCATGTAACTCTTCGTCATTTCTCCCTCACTCCAGTTTACCCGCCATGAGCTATCGTGTAGGGCTTTAAGATACGATGGCATATCAAATTATACAGCCAGGAGTCACATAGAAGCGATAAGCATTGAGAATTTGAAACCAATATTTCATAGGTTGTTAACGAGGTATTGCCGATGCATGATTCAGATGAATTATTGGTAAAAATATTTACGACACACTTTTATCAAAGATTACAATCAGAGATATAAAAACTAACATTGTTTTTAGTAATCTTAATTAATTTCAACTGAAACCGCTATTTCCATTACTTATTCTTAGTATTTCACCTCTTGAGATGCGAAATGGATACGGATACAGGATAATAAAATGTCTACGTAAGTACAGTTTTTGTTTATTTCCTCTTATAAGGCCCCCTGAGCAACAATTTTCAATGATATGTAATCTCTGCTCTCGAAATTAAACAAATATTTCCTAAATTATACCAAATTTGATCAGTATGCTATGTAGGCAATATTCTCGTCAACCAAATGGAAATTTTCCACTAATGCCTCAACTATTGATTAACCATGATATTCCTATGCAGTTACATTCTAAAAAAATATGTCACGCGTTAAAATATAAATTACAGTGGCTTTATTTAGAAAAGATGATGCGGTTAGCGTATGGGTTCGTGTGGAATGCAAAATAAGCACTCGCCAGCATTAAGTAATATTTTGCAGCTAATCCTCACTCAAAGAATGAGTGAAAAGGTACTAAAGAAAGATATGGAGCATAAAATTATTGAAAATCCAATATCTTAGGTAAGTTGATGAGAGCAGATCTAAATATAAGTTTTTTTTAAGGAAAAAAGAAAAAGTTTGACACAGTAAAGAAAGATACAGTTTTGAATGCTTGGGGCAGAGAGGAAAGTTTTGGGGATAGTTTGAGGAGGGCAAAAAGTGAATGGAGATGATATACTCGCAAAAAGGTTATTGGATGGTGGAAGATATAATGAAGGAACCTAAAGTAATGGGGAAAGGAAGTGGAAATATAAGTTATTTCTGGGCACTGTAAAATGAGCATAGAGTATGACGAGCTAAGTAATTCTTTTCCAATTTTCTCATTATATGCAGTGATGCATCAAAGGTTAACTAGTTTATGAAGTACTTTTCAAGAACCGTTCAAAAGTAACTGATTTAGTGTGCTAAATTTGATGTTGATGCATGAGATTTTTTTCGTTTTCCCACTTATTTTCTTCATCTTTACATTGTTTACATCAAGAACCAATACTGAAACCTTGATTTTTATGCATACTCTCAACGATCATTGGCAAAAAATTTTTTCTCCCTTGGAAATTGTTTTGGCCTCATTCCACCTCTTAGTGTCCCTCCTTTATCCCCCAAACACTTGCAAGCACCTCCCTTGGTGGGAGCCACGTCCTTTCCTTACACCAAATTCTCTCCCACTTATCGAGGTGGTGTTCTTCGTGGAAGGCGTGCGTTTGGTGCGAGACGTCGAGTGGATCCGGAAACGCGAGGGAGTCCCAGGGCAGGGAAGTAGGAAGCGGTGGAAGGATGGAGAGAGGAAGGATTTCAGTGTCTCGGGTGAATATTACTTTCTGGGCGTCGACGGTTCCGGAATTTAATGCCGCGATACGAGCATACCTTTTGGCGCTTTTGGTCAGTAGTTGAAGAGATAAGAGCGACAATTTTGGAGGCATAGCGGTCGGTCTCCACCCCATCCATCGAATGGCTGCCTCACGCAGCACCGGAAGCAAATGAGCATTGAGGGTGTTCAGGCGGCACAGGATGTGGAAAAGTGATAGGAAATAAGTTTCAGCCCGAAAAACATGCTAATGAGATCATTTTATTTTCCAAAAGGCGAGATAGTTCAGTTAAAAGCAGTATTGCTTTACACCTAAGTTTAAAAAAATGTAGACTTAAAAAGTAATCTTTTCATGCTAATCCCAAGATTCATTTATCTTATTACTTCTAAATATTCAAAAGTCTACCAAATATAATTGTTTTGGGCTAAAAATAAGTAATCCATGAACTTCTTCCTGTTGAATTGAGACATCTGAGTTAAAGGTTGTGATGACTAAATTACCAACGAGCACGATTCTCTTTGCTTTGTAAAGGGTTCATATAAGACCCAAAATGTTTTGTGGTGTGATAGCAGATCTATTTTGGCATAATCATCAAACTTCATCTCCTGAGTGTTAACAGAATAAGGTTTACATCTTTATTTCATCATGGATTACTTTAGTTTTCTCCAATCCATGAGATCAGTTAGTAATTATTCAAAATTACGATTCATATTAATAAGACTAAAATGATTGATACGAATCTGCCAGGGATAGCTGCGCTAGGGCATTTGGACTTTTAACGGAGCGAATTAAGGGAATAGAGTGATTTCACCAAAGAGGATTTTCTCGTGGACGGACCCCCGTTACTCCGGTCGGGGCTCCACTGTGTTGCCTTTCCAGCCGCCTAGGCTTCTAAGGCAGGGCGTCGTCTTCTGCGTTGTCACGGCGTTCTGGCGATCCCTGCTACTGAAGCCTGGGCCTATTCTTGAGAAAGATAATTTCCTCTCTTAAGGGCGACTATTTCCAAACTTAGGAGGACAAGCCACCTTGGCCAAATATGCATTCTATTTGGCAAATGTGGCTCATCTCTTTCTTCTGGCTATGAAGGCCATAAAACGCATTGTTCTTATCTTTTATGACGTTGTATGATTGCTTCCCTACTGTTCTTTCCACTTGTGTCGTACTTTCCTCTTTTGGTGTATGAAACAGCTCCCTGACGCCATCTCTTGGCTAAAGAAATGAGGCATTTGGTTGCATAAATCCCCCTAAGACTTCTGTGGTTAAGTGCAATTGCATGCTCAAGTGATTAAAGCATCGATCCAGCAAGTCGAATGATCAATGGCTCGAGTCCCGGTCAAGGATATATTTTGCTTTTGTGATCTGCTCGATTCCGCCTTCCCAAACTTCTCCTGTGTTTGTTTTTTGTACAAGCTCCTATGCCTTCTCCTTATATCTATATCCATGTGAATTTATATATATATATATATATATATATATATATATATATATATATTTATTTATTTATATAATTTTATTGTTTCTTTGTCACTTCATTCTTATCTGTTTGACTAACATGTTTACCGAATTCGGATTTTCCCTTACTTTCTGACGGTGTACCTCGCTTTTTAAGCTTTATTATTTTCCCACCTCAGTTAATTATTCCACTCTATACCTCCTCATGACTTTGCTCCTTTGACTATATTCTTTAACATTTTCTATCCATCTAATCATCTCTTATGCTATGCCTGATTTTCTTCTCGTTTTCCAGTTTAGTGTTCCGATAAGTTCGTTAGTAGCTTTCAATGTCCCATTTCATAAAGTCAAAATTTTGTTCTATGGTATCCATCTCCCTATCTCATTGATAATTGCATTTATAGTCTGCTGATACCCTTTTCTTATCAATATCGGTTGCTAATGCACCCAAAATTCCATTCCGTCCTCCATCTACCATATTATGCCGTGTATATTACATTTGATTCGTGATAAATTACCATCCGAATCTATATCAGATCCCGGCGAACTGTGCGACTTAATCACGATCATCCTAAAGTTGTTCCACAGTATAACATAGTGTAATTGATACCTTTCTGAGTCCTCGGGCATTCAACATGTATACTAACGTCTATTGTGGTGTTTAACCGAAGAGACTGAATCGTGATAGATGGAAAGAATATATTTGAGGAACTACAAGGTAAATATATTAGATCAGCAACCTTGGGTATAGCAAAATAAAGTGACGCAGATAAAGAAAACCTAAGTTCATGCATATTTGATGGCAACAAATAATGGGAAATAAAATCAAATGCGGTCGTGGAGGTAGATAGCATTCTCGCGAAACTAAAAAATCTTTAGAAAAACATGGGAGGAAGATAGTTTTTAGGGCTAAATCGTAGCATTTTCAAGGAGGAAATTGGGCTGAAAATATCTAAAGATGAGTGATAGCTCATGTACCAAAGAAAGGAAAGACAGTAATATGTGGCAAGATGACGTAAAAGTTTGAGTATGTACAAAGCTAAAGTAGTTCTCCGAATAATAAGTAAGATGTTGGATTGGAATTTAAATGAATATTTGGGAGATGATCAGTTTTGTTATACAAATAAGTACCTTATTTGTATAACAAAAGAAAGATAATGTTTTAAGAGAGGCAATTAGCGTGGGAACGAGGTGAGAGGGCAATGAGAGGATGTGGGGGAGGGGAGCAGATCTGGTAAGTTGACATGTTTTACATCGGGGGCGGTTGCAAGTAGGGGAAATATGAGGATAATTGTCAGGGGGAGCACTAAAGGGTTGGCGGATCTCAGAAGGTTTTTGAGATTCTCTATGCGAGAGAGGGGCATTGGGGTACTAAGGATGAGGTCGCGTCATTTTCGTGTAGAATAGGAAACAGTTCTTCGGAGAAGGCCGAAAGCTCAAACAATGTACAATATGAGTGTCAGCAATGTGTTATCTGTTACCTCTTTAATTTTGTGTTATATTGTGCCGTTTTATATATATATAATGTATAAAGGTATATTATATATTATATATATGTATAAAGGTATATATAATATATATATGTATATACTATATATGTGTATATATATATATATATATATATATATATATCTACATATATATATATATATATATATATATATATATATATATATATATATATATATATATATATATATATATATATATATATATATATATATATATATATATATATGTGTGTGTGTGTGTGTGGAATCAAATAATATTTTTCCTAGTCTTTATAGAGTCACTTCATCGACGCTTCGCCAGCCATGATAGATTCCTATCTCACATTTTTTAACGGATTGGTTAGAACCCTTCTTTTTTGCATATTTCCCTCCTATGTTTTCTGTTTCTCTCTCATTGTTTTCTAAAACACAAATTAATTTGAAAAAAGCACTCTCCAGGCGTTAGGCGTTATTGCCCGAAGCGAGTCGCGTTTTTGTTCATATTTTATCGACACTGGGTGTTCATGAAAAGTAGAAATATTTAGGATGAGATGACGTTGTATTGAATAAAAGATTGTGAGAATGCAATTTTAAATCAAATTTTAGTTGAAGTAGAAATAAATAACCACTTGGTGAATCGTTACTAATGATTCAAGAAGTTGGAGTCATTGCAAGATTCATTTTGCGGAATTGCTGTAGAATTCGTTCCCTAATACTTAACCTTCGCTACTTATTTTTAATACTGTCCCTAGGATTCCCTCGCAATGATTCACCGATTTTCCCTTCAATATTTCAATGAGTTGTTTGTTCCTAAGGATCGATTTTTGACATTTTATTTTAGGCATTTCACATGATTTGCAATTTTAATAACTTTTTCTTCCATATATACTTTTATTCATCTTAAGTTGACGACTATGTTTTCTTAATGTACGTTTACTCCCCTTTACTAATCAAACTCACCCACACAAGGGATTTTAAAATGAGCAGAGTCAACTAATTGCAAGCTTTCAGACATCTCGTGGAAAATTTGTAATTGCTGAGGCTGAATGCCTTAAATATTGGATTAATTTCTCACACTGTGCCACATGAAAGTGTACTTATCGAGTATGGCGTTCATGAATATTGCTTAATTCTATGAATTTGGAATTTATCCGCATCCTTGATAAAATTCTTCCTTTTATTTGATTAAAACTTAAATAACTAGTTAATGAAAATTTAGAATTGCGTGCAAAAGTATGACGAAGTATACAGGTGATGTTGGTTGAAGCAGTAAAGATTTCTGTTTGCTTGAAAATGTGTAAACGAATTAAAAAATATAACTGTTCACCTTAAGCGAGTAAACTACCCGAATACACGTCTCTTCTCATGCTCGTAAAATTCAGCGCTTGAGAGATCTTTCAGATCTCCGGCGCATAACGCTCAAGTATGCTACATGGAGACGATAAGCCCTTTTTAAGTATTTTATAAATACGACGCATTTCACTCAGATTACGAGCTCATGGTTACTTTATGACGATGCTGGATAATGATATTATCTCCCTCGAGTCTCGGCTCCTGGTAGCATGTCGACAAAAGCATGCGACGCTTCTCATGCGAAAGCGGCTTCGTAAATTTCCCTTGACGTTGTTTTAAAAGTCTTTTGTTTCTGAAAAGTAGAAAACATTAAAGCTCAGGCATTAGTTGGGATATCTATCTTTAATGTTTATAATTTAAATTAAATTCTCTATATAATATATTATTCTCTTTGTCTAATTTATGCTCTACAGAATAAATTTAGAGCCAAAATCAGCCATTAATGCGAATGTGTTTTTGAAATTCAGTGCGTAATACTTGCATAAAATGTTACTAAAAATTGTCAGTAATAATGGTTAATATCTAAAATATACACCAAATTGCAAATATCAACTTCAGTTCTTCCAAAATTTCGAAATAATTAAATGTTTACCCATGGAAAATCAATATTATAGTTGTGTATGTTACTGAAAACTCTACTTTAAATTAGTTCCCCAGCCTAGAACCAATTTATTACAGATGGTATAATTAATACGTTTGTAAATTTTAATGCAATAATCTCGACTTTGATTCCAAAGTAAAACGCGACTTTTCACTGGACTGGATTGCGCGGAATACAAAGAGTCTCTGACTTCTCGACAACTGATGAGAGTCAAACATCATAACGAAACTATTAGTTGAGATTTAGTCTTTTATTGGTTTTACCTTTACTTCTTTATTGGAACCTTTTCTGGATTAAACGTACTTTTTCGGGAGTACCCCGTGCGCTTGAAGGGTTACAAACTTCCATTAAACATATGTTTAACAACTATTCTGTTGTGATTTTTTGATGAAGGTAATATCAGCTGACTGTGTGGCTCTCAAGCTCGGAAGCCCATTTTTTGTGATCAATCTCTGGAATTCTGAGATGCAGCTTTTGCCTAAGAATGATCCGGAGACGGTGCCGGTAAAATTAATCATATTTTTATTCTGGGAGTATCATGAGTGGAAAAAATTTATAATTTGCAGTGAAACCTCATTGCAGTTATTGACAAATTTCACATCCATTTCTTACCCTAAACTAGGTGCTCATATAAATAAATATTAATCGAAATCATAGCAAACTTTGAATTTCAATAATTTATGACTTACTTTAAAGTTCAATCCGTTCATATCATTGCAATATAATTATTATAAATTTCCATGTAGCAAATAAGTTTTCAATATGGCTAAATATATTACAAATATTTAACCTTAACCTTCCTACTCCCAGCTCTACGAGAAAAATCTTTAATTCTTAATTATATCTTTCATCTTCATTCTATTTGTAGTAGTTTTAGTTTTGGATGTAAAATATTTCTTCTTCTTCCATAGATGATTTGTCATTTTTAAGATAGGCTATTGATGTCATGTATATCACATTCAGGATTTCCACAATTTTAATGCTTCTTTCTTCGATTTTTTAGTTGCACAAAATCTCTACTTGTTGAAATGGGTCTGAGGAATCCTTAATAATAAAGTTCACGATTATATCATGCATTCGAATTCCAAATTAGTATTTTTGACACCAATATGTTCCTTGAAATATTCTAAGCTTTCGTTTTCCACGCCGTGTGTGACTTCAGAAATATTCCTCGTACCAATTATTTCTAATTTTATTTGGTGCATACGCATAGAATGTCTCCTTTCGTAACGGTACCATTACAATCAAATGTTTCTGACGCTTGTTCGGTACGCAAGCTTCGTTGAGCGTTGAGTGATGTGTCTTGTCTTAGAATTTCCTCAAGGTAAGGCAAAAGGCTTGTGTGACCGTATCCAAGGCCAGTTGATGCGCCGTGGACTCATTTATTCCGCCACTGTGTGTGTGGCATCGTCGAAATCTTGAGCTGGCAAGAAGGAGTAAAGGAAAACACAAATAAAGGAAAGGGTGATACTACAAGTAGCTAGGGAGAAGGAACTCTAGACAGAGAGGGAACGGGGAAAATAAATGGAGAACGAAGTAAGGAGGAGTGAAGGGGGAGATAGAGGTTAGATATTGGGAATAGGGACGGTTACAGGTAATACAAAGAAGGAGAGAAAGAAATAGAAAGGGGTGAAAAAGGGAGGAGATATGGCGGAATTTAAATGGACACAGAAGGAGAAATAGGGAAATGGTAAATAGGAGAATAGAGAGGAAGAGATAACGGGGAAGCCGGGAGAAAGAGGGAGAGAAGCCAATTGGGAAACATTGGAAGGAAAGGAAGGAATGAAACAGAGAGGGTGAGGGAGGCGAATACCGAAGGTTAGATACGTGTGGCATAAGGAGAGATAAATAAAGAGAGAAGGAATTAGGGAGGGAAAAAGGATAAAAATAGGGTGGGTGATATACGTTAGAGATAGACCAATGATGGAGGAAGGGGAGGGAGGGGCAGAAGAGAGTGAGGGGGAGATATAGCTGGTGATAGTGGAGGAGACTGAGAAAGAGAGAGGGAGACAGAGGTGAGTTGGGAGAGAGCGAGGGATGTTTTCCAGGGAGAGTCCCGGGGGGGGGGGGATGGAGGACTGCGCGCGAGTCTTTTCAAGTCTCTTTGGCCGCGCTGTCATTTGCAATTCCGAGCGCAAAGTGCGCACTCTCCCTTCGCTGTCTCCCTTGCTCCCCGTCGCTCGCACGCTCTCTCTCGTGCTGTCAGTATTAAGGGGGAAGGTTGGTAACGTGATTGATTCAGGGGGGACCGAGTGAGGTAGGGGTAGATAGGTAGGGAAGATAATGAGTGCGGAGCGACGACCCCTTTAACGCCTCGACTGGCATTCACACAAATGCAGGGGCCCACCCAGGTCTTGCGGTCGTCCCATAATCCCCTAATGCGTCACTTGGAAGAAGTATCGAAGTCGGCGGTATGGTCTTTACACTTAGGACGCGGGAAGGGCGTAAAATGCTTTCGGATCAGATCTCTGACCGCTACACCAGGTAGACCCTTCTGCCCCCGTATTTGGTTGAGGGGGAGGACCTCAAGGAGGCTGGGAACCGAAATCTAATCAATGGGGATGAAACGATCCCAATGCCTTTTTGCTCGGAGGACAGGTCGTAAACCTGTTAAATTAACCTACGTTTCATTTCCCAATACTTCTAGAGTGAAATTTAATGGAAGAGCAATTGTTTCAGTGAAAGTTCTAGGATAACGTCCACTAAGTAGGAATTCTTTCTGCATGGTCATTATAAATTTTTAAGATCTGGAACTGAATGAACCACCAAATTAGTGATAACTTCTAAAAATTCTCATCGTCATTATCCTCACTTGTATATACCCCTTTTGTTTAACGTAAAATCCTACTTATTCCTCTAATAAAGAACTCAAATATTTATCCCTACATCTCTTTTCCGCATGATCGCTTTTATCACTGATACGACTGGTTCGACAAGTTGAATTACACTCCGCTCGTATTTTCTATCCACTTATCTTATCTTGCACTCATATTTCACAACTATCTGTTATTAATCCGGATTTAGGTTTTCCTGTCTATATCCTTACGTTCACCTTGGCTTCAACTACGTGTATTGTCCTCATTAACTTGCCAACTCTTCAAAACCACCAATTAGTTCATATCTTTTACTTTAAAATCTTCTTTCTTCGGCCAAATTTCAATGTTTTTATCTATTATGCCAATCAATCAGCCCATTCCATATTTGCACCATGAGGAGGGGTTTTCGAATTTTAAAAAAGTGTTTTTTCTTAAGAAAATTTTCACTCTTGTCAAAAATGATCATATAGTTAAAAAAATGACACCATGGTGTACCCTAAATTTTTCTGAGAAACTTGATGAATAAAATAAAATAATTGTTGCCGCATAATTATTTTGGAGTAATTAAAAAATTTCAAGAAGTAAAAAAGTTTTCAAATTTGAATTTATCTCATCTGTTATGCAATGAGTTTAAAAACCAGATGCGTGCAAAACTCCTCAATGTGAATATATATCATTGCTATATAATAAATATAAAAAATATTTCCCTTCCGTGCCCGTCACTGCTCTTTAATCGCCTCCCCCTTTGGAAGTTCCTAAACACGCCTGTCTGGTTGTGAATTCGCCGTAACGAGGGGAAACGTTTCACCTATACCATGTGAGGGGAGCGAACACATTCTCTCCCAGGCAACTGTCTCCTCTCGCCCCCTCCTTCTCCCCCTTGGCTCCCTTCCCCCAGGCAACACTCGTGGTAACGTTAAATCCATCGGAACACGGGGATCGCAGGTGTCGCATGCATTAGCGGAGGCAGGGGATGCGACTCCATTCCATGGCTCTGCCTTCACTCGAAATCGCTATTTCCCTCTCTCTCTTCCCCTCTCGAGACCGGAAGGAGGCGAGGCGTCCCGGGCATTGTGGTGCGTGACATTGTGATGCTGGGAGGCACCGCTGGGGCTCCCCCGCGAGGGGGGTGAGGGTTTAACGCCGGCGGGTGTGGGAAGGTTTGAGTGCCCTGATTTCAATATTCCGTGTCCAGCTGGGATGAAGGCGGGAGAATGCATTATCTCAGGACAGGATAATGAGACGTGCTCCCTAATACTAAGCTTAGGAGAAACTATTTCGTACAAAATGGGCATGCTTCGGATGAAAATGAGAAAAAGGTAGGCAATCACGAATATCACTCTGATTTTCAAGAAATGATAAAGATATTCAATGGGGAATTGGTCTAACCGCTCTACGGGAGTAAAATATGTTAGTTGAAGGTGAAACATTTCTTTTTCGTGCATACGTCCAGGAACCATGTCGGATGAATTTTCAGTAGAAGAATGATAGTTGGCGTATGTTTAAATGCCCATCTGTACATATATTATACGTACTGATAGCTGTATGTATGTACATAAGTGTATATGTTTGTTTATTTTTTGAACCTTAAAGAGTATGCCCAAACATGGCCCAAAATTTGCAGGATTTTGAATTTATTCTCTTTGTTCCTTTTATTGACAAATTTTAATCTGAACTCTTTTCTGATTTTAATCTGAACAATTCAAGTTCTAACGTATTGATAGAAACTAAACTTTAAGACCTCTTGATAATATAAGATGTTTTTCACGCTTAGAAAAAATATTTTGAAACTTTCCATGAACATTTAAAATTTGTTACAGTACTTTATCCGGTAGACTCTAACAGAATTAAAGTCGAAAATATTTTAGAGAGAATGTCATGATATCACTGGTTTTATTTATAGCCTAATTAGAAGATGTAGCTCATGTCTCTTCTTCAAAGATTTTTCTTTGAAAGGCGCTATTACATGCGCCGGAGAAATGGAGATGAGAAGCACCGAAATTCCTACGGGTTGGCGTCAGGCTAACGAGAGGAGTGGTGACTAAGGGTATATTCGCTGCCACGAGCAACTCAATGGACCAGCGGAAGATTTCCTGGAGCAAGGGTCGCCGATATAACGTGTGGAGTGATAAAGAGAAGGGATCGAGAGGGCGTGACGGGAGGAGGGTGTTATGCGTTGGATCGCACGCGATCGGACGAGACCGGGGTGATTTGAAAAGCTTAGTCATAGCATGAGGGGGTGGTAAGATTTCCCTGAATTAATTCAAATTCCTCTCCAAATCCCACGCAACCCTCTGACCTCCGCTGGATTTAAAAACTCCTCGCCGACACGAATATCATGGTCTGGGTCGTAATGCAGCCGCTGCACTGCCGAAAAGGGTTACGGCTCGTTAACTCCGAGTCACGCGCCCGCCCGATGCGACCCCACCCCAATAAGCGAACCCGAAACCAGTCTCCTGCCACCCACTGCCTCTATACCACCCCGTTCCCAGTCGAAAAGGCCGAGAGGAAGCTGACGGACCCTGTGGCTTTGCGGTCGCCGCCCCGCCGTGGGGTTGCTTGCGGGGGGTGAGGAGATGGGTTGGCGGTTTCCAATCGCGGGGAGTGTAGACCTAGGGGTGGGGCGGGTGAGCGAGAGAAGGCTGGTTGAATGAGGTCCGGGGGATGGGTAGGGGGTAGATCACGATGGGTAATAAAAGGGGAGGAGTACGCGCCGTAGAAGGGAGAGGGAGGGTGCAGTTATTTCGCCATCGGACTTCGGACGGAGTTGGTGGATCTGATGGTGCTGGCGGGAGGGTATAAATGAAGTGGCGGAGTATGGGGGAACTGAACTTGGGTTGGCGGCGGAGGAAGAGTCGGAGTGAGTGTGGCAGTGGGTGTAGGTAATCCCTTAGGGGTGGACTGCATAAATAATTCCCTCGCGGTGAATCCCACCGTCTCCCCCGCACACCCGCTCTCCCTCCATCTTCCATTACTCAATCCCTCCTCGATCAGAAACACGCGTGTGCTGCCTCTTCTGCCCTTTCCCCCAATGAATGTACGCCCTGCATGAAAGCGAAAGCTGCCGCGAAGCACCAGAGGGCCTCTGCGAAAGCCATTTTACTCGTTATTAAGGGTAAAACGTCGGGTACGAAAACGTGCGCCGTTTGCATGGCTATTTGTAAATGTTGTTTAGTTGTTTGTCTTCCGGAACCAATAGGTATCTTCATTGAGCACTGGTGAATTACTGCGTAAGTTTCTATCAACGAGAATGCGCTTTGAGCTATTTTTATTTCATTGATTGATTATTATTTGATGTATTAGACGAGAAGCATTTGTTAAGCTCATTAGCCGTTATGAATGATTAAAATACATTAATTTATATCCGTATTTTTTTGTTGTGTATACGAACACCGTAATCTAGCGGTTAGCGCATTGGTTAATTGACTGGACGGCTCGGGTTAGATTCTCATGGACGCCTATGAGCAATCATAGCTTAACCAAATGAATGTGATTTCGGGTTCCAAATCTTTCTGGGAAACCATGGGCGCCGCAGGGAAATAAATTGGTCCCCCTACCTGGATGTGTGATTTCACACGCCATTTAGGTCTTGGTATTAGGTAAGATTTACGTTCAACTATCAAATTTACCTTTCGGTTGACAACTGTGGATTTATTCATAAAGGTACACCTATAAAGAGGAATAGTTCAGTACACCTGTTTAAAATATATTTCTTACACTTATACGTGATTTATAAGCTTTATTTTTAGGTGTTTCATATTCTAGTAATAGAATAAAAGAAACACGGGCAATAGACTAATTGTCATTAAAACTCTTTACATGCTCACAATTTAAAAAATCCCATAAAACAAGTACCTAATTATTCTTGAATGTTATATTAATATCTTATTTATCATCTGCATTTCAAACCTGTGATTATTTAACTGCAGCCCTCCATTCTTATCTATTCAGTGTTAATTCCTTCACGCTCTGATAGAATCAGTTATTCGTAATCCATAATTTGTCCTAATTATTAGTCTTTTGGTCTTACTCGTGGGATATTTCCTTCATTTTTCGCTTCTACTCTTCTTAACTAACCCATTGTTCGTTAAGGAGTGTCGAATTCATGTGATTCTTCATTGCTTTGCGTTATCACTATGAACTTTTCCTCTTCTGCTCTTTTATGTACGTCCTCGGTCTTGACTTTAACAGTTCATTAAATCTTCACCACTATTATCCAGGCTTTCTCTCTTCACTGTTGCGCTTTTAATATTTTATTTTTCTTATTGGACTTAAAATTAAAATAATTTCCGAAAGCATAAAAATAAAATTTGGCTTATGGAAACAAATTGAGTTTTCCCCCTAAGTAGCTTTAACACGGTTTAAAAATATTAGAATGAGATAACGCCATCTCAATTGAATTGTGTTTTACTATTTTCATAATAATTTTCAATGTTAAATCTGATAAAAACTGATAAAATTTTACTTCCAAAAATACGTTGCCTGTCAAGCGTGTTTTAAACTTTTCCCATGCCTTCTTCATGTAATTTTTACCGCATAAAAAATAAACTCTGCATCTTTTATGAAAAATGAAATTCAAGGAATCTCAATGCCACATATGCGAAAGTAATTCGAAACTAAGGCGAAGTCACGCGGACATGCGGTCATAAGCAGATGCGAGGAGAAACGACCTCCGCATGTCCAGCAGTCAGCCCGCGGGAGCGTCCTTGCGAACTTCCCTGTCGTAGCGCGACTCTGCGAGGTACTGCTACGTACGACATGAAGTATGTACGACAAGTACAAGCTGCGGCACGGCGGAAGAGAGGAATTTGTAACGGGGGGAGGCAGATATAGAGGGAAGGTCAGGGAGAACAAGGAGAACCTGAGGCGGCCCCACCAAATCCCCTCCTCCCCCCCACTGGTGGGCATTCTACGTGAGCGCATTTCAAAACCAAACTTCCGTCGCGAGCCAGTAAGAGAGAGGAAGAGAGAGAGAGAGGAAGAGAGAGAGAGAGAGAGAGAGTTGGACGTTCTCTTCCCGTCCCTCCACTCGCTTCCACTCTCGCTCACAACACGACTCGGAAGCAGCAGACATTCAAGCCCCAGCTTTCCAACCCCCTTCTCTCCGCCCTGACCACCTCCCGGCTTGCGTGCACACAAACTATCTCCTCCACCCCCTTCTATATTCCCCAACCTCACAGGGAGTCTCATCTCCTTCACCTCTTGGGAGAGACTGCCCACGGCGAGAAAGAGATAAGGCAGAAGGGAAAAGGAGAGGTGGGAGGTAGTGAAAGGAGGAGTAGAGAGATCATCTAGCCGGCTGGCTGGTTTACTTCGCAAGTTCTCAGCGTCGCATTCACTTCCACCGTCTCGCGAGGACACATCCGAAAGGGGGAGAGCCAGACTCTAAAACCGTTTTTGTGTGGAAGGATGGGGGAGAGAGGTGGGGTGGAAACCATAAGGTTGAAGGCGATGGGTAGAGATGGGGCAAGGGGTGCGATGGTGTTCTCTTCGGTAGAAGAGGGCAGGAGTCGAAGGATGAGTGGTGTGGCGTGGAGGCAGTTTACAGTAGGTCGAGGAGGATATCCTCCAAATTTGCAGAGAAAGGTAGTGACGAAAACTTGAGTCAAGTTGCTCCCACTCCCCTTGCCCACACACACATACACACCTTGAGGCACGCACATCCAAAAGCGCTCTTTCTCCTCTTCCTTCCATTCCCGCCTTCGCTGCGAACTTGCCCAAAATGTGCAGTGCCGCCTGAGGGACATGTGATCCTCATCTTAACGTTGTGTATGGGGAGAAGGAGAGGGAAATGGAGGCGAGAAAAAATTCCGAAGGGAATTCTTCGGAGAACTTAGAATATGGGAAGGAATGGGAGTCGGCGGAGCGGGAGGGAGCAAGAAGTGGAGGGGGCCCGTTGCCCTCGCAGCCTCTCCCGGAGGCTATGACCCGGCTGCGAGCCTGAAGGGTCAGGGCGGGGAAGGTCCTCGCATCAGTTCGGGGCCCGTTGAGAGGCCCGGTCCAATTTTCTCGTTCTTCTTCCGCGCTCCAAACCAGTCCCTTCTCAACCCAAAAGCAATCCCACCCTTACCATCGTCTCTATTAGTTGTACCCAGCTCACCTCGTCGCTATAACGACGGTCGCCGTTGAAACACGAATGCCCGCCGCGCTCGTTTGGAGAGCAGCTCCCTAATTAATGGGATTCGAAGGAAAGGTCGGGAGAAGTACCGACGGTGAGAAGGTACGGGAGGCTGGAGACGTGAGGACGAAGCTGGTGGGGTTTGTGATAGTTAGTTTGCTTGCAGATTGTTCGGCTCGATCATCCCCAGTCTCCGTGATTTCAAATCACGAAGCCCAAGTACGTGAGCGCGTTAATGAATTACAAGCGGCACAATTAGTTCCCGGCTTAATTCATTAACGGGAGGGAGATAGCAAAGTTGGATGAAGTAGTCGTATCTCCTTAATTTGAAAGAGAATGACCCAGTCCCGTTGGTTCCCAGGTTCTTCAGTCGTCATTGGATAGGGCGTATTTGCGAACCAGCGAAGGGGAATTTCGGAACTTGATTTACTGCGAAACTACAATCAACAGCCTTCGCTATTTCATATCCATGAATTTCCAATGATGAAATTCATCAAATCTGATGGTTCCATCAAATTCCTAATAAAATTGGAAGATTTTGAAATTAGTTTGTTTATGAATTTTGAACAGCAAAGTCAACCCCTTATTAACAAAGCCTTGTTTTTTTACCACCTGATATAAGTTTTCCTAGATGTGATTATTTTGGAATCATTAGCATTTCATAATAATAATTTTCATTTGCGGCTTCCTACGGTTATTTTCTTTCAGTTGAATAACAACTGATATGAAAAAATATCATGACGAAACAATGCACTTTAAGGGACAACAACGTTTATGAATTAGCTCTTGATAACAAATTGAGTAGCTTCAGGCGTGATGTGGTGGAAGTTGAACATAATGAATAACTGATCGTAGCACTTTTCCACTTAATGTGAAAATATCAAGTGGAAAAGTGCTACGATCAGTTATTCATTAGCTGTTAATTTTTAAAAGGGTAAGACGTAATTGAATATGACAAACTAAAATAAATTCTATTACATTTTCAGGATCAATTTAAACATAAGTTATTTTAATTGGACGACATCATGTTGAAGATTGGAGTTCCAGATCTCTCCAACGTTGCAATTTTGTGAGTAAAGACGTTTTGTTTTTGTAATTTAAGGATTAGAAATGAAATGTTGAAAGACTTTAGCATTGTTACATATTTTATGACATTTCAAATAAATTAACACCTGAAGTTCTTCGAAATATAAATAAATTCTTAAATACCATAAATCTATTTTCTTTTTCAGAGTATTTTTAATTTCCTTCATGCAGTCAAAATGGATTGCTATTTTCCTACCTGACTTATATTATGTCTTTTATAACGTCGTCAAACGTACAATTGCTTTTTTTATGTTTCTTCAATTCAGTTTTCCTCCTCCTTGAGTGATGTCCAATAATATCCTCTTCATTTTAGTATACCCTGCTATTGGCAACATTCTTTGTTGGTCGTCATATCATTCAGTCTTTATAATTTCATCTGTCTTTCTTATTATACTTTACACTCGGTGTATATCGTCAGAGACCAAATTTTGAAATTTTGCTATAATAGGCACCGCGAAAAAATGTATGCCTTTCTTCACTTTGTTTTAAAAAAGATCATAATATCAATTCCTTCCCATTCATTATTTGATTACATTCTATCGTGGTATTTTTTATTGTCCTTGCCAGAAAACTATAGCCGCGTTTAAAAAAAATTGTTTCCTTAAAGATTGGAAATTAATGATGATTAAACATTTCTTGCAGTAATTTACGCTAGTATCTTTTGACCGATTTCAAAATAAAATTGGCGTTAGAAATGGTACCTGTCAATTCCACTTTAACCACTCGCAATTTTTTGACAGTATGAATTCATTTTGGAAATCCTTAATAAATGATATATTTAATTCATTCGGATTTATTTCAAATATTGAATAAAAGTACTTTCAACTATGGCTATTTAAATATATCTTTAAATTATACATTTATCCTTTATTCATGAAAACTACATATATTAATTCTACAACAATTTCACCGTAGTGAATGTATACCTGTAAAATTGCTGCGCGGTCAACGCACAGTAGTCTTTGGGACGGCATATTCTTGATTTATTAATAGTTTAAGCCCTAAGAGATCTAAATATGTCCTTATTTTACCAGGGATTCTAAGGATTTTAATTGCCAATGTAGTCCTTTCTTTCGACTTACTCTTATTTCTTCCCGAACCCCTCATTCTCTTACAATATGTGTCATATGCACCTCTATACGTGTGTACCATCTGCACAGAACTGGATAATGTTAAAAACTTTTGGAATAGGCAAATTTCGCAATCCGTCGAACAATACTAATTAAGACATGGGAGAATTATTGTTAACTGAAAAAACTGTCGAATTATATTATCGGTACTGTTGAAAAGCCCAATTTTTATCCTAAGTTCATATTCATTAAACATAACCCGCTTGCTGAAGGACTTAGTATCTTGGGACTAAAGTAATCGCTTTATTTAACTCGGCCAGAAACCGTAGATTTTCCGCAACAACCCTGGGATTGTCCCTCGACTCAACCTCAAATCAAAACTTGAACCAACTTCCCCCATTACCTTCTCTCCTCCATCCCTTCCTGAATCCTCGCAAGCGACAAAAATTCCATCCAATTACGCCTCCTGCACACTTTCACCCCTCACCTTCCTCCACCCACCCACACCCAGCATATCCGCCCCACCTGCTCCCTCACGGACCCAAACCTCTTTCCCCCAAACCCGTCCCCCGGCCGCATTTGAAATTTGTGCCTGTCCGCTGCCGCCGTTCCAACCCTCATAAGAGTCTCACTCTGCCCCCCTCCCTCTCCGAGCGCTCCCAACTCTACGCTTGCCCTAATCCCCCTCAGGCCGGCAAAGCGGGGGATTCAACCCCTCTCCACTTCAAACTCTCCTTCCGCTGCCCAAATAACCTTCTTACCTGCTCCCGAATCGCCAGCCGGGACTCCTTTGCACGGATGCACTTGCACTGTCCTACTCACGCCCTGCCTCGCACCTTTCTTACGTGTATGTACGCTTCTTACGCCATTGCATTCGATTTGTTGTCTCCCCCGCTCCCTTTCCGAGGACTCTTTGCTACGGCTTCCCGTCTTTGCAACGCCCTCGCTCCCCTCAGCTCTCCAGCTACAACTTCGCTAGTGTTTTCATCACTTCCTTCTATTAACTGCCTACTTCTTTTTCCATAATTTACTTTTGCATAATCTCGCTTCGAGAATGCTCATTTCTGTTCCCGTTGGGCCCATACTTACTGTATTCATACTCGTGTTCTGGCTTCTAGTTGTTGTCGTCCCCTCGGAAAAACCCCGAAGGACAGTTGACCACGCATTTTTTTTTTAAATTCGGGAGGTCGAATATTTCACAATGCAATATGGCGCGTAATATCATGCATCCCTTGGAGAAAAACCAATTTATTTCGCGGAGTAATCTCCTAGGAAGAAAAATACTACCACCGGAAATGAAGTTACGGCATTTAGAATTCATCCCGACCATTTAGGCTAGAACTTTTTAGACGGAGAGAAAATCTCTTTGAAGCCGTGAAAGCCTTCGAAATATGAAAATATTATTAGCCTATCCTCGCTATGGTTTATTATTTAACGAAACTCTCTCTTAGCTCTGATCCCTTTCCTTGGTCAGAAAATATCGAAGGAGCTGCATCTTGTTCGTAAAGGAACCATATAATTTGAAAGTCTCGAAGGAAATTTTTATTTCAAATAGATTTAAACCCATTTCAACTCTTTTGCTCAAGTTCATATCCTCATTCACCTACCTCCCCTTACCCTGTTTCCTACGCATTGCCATTCCACAACCGCATAGATAATTTCACGTGGTCCGACTTCGTCTTTGCATCCTCGGTTAACTCTTCCGTTCCTCCTACTCTCGGAATGTCACACACTTTCAACTCTTTTCTTCCACCTGCGTTGCTTTCCACCCCTCCCGAAGACAGCCTTCCTACACCCCATAGGAGATGGAGCATGAAGTCGGAGTGGATGGAGGGAGCAATTCCTTAGATTTCCAACCCGCACTCCTCTGTTCTTCCTTCTGCCACACAAGCCGGATCACTGTTTAGATCCTCAGCTTCAATATCCCGCTCAATTCCGTGGCGATCTCCCCTGAGGCCAATTCATTCCAGACGTCCCACGCGCCACCGATCACCCCTCAGCCGGCGGCGCGCACCACGGCGTCTTTCTCTCGGAGGCTGAAGGCGCCTGCTGGCGCATATTTTCTGCGCTCTCTTTGGGATTTGTTCGAATTCTCTCTATTACTCCAAAAAGTAAATCTGAAAGCAAATCACCCGGTCAAAAAAACGACACCAGTTGAGCAATTCGAGTTTCAAAATTGTCCCTTGTATAAAAAAGATTTGGGCTCAACCCTCTTTTCCTAATTTCATTGGAGTAATAGAAAACCTGCCAAGTTTCACAATATTAATTATCATTTTTAATGCTAACATTTTAAACAAGGATGTCTTTTTTATATATTATTACACCAATAATTTGTAGGATGTAATGAAATTTCTTCCAGATGCTCCTCATTTTCATTATCAAATGTTTGTTTGCATACGAGCTCGTAAGACCCCCACAAGAAGATTCTACGAGTACCCTTTTGGAACATAAACGGCAAGCAACACCTTTTTACTCCTTAACTGTTAGCCGAAACTCCTCTACTTTGCCAAGGTTTCTTATTTTATTTCTCCAAAGGATGTGAAATGGATTTGATGATAGTCGACTGCTATTGAGTGTGTGACTGTGTCATATGTTTGAGCTCAAGAACTGGTTCTGAAGCGATCCCGATGGAAACTTATTTTTGAAACAATTCACGATGCATGTGAGCTAAATTGTTCATTTATTTAGCTCCTCGTTAACTACCATGTATGTGCATGTAGCCACAACATTTCATCCCATAGCCCTTCCTTCCTGCATACACGAGCCCTGCTTTTACAATATCCTTCAAAAACACCACTATCTCTTTCCTCAGCTCTACCCTATACTTTTTTCTCATCTGTTCATCTTATTTTTATCCATAATAATAGAAAAAAACATAGTTTTTCATTTCTATTAAGCTTTAATCACGACTACCTTCAGTGTATTAAATCATTTGCAACCCAATTGTGCTTCTAAATGTAGCAATGCATCGTACTTTTTCGTGACTCAAATTAATTTGGTAAAATGTCATCTATTTCTCTTTACGTGATGTATTCACCACATCATGCATCATTATCATCAGTATTTCAATCCTAAGATTGGTTAACTGCAGTCCTCCATTCTACTCTATTCAATGTCAATTCTCCCAATCCCTGACACCTTCTCTGTTCTACGTCCTTCTTAATAAATCATATAAGAATCTCTATTTTCACTTGAGGTATATGCCTAAATTTGCTTTCTCTCTCCATCAATAACATATTCATTTTTCCCTGCTATTCAACTTTATAAAGAAATCATCCCAACTTGCAAATTTGGACCAATTCCGTTATGTGCAGTAAAATTAATTAATTAATTAGATATATTTCAATATTTACGGGTTAATTAGACCAATTTTTTTGATGTTGGCGTTAAGTAATGGAAAGTGAAGATTATTCGTAGCAAATAATAATGAATTATTGCACTGTGAATAAAATACATTTCGGCCCAGGTTTTAAAGCTACTTCGTCATCTTCTGGTTTCAGAAATTCACCTGAAGATGACGAAGTAACTTAAAAACCTTGGTCGAAATATGTATTTTTTAACAGTGGAATAGTACATTATTACTTGCTACGAATTGGTCATGGTATTGAAAGTTACAATCTCTATTTTATATGCCACATAATTTGGGGAGCAGATATTTAACTGAATAATAGCTTTCGTTTGATCTATCTACGAGGGTCATCCGGAAAGTAGTACCCGTTCGTGAAATAAAAAGACAAAAGTAAATATTAACAAACATAAAAAATTTTATTTGAAAGAGGATACTTTAAACTACTTCTCAACATAATCTCCAAGCAAATTAAGGCATTTGTCATAACGTGTGACAAGTTTCTGTATTCCTGCTGCATAGTCCTTCGCCGCCAGCTCATTGAGATACGCGAGGGACCCATCTTGCACAAATTTTTGCATAATGCAGATGGTGTTTAACAATTTCATGAACAATTGTTCGAGAAACATTGGGAAAATGCTCACAGATGTCATCAATTGTGACGCGCCGATCGTTCCTCACGAATTCGTCAACTGAGCTCACCAGTTGGTCTGTAATGACAGACGGTCTCTCCGAACGCTCATCGTCGTGTGTGTTCCCCCTCCCCATGTTGAAGTTGCGACACCACCGCCGAACAGACGACTCGTCCATTACATTGTCTCCATACACCTCCTTTAATTGGCGATGAATATCACATGGGCGAACGTTTCTTGCATTGAGGAATTTAATCACTGCCCTCACTTCACAACTGGCGGCGTTCTCAATTTTTTTAAACATTGTAAACAATCACAGAAACAACACTGGCAATGCTAGCGTCACGCAACTTGGCTCAGAGAAGGCAGACAAGCCACTGAAGCTATCTGACCTCGTCCAGCGGCTACTCGCGTCGTCAGCACTTCATGCGGCACGAACGGATACTACTTTCCGGATGACCCTCGTATGTTGTCCTGGTGCGTGTGTCATTGTTGAAAAGTTTTTTTCAAATCTAAACTTTCTGCACCAATACGTACGGAATGTATGTTAAATATCTTATATAGTTATTTGCTATGCATACATTTTATCATTTCAACTGTAACTTTGTAGTACTCTTTAACACATCGTTTTGGTAATTGTATAGCCAATACTTTTCACATGATATATCTGTTCCCTTTAATACAAGGGTGGTCCTATAAGTACCAGGCCAAATCTAGAGATGGCGAGTTGTTTGAAAAATATCTATATTAGAAAGAATGCAACCTTTGGGGAAACTCTTTCAATTTCGAAGACACGATGCTGCTTAGTATTTGCTTGGCAGCCATCAATAGTGAACGTTTTCAATGATTTGTGAAAATGGAAAAAATTGGTCATCGTTATATGACACAATACTATTATTTGAAAGGCCTCAGCCGAGCCAATATAAAAGCTGCATTGTATTCTACTCAGGGTGAGTCTGCTCCTATCGTTTAAAACAGTAAAATATTAGGTAGCAGAGTTTAAACGAGGCCATACCAGCTGTCAAGACGAGCATCGCATTGGTCGGCCAAATGAGGTTAGGACTCCAGAAACGGTGAAGAAAATTCACAAAGTGATACTGAAGGATCGTCAACTGAAGGAACGCGAGCTAGCAGACGTGGTAGGAATTTCAAAAATGCGGTACATTGCATATTAACTGAAAATTTGGACATAAAAGAGCTGTAATAAAGAGAGTGCCACGTTTGGTCACACTCGAGCAAAACCAGTGTCGTGAAGATGTTTCAATTGAGTGTTTAGCAAAGTTTCACAACGACAAACCAGAATTTTGCGCCGTTTCATAACCATGGATGAAACATGGGTCCATTAATTCACATCTAAGACAAAAAAACATACAAAAAAATGGTTTTTA
>NW_027286303.1:0-30794 GCF_022747635.1 Hetaerina americana
TTAATTTTTTTTTTTTTTATAATTTTTTTATTTTAATTTTAATTAATTTTTATAATTTTTTAATTTTTTTTAATTTTTTTTTAATTTTTAATTTTATTTTATTTTTTTAATTATTTTTTTAATTAATTTATATTTTTTTATTAAATTTAATTAATTTAAATTAATTTAATTATAATTTTTTTAAAAATTTTTTTTAATTTTTAATTAATTTATTTAATTTTATTTTAATTTTTTAAATTAATTTAAATTTTTAATTATTTTATTTAATTTTAATATTTTTTTTTTATAATATTTATTTTAATTATTTTTTTTAATAAAATTTTTTAATATTTTATTTATATTTTAAATTTAATTTTTTTATAAATTTAATTTTAATTTTTTAAATTAATTAATTTTTTAATTTTTAAATTTATTTTATTTTATTAATTTTATTATTAAATTAATTTTATATTTTTTATTAATTATTATTTAATTTTTAATTTAGTTAAATTTCAAAAAATATTGCGAAAAACAGCAATCTTCTGTTTTAGAGTGAATGTTTGAGGTGTATAGAAGGAATTTTTTTCATTTTTTAAATTTATATTTTTTACATTTTTCCATGAAAGTGCCAATACCCCCCCCTTTGGGTTCTAGGTGAAAATCTCACTCGACACAAATCAATCAAAAATGTTTCCATGGTGTGTATTGTTGTTCATTTTCATCAAAAAAACAAAATAAAACCCAGAATAAATCCTGAAAGACAAGAAATGAGCATAAAAGATGCTTCAGCGCAAGTGTTAACGTTGCTAAAGAGCCCAAATTTCATAAAATATTGCGAAAAACAACAATCTTCATTTTAGAGCGAATGTTTGAGGTGTATAGAAGGCATTTATTTTATTTTTAGAAATTTTAATTTTTTTACATTTTTCCATGAAAGTGCCAATACCCCCCCCCCTTTGGGTTCTAGGTGAAAATCTCACTCGACACAAATCAAACAAAAATGTTTCCATGGTGTGTATTGTTGGTCATTTTCATCAAATAAACAAAATAAAATGCAGAATAAATCCTGAAAGACAAGAAATGAGCATAAAGATGCTTTAGCGCAAGTGTTAATGTTGTAAACAGAGACCAAATTTCAAAAAATATTGCGAAAAACAACAATCTTCTGTTTTAGAGTGAATGTTTGAGGTGTATAGAAGGCATTTTTTTCATTTTTTAAATTTTAATTTTTTACATTTTTCCATGAAAAGTGCCATTACCCCCCCCTTTGGGTTCTAGGTGAAAATCTCACTCGACACAAATCAAACAAAAATGTTTCCATGGTGTGTATTGTTGTTCATTTTCATCAAATAAACAAAATAAAACCTAGAATAAATCCTGAAAGACAAGAAATGAGCATAAAAGATGCTTCAGCGCAAGTGTTAACGTTGCTAAAAGAGCCAAAATTTCAATAAATTATACGAAAAACAACAATCTTCTGTTTTAGAGTGAATGTTTGAGGTGTATAGAAGGCAATTATTTTATTTTTAGAAATTTTAATTTTTTTACATTTTTCCATGAAAAGTGCCAATACCCCCCCCCCTTTGGGTTCTAGGTGAAAATCTCACTCGACACAAATCAAACAAAAATGTTTCCATGGTGTGTATTGTTGTTCATTTTCATCAAATAAACAAAATAAAACCCAGAATAAATCTGAAAGACAAGAAATGAGCATAAAAGATGCTTCAGCGCAAGTGTTAACGTTGCTAAAAGAGCCCAAATTTCAAAAAATATTGCGAAAAACAGCAATCTTCTGTTTAAGAGTGAATGTTTGAGGTGTATAGAAGGCATTTTTTTCATTTTAGAAATTTTAATTTTTCACATTTTTCCATGAAAAGTGCCAATACCCCCCCTTTGGGTTCTAGGTGAAAATCTCACTCGACACAAATCAAACAAAAATGTTTCCATGGTGTGTATTGTTGTTCATTTTCATCAAATAAACAAAATAAAATCCAGAATAATCCTGAAAAACAAGAAATGAGCATAAAAGATGCTTCAGCGCAAGTGTTAACGTTGCTAAAAGAGCCTAAATTTCAAAAAATATTGCGAAAAACAACAATCTTCATTTTTAGAGTGAATGTTTGAGGTGTATAGAAGGCATTTATTTTATTTTTAGATATTTTAATTTTTTACATTTTTCCATGAAAAGTGCCATTACCCCCCCTTTGGGTTCTACATGAAAATCTCACTCGACACAAATCAAACAAAAATGTTTCCATGGTGTGTATTGTTGTTCATTTTCATCAAATAAACAAAATAAAACCTAGAATAAATCCTGAAAGACAAGAAATGAGCATAAAAGATGCTTCAGCGCAAGTGTTAACGTTGCTAAAAGAGCCCAAATTTCAATAAATATTGCGAAAAACAACAATCTTCTGTTTAGAGTGATGTTTGAGGTGTATAGAAGGCAATTCTTTTATTTTAGAAATTTTAATTTTTTTACATTTTTCCATGAAAAGTGCCAATACCCCCCCCCTTTGGGTTCTAGGTGAAAATCTCACTCGACACAAATCAAACAAAAATGTTTCCATGGTGTGCATTGTTGTTCATTTTCATCAAATAAACAAAATAAAACCTAGAATAAATCCTGAAAGACAAGAAATGAGCATAAAAGATGCTTCAGCGCAAGTGTTAACGTTGCTAAAGAGCCCAAATTTCAAAAAATATTGCGAAGAACAACAATCTTCTGTTTTAGAGTGAATGTTTGAGGTGTATAGAAGGCATTTATTTTATTTTTAGAAATTTAATTTTTTACATTTTTCAATGAAAAGTGCCAATACCCCCCCCTTTGGGTTCTAGGTGAAAATCTCACTCGACACAAATCAAACAAAAATGTTTCCTTGGTGTGTATTGTTGTTCATTTTCATCAAATAAACAAAATAAAACCCAGAATAAATCCTGAAAGACAAGAAATGAGCATAAAAGATGCTTCAGCGCAAGTGTTAACGTTGCTAAAAGAGCCCAAATTTCAAAAAATATTGCGATTAACAACAATCTTCATTTTTAGAGTGAATGTTTGAGGTGTATAGAAGGCATTTTTTTCATTTTAAGAAATTTTAATTTTTTACATTTTTCCATGAAAAGTGCCATTACCCCCCCCTTTGGGTTCTAGGTGAAAATCTCACGCGGCACAAATCAAACAAAAATGTTTCCATGGTGTGTATTGTTGTTCATTTTCATCAAATAAACAAAATAAAACCTAGAATAAATCCTGAAAGACAAGAAATGAGCATAAAAGATGCTTCAGCACAAGTGTTAACGTTGCTAAAAGAGCCCAAATTTCAAAAAATATTGCGAAAAACAACAATCTTCATTTTTAGAGTGAATGTTTGAGGTGTATAGAAGGCATTTATTTTATTTTTAGAAATTTTAATTTTTCACATTTTTCCATGAAAAGTGCCATTACCCCCCCTTTGGTTCTAGGTGAAAATATCACTCGACACAAATCAAACAAAAATGTTTCCATGTGTGTATTTGGACTCATTTCATTAAATAAACAAAATAAAACCCAGAATAAATCCTGAAAGACAAGAAATGAGCATAAAGATGCTTCAGCGCAAATCAAACAAAAATGTTTCCATGTGTGTATTGTTGTTCATTTTCATCAAATAAACAAATTAAACCCAGAATAAATCCTGAAAGACAAGAAATGAGCATAAAAGATGCTTCAGCGCAAGTGTTATCGTTGCTAAAAGAGCCAAAATTTCAAAAAATATTGCGAAAAACAGCAATCTTCTGTTTTAGAGTGAATGTTTGAGGTGAATAGAAGGCATTTTTTTCATTTTTTAAATTTTAATTTTTTACATTTTTCCATGAAAAGTGCTAATACCCCCCCCTTTGGGTTCTAGGTGAAAATCTCACTCGACACAAATCAAACAAAAATGTTTCCATGGTGTGTATTGTTGTTCATTTTCATCAAATAAACAAAATAAAACCCAGAATAAATCCTGAAAGACAAAAAAAGAGCATAAAAGATGCTTCAGCGCAAGTGTTAACGTTACTAAAAGAGCCCAAATTTCAAAAAATATTGCGAAAAACAGCAATCTTCTGTTTAAGAGTGAATGTTTGAGGTGTATAGAAGGCATATTTTTCATTTTTAGAAATTTTAATTTTTCACATTTTTCCATGAAAAGGGCCAATACCCCCCCTTTGGGTTCTAGGTGAAAATCTCACTCGACTCAAATCAAACAAAAATGTTTCCATGGTGTGTTTTGTGTATTCATTTTCATCAAATAAACAAAATAAAACCCAGAATAAATCCTGAAAGACAAGAAATGAGCATGAAAGATGCTTCAGCGTAAGTGTTAACGTTGCTATAAGAGCCCAAATTTCAAAAAATATTGCGAAAAATCACAATCTTCTGTTTTAGAGTGAATGTTTGAGGTGTATAGAAGGCATTTATTCTATTTTTAGAAATTTTAAATTTTTTACATTTTTCCATGAAAAGTGCAAAAAACCCCTCCTTTGGGTTCTAGGTGAAAATCTCAATCGCAACAAATAAAAAAAAATATTTCCATGGTGTGTATTGTTGTTCATTTTCATCAAATAAACAAAATAAAACCCAGAATAAATCCTGAAAGACAAGAAATGAGCATAAAAGATGCTTCAGCGCCAGTGTTAACGTTGCTAAAAGAGCCCAAATTTCAAAAAATATTGCAAAAAACAGCAATCTTCTGTTTAAGAGTGAATGTTTGAGGTGTATAGAAGGCATTTTTTTCATTTTTAGAAATTTTAATTTTTCACATTTTTCCATGAAAAGTGCCAATACCCCCCCCTTTGGGTTCTAGGTGAAAATTTCACTCGACACAAATGAAACAAAAATGTTTCCATGGTGTGTATTGTTGTTCATTTTCATCAAATAAACAAAATAAAACCCAGAATAAATCCTGAAAGACAAGAAATGAGCATAAAAGATGCTTCAGCGCAAGTGTTAACGTTGCTAAAAGAGCCCAAATTTCAAAAAATATATCGAAAAACAACAATCTTCATTTTTAGAGTGAATGTTTGAGGTGTATAGAAGGCATTTATTTTATTTTTAGAAATTTTAATTTTTCACATTTTCCATGAAAAGTGCCAATACCCCCCCTTTGGATTCTAGGTGAAAATCTCACTCGACAATAATCAAACAAAAATGTTTCCATGGTGTGTATTGTTGTTCATTTTCATCAAATAAACAAAATAAAACCTAGAATAAATCCTGAAAGACAAGAAATGAGCATAAAAGATGCTTCAGCGCAAGTGTTAACGTTGCTAAAAGAGCCCAAATTTCAAAAAATATTGCGAAGAACAACAATCTTCTGTTTTAGAGTGAATGTTTGAGGTGTATAGAAGGCATTTATTTTATTTTTAGAAATTTTTATTTTTCACATTTTTCCATGAAAAGTGCCAATACCCCCCCTTTGGGTTCTAGGTGAAAATCTCACTCGACACAAATCAAACAAAAATGTTTCCATGGTGTGTATTGTTGTTCATTTTCATCAAATAAACAAAATAAAACCCAGAATAAATCCTGAAAGACAAGAAATGAGCATAAAAGATGCTTTAGCGCAAGTGTTAACGTTGTTAACAGAGACCAAATTTCAAAAAATATTGCGATTAACAACAATCTTCGGTATAAGAGTGAATGTTTGAGGTGTATAGAAGGCATTTTTTTCATTTTAAGAAATTTTAATTTTTTACATTTTTCCATGAAAAGTGCCATTACCCCCCCCTTTGGGTTCTAGGTGAAAATCTCACGCGACACAAATCAAACAAAAATGTTTCCATGGTGTGTATTGTTGTTCATTTTCATCAAATAAACAAAATAAAACCTAGAATAAATGCTGAAAGACAAGAAATGAGCATAAAAGATGCTTCAGCGCAAGTGTTAACGTTGCTAAAAGAGCCCAAATTTCAAAAAATATTGCGAAAAACAACAATCTTCATTTTTAGAGTGAATGTTTGAGGTGTATAGAAGGCATTTTTTTCATTTTAAGAAATTTTATTTTTTTACATTTTTCCATGAAAAGTGCCATTACCCCCCCCTTTGGGTTCTAGGTGAAAATCTCACTCGACACAAATGAAACAAAAATGTTTCCATGGTGTGTATTGTTGTTCATTTTCATCAAATAAACAAAATAAAACCCAGAATATATCCTGAAAGACAAGAAATGAGCATAAAAGATGCTTCAGCGCAAGTGTTAACGTTACTAAAAGAGCCCAAATTTCAAAAAATATTGCGAAAAACAGCAATCTTCTGTTTAAGAGTGAATGTTTGAGGTGTATAGAAGGCATATTTTTCGTTTTTAGAAATTTTAATTTTTCACATTTTTCCATGAAAAGTGCCAATACCCCCCCCCTTTGGGTTCTAGGTGAAAATCTCACTCAACTCAAATCAAACAAAAATGTTTCCATGGTGTGTATTGTTGTTCATTTTCATCAAATAAACAAAATTAAACCTAGAATAAATCCTGAAAGACAAGAAATGAGCATAAAAGATGCTTCAGCGCAAGTGTTATCGTTGCTAAAAGAGCCAAAATTTCAAAAAATATTGCGAAAAACAGCAATCTTCTGTTTTAGAGGGAATGTTTGAGGTGTATAGAAGGCATTTTTTTCATTTTTTAAATTTTAATTTTTTACATTTTTCCATGAAAAGTGCTAATACCCCCCCTTTGGGTTCTAGGTGAAAATCTCACTCGGCACAAATCAAACAAAAATGTTTCCTTGGTGTGTATTGTTGTTCATTTTCATCAAATAAACAAAATAAAACCCAGAATAAATCCTGAAAGACAAGAAATGAGCATAAAAGATGCTTCCGCGCCAGTGTTAACGTTGCTAAAAGAGCCCAAATTTCAAAAAATATTGCGAAAAACAGCAATCTTCTGTTTAAGAGTGAATGTTTGAGGTGTATAGAAGGCATTTTTTTCATTTTTAGAAATTTTAATTTTTCACATTTTTCCATGAAAAGTGCCAATACCCCCCCCTTTGGGTTCTAGGTGAAAATCTCACTCAACTCAAATCAAACAAAAATGTTTCCATGGTGTGTATTGTTGTTCATTTTCATCAAATAACCAAAATAAAACCTAGAATAAATCCTGAAAGACAAGAAATGAGCATAAAAGATGCTTCAGCGCAAGTGCTTTCGTTGCTAAAAGAGCCCAAATTTCAAAAAATATTGCGAAAAATCACAATCTTCTGTTTTAGAGTGAATGTTTGAGGTGTATAGAAGGCATTTATTCTATTTTTAGAAATTTTAAATTTTTTACATTTTTCCATGAAAAGTGCAAAAAAAACCCCCTTTGGGTTCTAGGTGAAAATCTCAATCGACACAAATAAAAAAAAATATTTCCATGGTGTGTATTGTTGTTCATTTTCATCAAATAAACAAAATAAAACCCAGAATAAATCCTGAAAGACAAGAAATGAGCATAAAAGATGCTTCAGCGCCAGTGTTAACGTTGCTAAAAGAGCCCAAATTTCAAAAAATATTGCAAAAAACAGCAATCTTCTGTTTAAGAGTGAATGTTTGAGGTGTATAGAAGGCATTTTTTTCATTTTTAGAAATTTTAATTTTTCACATTTTTCCATGAAAAGTGCCAATACCCCCCCCTTTGGGTTCTAGGTGAAAATCTCACTCGACACAAATCAATCAAAAATGTTTCCATGGTGTGTATTGTTGTTCATTTTCATCAAATAAACAAAATAAAACCCAGAATAAATCCTGAAAGACAAGAAATGAGCATAAAAGATGCTTTAGCGCAAGTGTTAACGTTGTTAACAGAGACCAAATTTCAAAAAATATTGCGACTAACAACAATCTTCGGTATAAGAGTGAATGTTTGAGGTGTATAGAAGGCATTTTTTTCATTTTAAGAAATTTTAATTTTTTACATTTTTCCATGAAAAGTGCCATTACCCCCCCCCTTTGGGTTCTAGGTGAAAATCTCACGCGACACAAATCAAACAAAAATGTTTCCATGGTGTGTTTTGTTGTTCATTTTCATCAAATAAACAAAATAAAACCCAGAATAAATCCTGAAAGACAAGAAATGAGCATAAAAGATGCTTCAGCGCAAGTGTTAACGTTGCTAAAAGAGCCCAAATTTCAAAAAATATTGCGAAAAACAACAATCTTCATTTTTAGAGTGAATGTTTGAGGTGTATAGAAGAAATTTTTTTCATTTTAAGAAATTTTAATTTTTTACATTTTTCCATGAAAAGTGCCATTACCCCCCCCTTTGGGTTCTAGGTGAAAATCTCACTCGACACAAATGAAACAAAAATGTTTCCATGGTGTGTATTGTTGTTCATTTTCATCAAATAAACAAAATAAAACCCAGAATATATCCTGAAAGACAAGAAATGGGCATAAAAGATCCTTCAGCGCAAGTGTTAACGTTACTAAAAGAGCCCAAATTTCAAAAAATACTGCGAAAAACAGCAATCTTCTGTTTAAGAGTCAATGTTTGAGGTGTATAGAAGGCATATTTTTCGTTTTTAGAAATTTTAATTTTTCACATTTTTCCATGAAAAGTGCCAATACCCCCCCCCCTTTGGGTTCTAGGTGAAAATCTCACTCGACTCAAATCAAACAAAAATGTTTCCATGGTGTGTATTGTTGTTCATTTTCATCAAATAAACAAAATAAAACCTAGAATAAATCCTGAAAGACAAGAAATGAGCATAAAAGATGCTTCAGCGCAAGTGTTATCGTTGCTAAAAGAGCCAAAATTTCAAAAAATATTGCGAAAAACAGCAATCTTCTGTTTTAGAGTGAATGTTTGAGGTGTATAGAAGGCATTTTTTTCATTTTTTAAATTTTAATTTTTTACATTTTTCCATGAAAAGTGCTAATACCCCCCCCTTTGGGTTCTAGGTGAAAATCTCACTCGGCACAAATCAAACAAAAATGTTTCCTTGGTGTGTATTGTTGTTCATTTTCATCAAATAACCAAAATAAAACCCAGAATAAATCCTGAAAGACAAGAAATGAGCATAAAAGATGCTTCCGCGCAAGTGTTAACGTTGCTAAAAGAGCCCAAATTTCAAAAAATATTGCGAAAAACAGCAATCTTCTGTTTAAGAGTGAATGTTTGAGGTGTATAGAAGGCATTTTTTTCATTTTTAGAAATTTTAATTTTTCACATTTTTCCATGAAAAGTGCCAATACCCCCCCCTTTGGGTTCTAGGTGAAAATCTCACTCAACTCAAATCAAACAAAAATGTTTCCATGGTGTGTATTGTTGTTCATTTTCATCAAATGACCAAAATAAAACCTAGAATAAATCCTGAAAGACAAGAAATGAGCATAAAAGATGCTTCAGCGCAAGTGCTTTCGTTGCTAAAAGAGCCCAAATTTCAAAAAATATTGCGAAAAATCACAATCTTCTGTTTTAGAGTGAATGTTTGAGGTGTATAGAAGGCATTTATTCTATTTTTAGAAATTTTAAATTTTTTACATTTTTCCATGAAAAGTGCAAAAAACCCCCCCCTTTGGGTTCTAGGTGAAAATCTCAATCGCAACAAATAAAAAAAAATATTTCCATGGTGTGTATTGTTGTTCATTTTCATCAAATAAACAAAATAAAACCCAGAATAAATCCTGAAAGACAAGAAATGAGCATAAAAGATGCTTCAGCGCCAGTGTTAACGTTGCTAAAAGAGCCCAAATTTCAAAAAATATTGCAAAAAACAGCAATCTTCTGTTTAAGAGCGAATGTTTGAGGTGTATAGAAGGCATTTTTTTCATTTTTAGAAATTTTAATTTTTCACATTTTTCCATGAAAAGTGCCAATACCCCCCCCTTTGGGTTCTAGGTGAAAATTTCACTCGACGCAAATGAAACAAAAATGTTTCCATGGTGTGTATTGTTGTTCATTTTCATCAAATAAACAAAATAAAACCCAGAATAAATCCTGAAAGACAAGAAATGAGCATAAAAGATGCTTCAGCGCAAGTGTTAACGTTGCTAAAAGAGCCCAAATTTCAAAAAATATTGCGAAAAACAGCAATCTTCATTTTTAGAGTGAATGTTTGAGGTGTATAGAAGGCATTTATTTTATTTTTAGAAATTTTAATTTTTCACATTTTTCCATGAAAAGTGCCAATACCCCCCCTTTGGGTTCTAGGTGAAAATCTCACTCGACACAAATCAAACAAAAATGTTTCCATGGTGTGTATTGTTGTTCATTTTCATCAAATAAACAAAATAAAACCCAGAATAAATCCTGAAAGACAAGAAATGAGCAAAAAGATGCTTTAGCGCAAGTGTTAACGTTGTTAACAGAGACCAAATTTCAAAAAATATTGCGATTAACAACAATCTTCGGTATAAGAGTGAATGTTTGAGGTGTATAGAAGGCATTTTTTTCATTTTAAGAAATTTTAATTTTTTACATTTTTCCATGAAAAGTGCCATTACCCCCCCCTTTGGGTTCTAGGTGAAAATCTCACGCGACACAAATCAAACAAAAATGTTTCCATGGTGTGTATTGTTGTTCATTTTCATCAAATAAACAAAATAAAACCTAGAATAAATGCTGAAAGACAAGAAATGAGCATAAAAGATGCTTCAGCGCAAGTGTTAACGTTACTAAAAGAGCCCAAATTTCAAAAAATATTGCGAAAAACAGCAATCTTCTGTTTAAGAGTGAATGTTTGAGGTGTATAGAAGGCATATTTTTCGTTTTTAGAAATTTTAATTTTTCACATTTTTCCATGAAAAGTGCCAATACCCCCCCCCTTTGGGTTCTAGGTGAAAATCTCACTCGACTCAAATCAAACAAAAATGTTTCCATGGTGTGTATTGTTGTTCATTTTCATCAAATAAACAAAATAAAACCTAGAATTAATCCTGAAAGACAAGAAATGAGCATAAAAGATGCTTCAGCGCAAGTGTTATCGTTGCTAAAAGAGCCCAAATTTCAAAAAATATTGCGAAAAACAGCAATCTTCTGTTTAAGAGTGAATGTTTGAGGTGTATAGAAGGCATTTTTTTCATTTTTAGAAATTTTAATTTTTCACATTTTTCCATGAAAAGTGCCAATACCCCCCCCTTTGGGTTCTAGGTGAAAATCTCACTCGACACAAATGAAACAAAAATGTTTCCATGGTGTGTATTGTTGTTCATTTTCATCAAATAAACAAAATAAAACCCAGAATAAATCCTGAAAGACAAGAAATGAGCATAAAAGATGCTTCAGCGCAAGTGTTAACGTTGCTAAAAGAGCCCAAATTTCAAAAAATATTGCGAAAAACAGCAATCTTCTGTTGAAGAGTGAATGTTTGAGGTGTATAGAAGGCATTTTTTTCATTTTTAGAAATTTTAATTTTTCACATTTTTCCATGAAAAGTGCCATTACCCCCCCCCCTTTGGGTTCTAGGTGAAAATCGCCCTCAACACAAATCAAACAAAAATGTTTCCATGGTGTGTATTGTTGTTCATTTTCATCAAATAAACAAAATAAAACCCAGAATAAATCCTGAAAGGCAAGAAATGAGCATAAAAGATGCTTCAGCGCAAGTGTTATCGTTGCTAAAAGAGCCAAAATTTCAAAAAATATTGCAAAAAACAGCAATCTTCTGTTTTAGAGTGAATCTTTGAGGTGTATACAAGGTATTTATTTTATTTTTTAAATTTTAATTTTTTACATTTTTCCATGAAAAGTGCTAATACCCCCCCCTTTGGGTTCTAGGTGAAAATCTCACTCGACACAAATGAAACAAAAATGTTTCCATGGTGTGTATTGTTGTTCATTTTCATCAAATAAAAAAAATAAAACCTAGAATAAATCCTGAAAGACAAGAAATGAGCATAAAAGATGCTTCAACGCAAGTGCTTTCGTTGCTAAAAGAGCCCAAATTTCAAAAAATATTGCGAAAAACAACAATCTTCTGTTTTAGAGTGAATGTTTGAGGTGTACAGAAGGCATTTATTTTTTTTATAAATTTTAATTTTTTACATTTTTTCATGAAAAGTGCCAATACCCCCCCTTTGGGTTCTAGGTGAAAATCTCACTCGACACAAATGAAACAAAAATGTTTCCATGGTGTGTATTGTTGTTCATTTTCATCAAATAAACAAAATAAAACCCAGAATAAATCCTGAAAGACAAGAAATGAGCATAAAAGATGCTTCAGCGCAAGTGTTAACGTTGCTAAAAGAGCCCAAATTTCAAAAAATATTGCGAAAAACAGCAATCTTCTGTTGAAGAGTGAATGTTTGAGGTGTATAGAAGGCATTTTTTTCATTTTTAGAAATTAAAATTTTCACATTTTTCCATGAAAAGTGCCAATACCCCCCCTTTGGGTTCTGGGTGAAAATCTCACTCGACACAAATCAAACAAAAATGTTTCCATGGTGTGTATTGTTGTTCATTTTCATCAAATAAACAAAATAAAACCCAGAATAAATCCTGAAAGACAAGAAATGAGCATAAAAGATGCTTCAGCGCAAGTGTTAACGTTGCTAAAAGAGCCCAAATTTCAAAAAATATTGCGAAAAACAGCAATCTTCTGTTGAAGAGTGAATGTTTGAGGTGTATAGAAGGCATTTTTTTCATTTTTAGAAATTTTAATTTTTCACATTTTTCCATGAAAAGTGCCAATACCCCCCCTTTGGGTTCTAGGTGAAAATCTCACTCAACTCAAATCAAACAAAAATGTTTCCATGGTGTGCATTGTTGTTCATTTTCATCAAATAACCAAAATAAAACCTAGAATAAATCCTGAAAGACAAGAAATGAGCATAAAAGATGCTTCAGCGCAAGTGCTTTCGTTGCTAAAAGAGCCCAAATTTCAAAAAATATTGCGAAAAATCACAATCTTCTGTTTTAGATTGAATGTTTGAGGTGTATAGAAGGCATTTATTCTATTTTTAGAAATTTTAAATTTTTTACATTTTTCCATGAAAAGTGCAAAAAACCCCCCCCTTTGGGTTCTAGGTGAAAATCTCAATCGCAACAAATAAAAAAAAATATTTCCATGGTGTGTATTGTTGTTCATTTTCATCAAATAAACAAAATAAAACCCAGAATAAATCCTGAAAGACAAGAAATGAGCATAAAAGATGCTTCAGCGCCAGTGTTAACCTTGCTAAAAGAGCCCAAATTTCCAAAAATATTGCAAAAAACAGCAATCTTCTGTTTAAGAGTGAATGTTTGAAGTGTAGAGAAGGCATTTTTTTCATTTTTAGAAATTTTAATTTTTCACATTTTTCCATGAAAAGTGCCAATACCCCCCCCTTTGGGTTCTAGGTGAAAATTTCACTCGACACAAATGAAACAAAAATGTTTCCATGGTGTGTATTGTTGTTCATTTTCATCAAATAAACAAAATAAAACCCAGAATAAATCCTGAAAGACAAGAAATGAGCATAAAAGATGCTTCAGCGCAAGTGTTAACGTTGCTAAAAGAGCCCAAATTTCAAAAAATATTGCGAAAAACAACAATCTTCATTTTTAGAGTGAATGTTTGAGGTGTATAGAAGGCATTTATTTTATTTTTAGAAATTTTAATTTTTCACATTTTTCCATGAAAAGTGCCAATACCCCCCCTTTGGATTCTAGGTGAAAATCTCACTCGACAATAATCAAACAAAAATGTTTCCATGGTGTGTATTGTTGTTCAATTTCATCAAATAAACAAAATAAAACCTAGAATAAATCCTGAAAGACAAGAAATGAGCATAAAAGATGCTTCAGCGCAAGTGTTAACGTTGCTAAAAGAGCCCAAATTTCAAAAAATATTGCGAAGAACAACAATCTTCTGTTTTAGAGTGAATGTTTGAGGTGTATAGAAGGCATTTATTTTATTTTTAGAAATTTTTATTTTTCACATTTTTCCATGAAAAGTGCCAATACCCCCCCTTTGGGTTCTAGGTGAAAATCTCACTCGACTCAAATCAAACAAAAATGTTTCCATGGTGTGTATTGTTGTTCATTTTCATCAAATAAACAAAATAAAACCCAGAATAAATCCTGAAAGACAAGAAATGAGCATAAAAGATGCTTTAGCGCAAGTGTTAACGTTGTTAACAGAGACCAAATTTCAAAAAATATTGCGATTAACAACAATCTTCGGTATAAGAGTGAATGTTTGAGGTGTATAGAAGGCATTTTTTTCATTTTAAGAAATTTTAATTTTTTACATTTTTCCATGAAAAGTGCCATTACCCCCCCCTTTGGGTTCTAGGTGAAAATCTCACGCGACACAAATCAAACAAAAATGTTTCCATGGTGTGTATTGTTGTTCATTTTCATCAAATAAACAAAATAAAACCTAGAATAAATGCTGAAAGACAAGAAATGAGCATAAAAGATGCTTCAGCGCAAGTGTTAACGTTGCTAAAAGAGCCCAAATTTCAAAAAATATTGCGAAAAACAACAATCTTCATTTTTAGAGTGAATGTTTGAGGTGTATAGAAGGCATTTTTTTCATTTTAAGAAATTTTAATTTTTTACATTTTTCCATGAAAAGTGCCATTACCCCCCCCTTTGGGTTCTAGGTGAAAATCTCACTCGACACAAATGAAACAAAAATGTTTCCATGGTGTGTATTGTTGTTCATTTTCATCAAATAAACAAAATAAAACCCAGAATATATCCTGAAAGACAAGAAATGAGCATAAAAGATGCTTCAGCGCAAGTGTTAACGTTACTAAAAGAGCCCAAATTTCAAAAAATATTGCGAAAAACAGCAATCTTCTGTTTAAGAGTGAATGTTTGAGGTGTATAGAAGGCATATTTTTCGTTTTTAGAAATTTTAATTTTTCACATTTTTCCATGAAAAGTGCCAATCCCCCCCCCCTTTGGGTTCTAGGTGAAAATCTCACTCGACTCAAATCAAACAAAAATGTTTCCATGGTGTGTATTGTTGTTCATTTTCATCAAATAAACAAAATAAAACCTAGAATAAATCCTGAAAGACAAGAAATGAGCATAAAAGATGCTTCAGCGCAAGTGTTATCGTTGCTAAAAGAGCCAAAATTTCAAAAAATATTGCGAAAAACAGCAATCTTCTGTTTTAGAGTGAATTTTGGAGGTGTATAGAAGGCATTTTTTTCATTTTTTAAATTTTAATTTTTTACATTTTTCCATGAAAAGTGCTAATACCCCCCCCTTTGGGTTCTAGGTGAAAATCTCACTCGGCACAAATCAAACAAAAATGTTTCCTTGGTGTGTATTGTTGTTCATTTTCATCAAATAAACAAAATAAAACCCAGAATAAATCCTGAAAGGCAAGAAATGAGCATAAAAGATGCTTCCGCGCAAGTGTTAACGTTGCTAAAAGAGCCCAAATTTCAAAAAATATTGCGAAAAACAGCAATCTTCTGTTTAAGAGTGAATGTTTGAGGTGTATAGAAGGCATTTTTTTCATTTTTAGAAATTTTAATTTTTCACATTTTTCCATGAAAAGTGCCAATACCCCCCCCTTTGGGTTCTAGGTGAAAATCTCACTCAACTCAAATCAAACAAAAATGTTTCCATGATGTGTATTGTTGTTCATTTTCATCAAATAACCAAAATAAAACCTAGAATAAATCCTGAAAGACAAGAAATGAGCATAAAAGATGCTTCAGCGCAAGTGCTTTCGTTGCTAAAAGAGCCCAAATTTCAAAAAATATTGCGAAAAACAACAATCTTCTGTTTTAGAGTGAATGTTTGAGGTGTACAGAAGGCATTTATTTTTTTTATAAATTTTAATTTTTTACATTTTTTCATGAAAAGTGCCAATACCCCCCCTTTGGGTTCTAGGTGAAAATCTCACTCGACACAAATGAAACAAAAATGTTTCCATGGTGTGTATTGTTGTTCATTTTCATCAAATAAACAAAATAAAACCCAGAATAAATCCTGAAAGACAAGAAATGAGCATAAAAGATGCTTCAGCGCAAGTGTTAACGTTGCTAAAAGAGCCCAAATTTCAAAAAATATTGCGAAAAACAGCAATCTTCTGTTGAAGAGTGAATGTTTGAGGTGTATAGAAGGCATTTTTTTCATTTTTAGAAATTTTAATTTTTCACATTTTTCCATGAAAAGTGCCATTACCCCCCCCCCCTTTGGGTTCTAGGTGAAAATCGCCCTCAACACAAATCAAACAGAAATGTTTCCATGGTGTGTATTGTTGTTCATTTTCATCAAATAAACAAAATAAAACCGAGAATAAATCTGAAAGGCAAGAAATGAGCATAAAAGATGCTTCAGCGCAAGTGTTATCGTTGCTAAAAGAGCCAAAATTTCAAAAAATATTGCAAAAAACAGCAATCTTCTGTTTTAGAGTGAATCTTTGAGGTGTATACAAGGTATTTATTTTATTTTTTAAATTTTAATTTTTTACATTTTTCCATGAAAAGTGCTAATACCCCCCCCTTTGGGTTCTAGGTGAAAATCTCACTCGACACAAATGAAACAAAAATGTTTCCATGGTGTGTATTGTTGTTCATTTTCATCAAATAAACAAAATAAAACCTAGAATAAATCCTGAAAGACAAGAAATGAGCATAAAAGATGCTTCAGCGCAAGTGTTAACGTTGCTAAAAGAGCCCAAATTTCAAAAAATATTGCGAAAAACAACAATCTTCTGTTTTAGAGTGAATGTTTGAGGTGTATAGAAGGCATTTATTTTATTTTTAGAAATTTTAATTTTTTACATTTTTCCATGAAAAGTGCCAATACCCCCCCCCTGTGGTCTAGGTGAAAATCTCACTCGACACAAATCAAACAAAAATGTTTCCATGGTGAGTATTGTTGTTCATTTTCATCAAATAAACAAAATAAAACCCAGAATAAATCCTGAAAGACAAGAATGAGCATAAAAGATGCTTCAGCGCAAGTGTTAACGTTGCTAAAAGAGCCCAAATTTCAAAAAATATTGCGAAAAACAACAATCTTCATTTTTAGAGTGAATGTTTGAGGTGTATAGAAGGCATTTATTTTATTTTTAGAAATTTTAATTTTTCTCATTTTTCCATGAAAAGTGCCAATACCCCCCCTTTTGGGTTCTAGGTGAAAATCTCACGCGACACAAATCAAACAAAAATGTTTCCATGGTGTGTATTGTTGTTCATTTTCATCAAATAAACAAAATAAAACCCAGAATAAATCCTGAAAGACAAGAAATGAGCATAAAAGATGCTTCAGCGCAAGTGTTAACGTTGCTAAAAGAGCCCAAATTTCAAAAAATATTGCGAAAAACAGCAATCTTCTGTTGAAGAGTGAATGTTTGAGGTGTATAGAAGGCATTTTTTTCATTTTTAGAAATTTTAATTTTTCACATTTTTCCATGAAAAGTGCCATTACCCCCCCCCCTTTGGGTTCTAGGTGAAAATCGCCCTCAACACAAATCAAACAAAAATGTTTCCATGGTGTGTATTGTTGTTCATTTTCATCAAATAAACAAAATAAAACCCAGAATAAATCCTGAAAGGCAAGAAATGAGCATAAAAGATGCTTCAGCGCAAGTGTTATCGTTGCTAAAAGAGCCAAAATTTCAAAAAATATTGCAAAAAACAGCAATCTTCTGTTTTAGAGTGAATCTTTGAGGTGTATACAAGGTATTTATTTTATTTTTTAAATTTTAATTTTTTACATTTTTCCATGAAAAGTGCTAATACCCCCCCCTTTGGGTTCTAGGTGAAAATCTCACTCGACACAAATGAAACAAAAATGTTTCCATGGTGTGTATTGTTGTTCATTTTCATCAAATAAACAAAATAAAACCTAGAATAAATCCTGAAAGACAAGAAATGAGCATAAAAGATGCTTCAGCGCAAGTGTTAACGTTGCTAAAAGAGCCCAAATTTCAAAAAATATTGCGAAAAACAACAATCTTCTGTTTTAGAGTGAATGTTTGAGGTGTATAGAAGGCATTTATTTTATTTTTAGAAATTTTAATTTTTTACATTTTTCCATGAAAAGTGCCAATACCCCCCCCCTTTGGGTTCTAGGTGAAAATCTCACTCGACACAAATCAAACAAAAATGTTTCCATGGTGTGTATTGTTGTTCATTTTCATCAAATAAACAAAATAAAACCCAGAATAAATCCTGAAAGACAAGAATGAGCATAAAAGATGCTTCAGCGCAAGTGTTAACGTTGCTAAAAGAGCCCAAATTTCAAAAAATATTGCGAAAAACAGCAATCTTCTGTTTAAGAGTGAATGTTTGAGGTGTATAGAAGGCATTTTTTTCATTTTTAGAAATTTTAATTTTTCACATTTTTCCATGAAAAGTGCCAATACCCCCCCCTTTGGGTTCTAGGTGAAAATCTCACTCGACACAAATCAAACAAAAATGTTTCCATGGTGTGTATTGTTGTTCATTTTCATCAAATAAAAAAAATAAAACCTAGAATAAATCCTGAAAGACAAGAAATGAGCATAAAAGATGGTTCAGCGCAAGTGTTAACGTTGCTAAAAGAGCCCAAATTTCAATAAATATTGCGAAAAACAACAATCTTCTGTTTTAGAGTGAATGTTTGAGGTGTATAGAAGGCAATTATTTTATTTTTAGAAATTTTAATTTTTCACATTTTTCCATGAAAAGTGCCATTACCCCCCCCTTTGGGTTCTAGGTGAAAATCTCACTCGACACAAATCAAACAAAAATGTTTCCATGGTGTGTATTGTTGTTCATTTTCATCAAATAAACAAAATAAAACCTAGAATAAATCCTGAAAGACAAGAAATGAGCATAAAAGATGGTTCAGCGCAAGTGTTAACGTTGCTAAAAGAGCCCAAATTTCAATAAATATTGCGAAAAACAACAATCTTCTGTTTTAGAGTGAATGTTTGAGGTGTATAGAAGGCAATTATTTTTTTTTTAGAAATTTTAATTTTTTTACATTTTTCCATGAAAAGTGCCAATACCCCCCCCCCCTTTGGGTTCTAGGTGAAAATCTCACTCGAAACAAATCAAACAAAAATGTTTCCATGGTGTGTATTGTTGTTCATTTTCATCAAATAAACAAAATAAAACCTAGAATAAATCCTGAAAGACAAGAAATGAGCATAAAAGATGCTTCAGCGCAAGTGTTATCGTTGCTAAAAGAGCCCAAATTTCAAAAAATATTGCGAAAAACAACAATCTTCTGTTTTAGAGTGAATGTTTGAGGTGTACAGAAGGCATTTATTTTATTTTTATAAATTTTAATTTTTTCCATTTTTTCATGAAAAGTGCCAATACCCCCCCTTTGGGTTCTAGGTGAAAATCTCACTCGACACAAATCAAACAAAAATGTTTCCTTGGTGTGTATTGTTGTTCATTTTCATCAAATAAACAAAATAAAACCCAGAATAAATCCTGAAAGACAAGAAATGAGCATAAAAGATGCTTCAGCGCAAGTGTTAACGTTGCTAAAAGAGCCCAAATTTCAAAAAATATTGCGAAAAACAACAATCTTCATTTTTAGAGTGAATGTTTGAGGTGTATAGAAGGCATTTATTTTATTTTTAGAAATTTTAATTTTTCACATTTTTCTATGAAAAGTGCCAATACCCCCCCCTTTGGGTTCTAGGTGAAAATCTCACGCGACACAAATCAAACAAAAATGTTTCCATGGTGTGTATTGTTGTTCATTTTCATCAAATAAACAAAATAAAACCTAGAATAAATCCTGAAAGACAAGAAATGAGCATAAAAGATGCTTCAGCACAAGTGTTAACGTTGCTAAAAGAGCCCAAATTTCAAAAAATATTGCGAAAAACAACAATCTTCATTTTTAGAGTGAATGTTTGAGGTGTATAGAAGGCATTTATTTTATTTTTAGAAATTTTAATTTTTTACATTTTTCCATGAAAAGTGCCATTACCCCCCCCTTTGGGTTCTAGGTGAAAATCTCACTCGACACAAATCAAACAAAAATGTTTCAATGTGTGTATTGTTGTTCATTTTCATTAAATAAACAAAATAAAACCCAGAATAAATCCTGAAAGACAAGAAATGAGCATAAAAGATGCTTCAGCGCAAGTGTTAACGTTGCTAAAAGAGCCCAAATTTCAAAAAATATTGCGAAAAACAGCAATCTTCTGTTGAAGAGTGAATGTTTGAGGTGTATAGAAGGCATTTTTTTCATTTTTAGAAATTTTAATTTTTCACATTTTTCCATGAAAAGTGCCATTACCCCCCCCCCCCCCTTTGGGTTCTAGGTGAAAATCTCCCTCAACACAAATCAAACAAAAATGTTTCCATGGTGTGTATTGTTGTTCATTTTCATCAAATAAACAAAATAAAACCCAGAATAAATCCTGAAAGACAAGAAATTAGCATAAAAGATGCTTCAGCGCAAGTGTTATCGTTGCTAAAAGAGCCAAAATTTCAAAAAATATTGCGAAAAACAACAATCTTCTGTTTTAGAGTGAATGTTTGAGGTGTATAGAAGGCATTTTTTTCATTTTAAGAAATTTTAATTTTTTACATTTTTCCATGAAAAGTGCCAATACCCCCCCCCTTTGGGTTCTAGGTGAAAATCTCACTCGACACAAATCAAACAAAAATGTTTCCATGGTGTGTATTGTTGTTCATTTTCATCAAATAAACAAAATAAAACCCAGAATAAATCCTGAAAGACAAGAAATGAGCATAAAAGATGCTTCAGCGCAAGTGTTATCGTTGCTAAAAGAGCCAAAATTTCAAAAAATATTGCGAAAAACAGCAATCTTCTGTTTAAGAGTGAATGTTTGAGGTGTATAGAAGGCATTTTTTTCATTTTTAGAAATTTTAATTTTTCACATTTTTCCATGAAAAGTGCCAATACCCCCCCCTTTGGGTTCTAGGTGAAAATCTTACTCGACACAAATGAAACAAATATTTCCATGGTGTGTATTGTTGTTCATTTTCATCAAATAAACAAAATAAAACCCAGAATAAATCCTGAAAGACAAGAAATGAGCATAAAAGATGCTTCAGCGCAAGTGTTATCGTTGCTAAAAGAGCCCAAATTTCAAAAATATTGCGAAAAACAACAATCTTCTGTTTTAGAGTGAATGTTTGAGGTGTACAGAAGGCATTTATTTTATTTTTATAAATATTAATTTTTTACATTTTTCCATGAAAAGTGCCAATACCCCCCCCTTTGGGTTCTAGGTGAAAATCTCACTCGACACAAATCAAACAAAAATGTTTCCATGGTGTGTATTGTTGTTCATATCATCAAATAAACAAAATAAAACCTAGAATAAATCCTGAAAGACAAGAAATGAGCATAAAAGATGCTTCAGCGCAAGTGTTAACGTTGGTAAAAGAGCCCAAATTTCAAAAAATATTGCGAAAAACAGCAATCTTCTGTTGAAGAGTGAATGTTTGAGGTGTATAGAAAGCATTTTTTTCATTTTTAGAAATTTTAATTTTTCACATTTTTCCATGAAAAGTGCCAATACCCCCCCCTTTGGGTTCTAGGTGAAAATCTCACTCGACACAAATCAAACAAAAATGTTTCCATGGTGTGTATTGTTGTTCATTTTCATCAAATAAACAAAATAAAACCCAGAATAAATCCTGAAAGACAAGAAATGAGCATAAAAGATGCTTCAGCGCAAGTGTTATCGTTGCTAAAAGAGCCAAAATTTCAAAAAATATTGCGAAAAACAGCAATCTTCTGTTTAAGAGTGAATGTTTGAGTTGTATAGAAGGCATTTTTTTCATTTTTAGAAATTTTAATTTTTCACATTTTTCCATGAAAAGTGCCAATACCCCCCCCTTTGGGTTCTAGGTGAAAATCTCACTCGACACAAATCAAACAAAAATGTTTCCATGGTGTGTATTGTTGTTCATTTTCATCAAATAAACAAAATAAAACCCAGAATAAATCCTGAAAGACAAGAAATGAGCATAAAAGATGCTTCAGCGCAAGTGTTAACGTTGCTAAAAGAGCCCAAATTTCAAAAAATATTGCGAAAAACAGCAATCTTCTGTTGAAGAGTGAATGTTTGAGGTGTATAGAAGGCATTTTTTTCATTTTTAGAAATTTTAATTTTTCACATTTTTCCATGAAAAGTGCCAATACCCCCCCCTTTGGGTTCTAGGTGAAAATCTCACTCGACACAAATCAAACAAAAATGTTTCCATGGTGTGTATTGTTGTTCATATCATCAAATAAACAAAATAAAACCTAGAATAAATCCTGAAAGACAAGAAATGAGCATAAAAGATGCTTCAGCGCAAGTGTTAACGTTGGTAAAAGAGCCCAAATTTCAAAAAATATTGCGAAAAACAGCAATCTTCTGTTGAAGAGTGAATGTTTGAGGTGTATAGAAAGCATTTTTTTCATTTTTAGAAATTTTAATTTTTCACATTTTTCCATGAAAAGTGCCAACCCCTTTGGGTTCTAGGTGAAAATCTCACTCGACACAAATCAAACAAAAATGTTTCAATGGTGTGTATTGTTGTTCATTTTCATCAAATAAACAAAATAAAACCCAGAATAAATCCTGAAAGACAAGAAATTAGCATAAAAGATGCTTCAGCGCAAGTGTTATCGTTGCTAAAAGAGCCAAAATTTCAAAAAATATTGCGAAAAACAACAATCTTCTGTTTTAGAGTGAATGTTTGAGGTGTATAGAAGGCAATTATTTTATTTTTAGAAATTTTAATTTTTTTACATTTTTCCATGAAAAGTGCCAATACCCCCCCCCCTTTGGGTTCTAGGTGAAAATCTCACTCGAAACAAATCAAACAAAAATGTTTCCATGGTGTGTATTGTTGTTCATTTTCATCAAATAAACAAAATAAAACCTAGAATAAATCCTGAAAGACAAGAAATGAGCATAAAAGATGCTTCAGCGCAAGTGTTATCGTTGCTAAAAGAGCCCAAATTTCAAAAAATATTGCGAAAAACAACAATCTTCTGTTTTAGAGTGAATGTTTGAGGTGTACAGAAGGCATTTATTTTATTTTTATAAATTTTAATTTTTTCCATTTTTTCATGAAAAGTGCCAATACCCCCCCCTTTGGGTTCTAGGTGAAAATCTCACTCGACACAAATCAAACAAAAATGTTTCCTTGGTGTGTATTGTTGTTCATTTTCATCAAATAAACAAAATAATACCCAGAATAAATCCTGAAAGACAAGAAATGAGCATAAAAGATGCTTCAGCGCAAGTGTTAACGTTGCTAAAAGAGCCCAAATTTCAAAAAATATTGCGAAAAACAACAATCTTCTGTTTTAGAGTGAATGTTTGAGGTGTATAGAAGGCATTTATTTTATTTTTAGAAATTTTAATTTTTCACATTTTTCCATGAAAAGTGCCAATACCCCCCCCTTTGGGTTCTAGGTGAAAATCTCACGCGACACAAATCAAACAAAAATGTTTCCATGGTGTGTATTGTTGTTCATTTTCATCAAATAAACAAAATAAAACCTAGAATAAATCCTGAAAGACAAGAAATGAGCATAAAAGATGCTTCAGCACAAGTGTTAACGTTGCTAAAAGAGCCCAAATTTCAAAAAATATTGCGAAAAACAACAATCTTCATTTTTAGAGTGAATGTTTGAGGTGTATAGAAGGCATTTATTTTATTTTTAGAAATTTTAATTTTTTACATTTTTCCATGAAAAGTGCCATTACCCCCCCCCTTTGGGTTCTAGGTGAAAATCTCACTCGACACAAATCAAACAAAAATGTTTCAATGTGTGTATTGTTGTTCATTTTCATTAAATAAACAAAATAAAACCCAGAATAAATCCTGAAAGACAAGAAATGAGCATAAAAGATGCTTCAGCGCAAGTGTTAACGTTGGTAAAAGAGCCCAAATTTCAAAAAATATTGCGAAAAACAGCAATCTTCTGTTGAAGAGTGAATGTTTGAGGTGTATAGAAGGCATTTTTTTCATTTTTAGAAATTTTAATTTTTCACATTTTTCCATGAAAAGTGCCAATACCCCCCCCTTTGGGTTCTAGGTGAAAATCTCACTCGACACAAATCAAACAAAAATGTTTCCATGGTGTGTATTGTTGTTCATTTTCATCAAATAAACAAAATAAAACCCAGAATAAATCCTGAAAGACAAGAAATGAGCATAAAAGATGCTTCAGCGCAAGTGTTATCGTTGCTAAAAGAGCCAAAATTTCAAAAAATATTGCGAAAAACAGCAATCTTCTGTTTAAGAGTGAATGTTTGAGGTGTATAGAAGGCATTTTTTTCATTTTTAGAAATTTTAATTTTTCACATTTTTCCATGAAAAGTGCCAATACCCCCCCCTTTGGGTTCTAGGTGAAAATCTTACTCGACACAAATGAAACAAATATTTCCATGGTGTGTATTGTTGTTCATTTTCATCAAATAAACAAAATAAAACCCAGAATAAATCCTGAAAGACAAGAAATGAGCATAAAAGATGCTTCAGCGCAAGTGTTATCGTTGCTAAAAGAGCCCAAATTTCAAAAATATTGCGAAAAACAACAATCTTCTGTTTTAGAGTGAATGTTTGAGGTGTACAGAAGGCATTTATTTTATTTTTATAAATATTAATTTTTTACATTTTTTCATGAAAAGTGCCAATACCCCCCCCTTTGGGTTCTAGGTGAAAATCTCACTCGACACAAATCAAACAAAAATGTTTCCATGGTGTGTATTGTGGTTCATTTTCATCAAATAAACAAAATAAAACCCAGAATAAATCCTGAAAGACAAGAAATGAGCATAAAAGATGCTTCAGCGCAAGTGTTATCGTTGCTAAAAGAGCCCAAATTTCAAAAATATTGCGAAAAACAACAATCTTCTGTTTTAGAGTGAATGTTTGAGGTGTACAGAAGGCATTTATTTTATTTTTATAAATATTAATTTTTTACATTTTTTCATGAAAAGTGCCAATACCCCCCCCTTTGGGTTCTAGGTGAAAATCTCACTCGACACAAATCAAACAAAAATGTTTCCATGGTGTGTATTGTTGTTCATATCATCAAATAAACAAAATAAAACCTAGAATAAATCCTGAAAGACAAGAAATGAGCATAAAAGATGCTTCAGCGCAAGTGTTAACGTTGGTAAAAGAGCCCAAATTTCAAAAAATATTGCGAAAAACAGCAATCTTCTGTTGAAGAGTGAATGTTTGAGGTGTATAGAAAGCATTTTTTTCATTTTTAGAAATTTTAATTTTTCACATTTTTCCATGAAAAGTGCCAATACCCCCCCCTTTGGGTTCTAGGTGAAAATCTCACTCGACACAAATCAAACAAAAATGTTTCCATGGTGTGTATTGTTGTTCATTTTCATCAAATAAACAAAATAAAACCCAGAATAAATCCTGAAAGACAAGAAATGAGCATAAAAGATGCTTCAGCGCAAGTGTTATCGTTGCTAAAAGAGCCAAAATTTCAAAAAATATTGCGAAAAACAGCAATCTTCTGTTTAAGAGTGAATGTTTGAGTTGTATAGAAGGCATTTTTTTCATTTTTAGAAATTTTAATTTTTCACATTTTTCCATGAAAAGTGCCAATACCCCCCCCTTTGGGTTCTAGGTGAAAATCTCACTCGACACAAATCAAACAAAAATGTTTCCATGGTGTGTATTGTTGTTCATTTTCATCAAATAAACAAAATAAAACCCAGAATAAATCCTGAAAGACAAGAAATGAGCATAAAAGATGCTTCAGCGCAAGTGTTAACGTTGCTAAAAGAGCCCAAATTTCAAAAAATATTGCGAAAAACAGCAATCTTCTGTTGAAGAGTGAATGTTTGAGGTGTATAGAAGGCATTTTTTTCATTTTTAGAAATTTTAATTTTTCACATTTTTCCATGAAAAGTGCCAATACCCCCCCCTTTGGGTTCTAGGTGAAAATCTCACTCGACACAAATCAAACAAAAATGTTTCCATGGTGTGTATTGTTGTTCATATCATCAAATAAACAAAATAAAACCTAGAATAAATCCTGAAAGACAAGAAATGAGCATAAAAGATGCTTCAGCGCAAGTGTTAACGTTGGTAAAAGAGCCCAAATTTCAAAAAATATTGCGAAAAACAGCAATCTTCTGTTGAAGAGTGAATGTTTGAGGTGTATAGAAAGCATTTTTTTCATTTTTAGAAATTTTAATTTTTCACATTTTTCCATGAAAAGTGCCAACCCCTTTGGGTTCTAGGTGAAAATCTCACTCGACACAAATCAAACAAAAATGTTTCAATGGTGTGTATTGTTGTTCATTTTCATCAAATAAACAAAATAAAACCCAGAATAAATCCTGAAAGACAAGAAATTAGCATAAAAGATGCTTCAGCGCAAGTGTTATCGTTGCTAAAAGAGCCAAAATTTCAAAAAATATTGCGAAAAACAACAATCTTCTGTTTTAGAGTGAATGTTTGAGGTGTATAGAAGGCAATTATTTTATTTTTAGAAATTTTAATTTTTTTACATTTTTCCATGAAAAGTGCCAATACCCCCCCCCCTTTGGGTTCTAGGTGAAAATCTCACTCGAAACAAATCAAACAAAAATGTTTCCATGGTGTGTATTGTTGTTCATTTTCATCAAATAAACAAAATAAAACCTAGAATAAATCCTGAAAGACAAGAAATGAGCATAAAAGATGCTTCAGCGCAAGTGTTATCGTTGCTAAAAGAGCCCAAATTTCAAAAAATATTGCGAAAAACAACAATCTTCTGTTTTAGAGTGAATGTTTGAGGTGTACAGAAGGCATTTATTTTATTTTTATAAATTTTAATTTTTTCCATTTTTTCATGAAAAGTGCCAATACCCCCCCCTTTGGGTTCTAGGTGAAAATCTCACTCGACACAAATCAAACAAAAATGTTTCCTTGGTGTGTATTGTTGTTCATTTTCATCAAATAAACAAAATAATACCCAGAATAAATCCTGAAAGACAAGAAATGAGCATAAAAGATGCTTCAGCGCAAGTGTTAACGTTGCTAAAAGAGCCCAAATTTCAAAAAATATTGCGAAAAACAACAATCTTCATTTTTAGAGTGAATGTTTGAGGTGTATAGAAGGCATTTATTTTATTTTTAGAAATTTTAATTTTTCACATTTTTCCATGAAAAGTGCCAATACCCCCCCCTTTGGGTTCTAGGTGAAAATCTCACGCGACACAAATCAAACAAAAATGTTTCCATGGTGTGTATTGTTGTTCATTTTCATCAAATAAACAAAATAAAACCTAGAATAAATCCTGAAAGACAAGAAATGAGCATAAAAGATGCTTCAGCACAAGTGTTAACGTTGCTAAAAGAGCCCAAATTTCAAAAAATATTGAGAAAAACAACAATCTTCATTTTTAGAGTGAATGTTTGAGGTGTATAGAAGGCATTTATTTTATTTTTAGAAATTTTAATTTTTTACATTTTTCCATGAAAAGTGCCATTACCCCCCCCCTTTGGGTTCTAGGTGAAAATCTCACTCGACACAAATCAAACAAAAATGTTTCAATGTGTGTATTGTTGTTCATTTTCATTAAATAAACAAAATAAAACCCAGAATAAATCCTGAAAGACAAGAAATGAGCATAAAAGATGCTTCAGCGCAAGTGTTAACGTTGGTAAAAGAGCCCAAATTTCAAAAATATTGCGAAAAACAGCAATCTTCTGTTGAAGAGTGAATGTTTGAGGTGTATAGAAGGCATTTTTTTCATTTTTAGAAATTTTAATTTTTCACATTTTTCCATGAAAAGTGCCAATACCCCCCCCTTTGGGTTCTAGGTGAAAATCTCACTCGACACAAATCAAACAAAAATGTTTCCATGGTGTGTATTGTTGTTCATTTTCATCAAATAAACAAAATAAAACCCAGAATAAATCCTGAAAGACAAGAAATGAGCATAAAAGATGCTTCAGCGCAAGTGTTATCGTTGCTAAAAGAGCCAAAATTTCAAAAAATATTGCGAAAAACAGCAATCTTCTGTTTAAGAGTGAATGTTTGAGGTGTATAGAAGGCATTTTTTTCATTTTTAGAAATTTTAATTTTTCACATTTTTCCATGAAAAGTGCCAATACCCCCCCCCTTTGGGTTCTAGGTGAAAATCTTACTAGACACAAATGAAACAAATATTTCCATGGTGTGTATTGTTGTTCATTTTCATCAAATAAACAAAATAAAACCCAGAATAAATCCTGAAAGACAAGAAATGAGCATAAAAGATGCTTCAGCGCAAGTGTTATCGTTGCTAAAAGAGCCCAAATTTCAAAAATATTGCGAAAAACAACAATCTTCTGTTTTAGAGTGAATGTTTGAGGTGTACAGAAGGCATTTATTTTATTTTTATAAATATTAATTTTTACATTTTTTCATGAAAAGTGCCAATACCCCCCCTTTGGGTTCTAGGTGAAAATCTCACTCGACACAAATCAAACAAAAATGTTTCCATGGTGTGTATTGTGGTTCATTTTCATCAAATAAACAAAATAAAACCCAGAATAAATCCTGAAAGACAAGAAATGAGCATAAAAGATGCTTCAGCGCAAGTGTTAACGTTGTTAACAGAGACCAAATTTCAAAAAATATTGCGATTAACAAAAATCTTCTGTTTTAGAGTGAATGTTTGAGGTGTATAGAAGGCATTTTTTTCATTTTAAGAAATTTTAATTTTTTACATTTTTCCATGAAAAGTGCATATACCCCCCCCTTTGGGTTCTAGGTGAAAATCTCACTCGACAAAAATCAAACAAAAATGTTTCCATGGTGTGTATTGTTGTTCATTTTCATCAAATAAACAAAATAAATCCCAGAATAAATCCTGAAAGACAAGAAATGAGCATAAAAGATGCTTCAGCGCTAGTGTTAACGTTGCTAAAAGAGCCCAAATTTCAAAAAATATTGCGAAAAACAGCAATCTTCTGTTGAAGAGTGAATGTTTGAGGTGTATAGAAGGCATTTTTTTCATTTTTAGAAATTTTAATTTTTCACATTTTTCCATGAAAAGTGCCAATACCCCCCCCTTTGGGTTCTAGGTGAAAATCTCACTCGACACAAATCAAACAAAAATGTTTCCATGGTGTGTATTGTTGTTCATATCATCAAATAAACAAAATAAAACCTAGAATAAATCCTGAAAGACAAGAAATGAGCATAAAAGATGCTTCAGCGCAAGTGTTAACGTTGGTAAAAGAGCCCAAATTTCAAAAAATATTGCGAAAAACAGCAATCTTCTGTTGAAGAGTGAATGTTTGAGGTGTATAGAAAGCATTTTTTTCATTTTTAGAAATTTTAATTTTTCACATTTTTCCATGAAAAGTGCCAATACCCCCCCTTTGGGTTCTAGGTGAAAATCTCACGCGACACAAATCAAACAAAAATGTTTCCATGGTGTGTATTGTTGTTCATTTTCATCAAATAAACAAAATAAAACCTAGAATAAATCCTGAAAGACAAGAAATGAGCATAAAAGATGCTTCAGCGCAAGTGTTAACGTTGCTAAAAGAGCCCAAATTTCAAAAAATATTGCGAAAAACAACAATCTTCATTTTTAGAGTGAATGTTTGAGGTGTATAGAAGGCATTTATTTCATTTTTAGAAATTTTAATTTTTCACATTTTTCCATGAAAAGTGCCAATACCCTCCCCTTTGGGTTCTAGGTGAAAATCTCACGCGACACAAATCAAACAAAAATGTTTCCATGGGGTGTATTGTTGTTCATTTTCATCAAAAAAACAAAATAAAACCTAGAATAAATCCTGAAAGACAAGAAATGAGCATAAAAGATGCTTCAGCGCAAGTGTTATCGTTGAAAAAAGAGCCCAAATTTCAAAAAATATTGCGAAAAACAGCAATCTTCTGTTTTAGAGTGAATGTTTGAGGTGTATAGAAGGATTTTTTTTCATTTTTTAAATTTCAATTTTTTACATTTTTCCATGAAAAGTGCTAATACCCCCCCTTTTGGTTCTAGGTGAAAATCTCACTCGGCACAAATGAAACAAAAATGTTTCCATGGTGTGTATTGTTGTTCATTTTCATCAAATAAACAAAATAAAACCCAGAATAAATCCTGAAAGACAAGAATGAGCATAAAAGATGCTTCAGCGCAAGTGTTAACGTTACTAAAAGAGCCCAAATTTCAAAAAATATTGCGAAAAAACAGCAATCTTCTGTTTAAGAGTGAATGTTTGAGGTGTATAGAAGGCATATTTTTCATTTTTAGAAATTTTAATTTTTCACATTTTTCCATGAAAAGTGCCAATACCCCCCCCTTTGGGTTCTAGGTGAAAATCTCACTCGACTCAAATCAAACAAAAATGTTTCCATGGTGTGTATTGTTGTTCATTTTCATCAAATAAACAAAATAAAACCTAGAATAAATCCTGAAAGACAAGAAATGAGCATAAAAGATGCTTCAGCGCAAGTGTTATCGTTGCTAAAAGAGCCAAAATTTCAAAAAATATTGCGAAAAACAGCAATCTTCTGTTTTAGAGTGAATGTTTGAGGTGTATAGAAGGCATTTTTTTCATTTTTTAAATTTTAATTTTTTCATTTTTCCATGAAAAGTGCTAATACCCACCCTTTGGGTTCTAGGTGAAAATCTCACTCGACACAAATGAAACAAAAATGTTTCCTTGGTGTGTATTGTTGTTCATTTTCATCAAATAAACAAAATAAAACCCAGAATAAATCCTGAAAGACAAGAAATGAGCATAAAAGATGCTTCAGCGCAAGTGTTAACGTTGCTAAAAGAGCCCAAATTTCAAAAAATATTGCGAAAAACAACAATCTTCATTTTTAGAGTGAATGTTTGAGGTGTATAGAAGGCATTTATTTCATTTTTAGAAATTTTAATTTTTCACATTTTTCCATGAAAAGTGCCAATACCCCCCCCTTTGGGTTCTAGGTGAAAATCTCACGCGACACAAATCAAACAAAAATGTTTCC
>NW_027286304.1:0-170000 GCF_022747635.1 Hetaerina americana
TTGCCATATTAATGTAATAGATGATGCTGGTAGATATCTTAGTATTTCATCGTGCTCTTAATTTTGAATGACTAAAGGAATACACGTAGCGTTATCATCTGGTGTGGTACAATTTTCGTAAAACTTCGTCACTATTGATTTCTATAATTCCTGTAATTATTCAAATTCCATGGTGTTTCATTAAATGTTGTATTTGTTTCCAATCTTCATCTTGCAATCTGCTTTTGACATTTTCCCCCTTGTCTGATTTTTAATTTTAGTAAATTCATTAATCTGGCTATACTTTTCTCGCTCTTAGTTAATGAGTGTTTATTGTCTAAATTTAGGGATGCATTTATTGAGCGAATTTCCACTTTTTGTCATAATGACCTCCTTCAATAGGAATTAGAATATGATAAAATGTTTTGTGTTGCTGTGCTATGTGACAACGGTGTAGCTTTGTCACGTACGAATAATTTGCCCCGGGGATATCTGTGTGTATTTTATGTCCACGTGTGAATGCACATTTATAGGTACTCAATATGCAAGTAATAATAAATTTTATGGCTATTATAATAAATATATATGAAGATGAGGGGATTGGATTACGTACCGTTTGGTCTCATATTAGCCCCAATAAACACCCTCTTTCTGACTATTCTTTGTCTGGCAGAGTTCATGAGGCGAACAACGGCAGGAAATGAGAGTCACTGTGTCCACATGTTACTGGTAATTCGATGTGTCATGCCCTTTCCGTCTTTAAATGATTTCAATGAGATGGGTGAAAGATTAACCTTCAAAGAAAGAGATATCCGAAATGGCCGCCATCTGTTGCATCAGTTGTAATAGGCATTAAATCAATCCAATTTTCTCAATTTCTGATCTTAATTACAGAGTTTGCCAGCGGTGGATAACATGGTGTGCTAGTGATCTGGAAATTGAACTTTATATTTTTCTGGAAAAAGTTTTCAAATTGGATTGCCATTTGAGAGAATCATTTACCAATTGAAGCAATATTGGTAAGTAGAAATGTATCCAATTGTGTCCAACATCATAATGTTTATTGAATCTGCTAAACGTATTAACCACTTGCCGCATGAGATTTTAATTTTTTCTGCACAAAAAATGTCATGTTTTTCTAATTGTTCATTTCATTGTTATGTTTATAAAGAGAAAAGACAGTGTTGCAGAAAATTTTTATGACATACTTTTTATAAAAATTGAATATTTTGCCATGAGTAATTTTACAATAATTCCTGTAAGTATTTCACTGTGGTGTGCTTTATTTCGAAACAAGGTGCTGCACAGAATGCAACATCGCCTGCTTGGCAATAGAACCTTGTTCCTCTCCTGATCTTATTGCCACTTCGATCCCTTTTGGCTCAACAAACTGCACACTGCCTACAAGGCTTTTCCTTCTTCTCCTTAGGTGGAATATATTCGGGGAAGTGCCTCTCAGTTAGGCGTCTAGGATTTTGTTCTACTGAAGGCCTTCCACCCTTACATGACGTATGATGTGTGTGGTACCTCCCAATTATATCGCCCACTAATGTCATTCTTAAGTCTAGGTTACTCTTTATTCCACCATTCTTCCGAAACAAGACGAAAGCATTCCATGTCTCCAGTTCCAACAAGTGAAATAAAATTTTAATACAATACTTTGTCCCCCTTTTCTTTATAATGGGGTTATTAGTTAGGTGCTAATCTGCCCTATCTTCTCTATCCATTGTATTTATATACTCAGCACTGATTTTAGGCTTCCTTAGCATGATATCCCTTTATTTATATCCAACAAGTTCTTCATTATGTACTGTAGAGAGAACAGTAGCAGACTTTTTGTCTTGCCATTTCATCGCCTAACTTTACCTCTCCAGAAGGCAGTGAATTCTCCCAATTTCAACTTCTTTTTCTTTGATATCATCCGGCACTTCCTTCCTTGTAATTCTCATTTTCCCATAGGTGTCGGTTCCTTTGGCGGCCAATAAATCAGCCAGCTCCGGGGAGGTGTAATGATTGTCTGTAGTCAGGCAATAACCTTCAATTCATTTTTATTATAAAATGAGAGCATTTGCACATAATGCAATTTTGGTGTATAATTGGTTCGTTAATGAATATTTGAAGTCAATTGCATTTAACGTAACTCCCCAATGTCAAGGAAAACAAAGGCCATTTGATGTTTTAAGAAGGATGGACACCCTTGGAGAGGATGTTTGCTTCAATTTGTCAAGAAAGGAATTCCTCTTTGCAATAAGCAAAATTGATATTTTAATTAGACCTACAAAATCTGCAAAAATCTAATGTCATTATATTGCCATCTATGAGTAGTAGCAAGTGTTTTGGTATATCTGGGTTCTACTTATTGTTTGTAAAATCCACCTTCTTTCTTGCGTCAATTGCAGTGAATGAGAAGATAGAGTCAACGGAGGATATCTTCCTCCTCAATCCACGCACCTGTGCACCTCCAATCAATTGAACGCCTTTCCTCCGCTTCACTCCACAGCACCAATGGAAGCGCACCAAGCAGACGACTCTCTCTCCATAGAAGAGCGACTCTTCTCTGCATTATTCATTGGCTCCCAATTGTTCGAGTGCGAGGGATTGTTGGGGGAAGTGGAGGACGTGGACGCAAGGGGCGTGCGGGGACGGACGGCGCTCCACGTGGCAGTCCGGGCGGGGAAGGACGATTGGGTGGAGAGACTGCTGGGGATGGGAGCGGACCCCAGGCTGAGGGACGCAGAGGGTGATGACGTGCTGCAGGTAGCCGAAGAGATGAGCGCCAGCACCACTGATGACGCCAACCTTAGAGCTAGAATGAAGATCCTGATGCTGGTGCGAGTGGTGCACCAAAACAACAGTGCGCGAACTCCATTTCAATCAGTTCCAATGGCTCCATGTAGCTGCAACACTCCAAGTGAGGTTCCATTACTCCAAATTGAAATGTCAGGTCAGTTTACCGCTTTGAAAGAACTGATTCTTGGTGTGTCTAGGGAAATTGGATCCCTTAAAGGGACTGTTGTGGAGTTGAAACGGGAATTGGAAGCGAGGGACTCACTCTTGATTGCTTTGGAGTCTGGAGTGACCTCTCTGGTTGAGAAGAGCGCTTCTCTGGATGCGCTGGTGAGTGGGTGTGGGGCGAGGGAGGGTGTGGCCGGGGCAGCGTCAGCAGCCAATGAAGGGGAGAGGGATTGCGTTGACGCTATGATGTGCATCACGACCATCTTGAATGCAGACGACAAAGAGAAGTCCTGTGTTCGGCGTATTTATGGAATGCTACAATCGGAGAGTCCCCTGACGGCTGCCATTTTGAGATTCATTGTGAAGCAGTCTGGGGTCTCCGTTCATATCTACTGCTCCTCCGTCACAATAGAGAGGATGAAGGGAAGGGTGAATAATCACAACGTAGAGGAGGAGGACGGAAGTTTATTTCAATCATTTGCAGATTATTCAGAAATGAAGGTGTACGTTGGGGGATGGTATATAAGGGAGGATGTGGAATGGGGCGCTGCTATTCTTATTTCTGCTCTGTGTCAGTTGGCCGTGCACCTTGCCTTCAAGAACGGAGGGCGACCGTACGCAGAGAGTGACACAGTCAACAGACGGCGTTTTGAGGATGTACTTCGGCAAGCAGAGAAAGTGAAGAAGAGGAAGGGAAATGTATATTTTTTTGTTGATGATGCATTAGAGAAAAAAACTCTGAGGGCAAAGGAGATGTGTTTGATATCCATAATCCCTAAATTGTTGGTCTTATATGGATCAAATTCTCCAGAGATATCCGACCTTCGCCGTGGACTCCCTCTCCTCTTTGAATATTTTGAGGGTCATGTGATGGCGACTCTCGAGTCAACAGTGCCTTCTCTTAGATCTCGTTCCTAATTAGCTCCGATGGTGGATTTCCGCATTAATTTCTTTGTACTTTGGTTTACTTACTCAAGTAGTCTGAAAAGGTATCTTTTCCGCTTTTCCACCTAGATTGTCCAATCAATGAGTTAAATGTTGCACAGAATATTATAATTTAATGCAAATAGATTTTTTTTTCTTTTTTTGAACCAATAGTTTGTAGAATGAAATGTAAGACTAAATGAAGATCTTTTTAAGTTAGATTGATGATTTTCTCCTTAATAATGTGGTAAAAATAAAAAAAATCCCCATCATTGGTGAAGTAAACGTTAATTTCATATGGTTAAAATATGCCTGTGTTGAATGTGGGGATTCCATGGCCTGACCTTATATTGACCATGTCATATGTATTTTTACCATTTGTAAGTTTCCCTTTGGATTCATTGAAATGGAGACATATTTAATTATTTGGCGTTGATTTGTGCTCATATAGTTTCCCTGCGTAGTCCTGTATTGAAACAAATTCATTTGCATTCTTTGTTTTGGCCAAGATGTTCCTATTGCTTTAAGATGGAAGAACATCCCCATCCTCTTTATTCATGTCTCAATTGCCCCTTTAGCACAATATTCCTGAGTATCAGATGTATGCCTTTGCAAATAAATCCTTATTTCATGTTTCCAATTAGATTCCCTTGAAATATTTCCCTAACCATAATGTACCAATATAATGTGTGCACAGGCTTTAATGCATGCTCTTAACTCACTGTAATATTTGATGAAATATTAAATGAATGAATGTAGATATTATTAACCTTCCATAGAGCATGGGTGCAATTGGTTAAAATAATTTGACACACTGAAATTCTTTCATTGAAATGCAATGATTGTGTGGATGGCTGAATAAAGTAACTGTTGGGACATCTGCCACAGTGTCTTGGGAATTATTATCTTCTGTTAACGTTAATTTGGATATTATTGCCAATGGCTTCACCTCCGCGCCGGCAATGAATATGATAATTATTTAATGATACTTAAAATGCATAACTTTTGTTCTCAAAGGAGTAATTCTGTATTATCAGCATTACTATGATTAAAGTACTCGTATCTGAATATATAACAATAGAAGATGGCTAAATAAAGTACACAGGTTGAAAGCAAAGTATGTTTAGGAGAAATATCAAGTTTGTGTTTGAGGATTTTGAGGACAGCGTTTTACTTAAAATGGTTTTATTCATTGTACCAATATTATTGTCCAATGCATGGTTTTACTTATTGAAAAATGTAACAGTTCATGAAATGATAAATGAATGTATTTGATTTTTATTATTATAAACCTTCCTTCTTATGCTGAAAATGCAATTACTTACATTGTTCCACTCTAAATGGAATGGAGCATTGAATGTTGAAATCACTTCTCAAATACTTGTCACCTTGAAGAGGAAGCAATTCACATTCTAAGGAGTTTTTTGACAAACATATATCTTTGTACATGTTGTCTTACTGTTCTCAAATGGAAAATAAATAAAAAACTTTTGTTTTGAAGCCAATTATTGTGTTGTGATTTCTTTTGGATAAATGCTGGTTTATTAAAGATTTAAACGGGAGCGTTCTCCCAGGAAAGAGAGAAGGGAAATGTTACCATATTCTTCATTAAACAAGAGAATAGAAGACTGGTATGCATGTACGCAAATGGAAGTGCGAAGAATGTACAAATCTGATCTCTTCATCTTGATTATGTATCACTCTGCGTAAATAGTTCACTCTTCATTGCAGTGATTTATTAATTATATTTGAGCTTATCATTGAAAGCAGTGATGCCCTTGTACGTTAAAATGAATACACCATAATAATTAATAATCCTGGTGTCCAAAAAGCCTCTTTCCATAAAATCATAACTCTTTGAAAGTGATTAATTAACGTTATTTTTCAAATGTCAATTTCAATCTTTGTTTTATCACATTTTACTGATATTTTAGTCCATTCCTTTGGAGGGCTGTTTGCATTTATTCTTGAGATAACATTGAGGTGAGGTTTGCTTATCATTAAATCCTTCACGCAACTGATGATAATCACTTTGTTTAATTGAAAATGAATTTTTCTTTGAAAATAATTTGATGAAGACAATTTGAATATTTCTTTTGATGTTCCTTAACCTTGGTACATTTATAATCTTTGGTATGTGGTAGCTTGCTTTCACAGCAGCACTGTCTTTGTTGGATACAAAGATTATACTTTGTATCAACTGCTAGACTACGTGACAATGGAATGTAAAAAAGATGGTGAAATTCAGAGAGGGCTCGCTGTTTGCTCAAGTGATTCAGTTGACATTTCTGACAACTCTTTAAGCATTGTTACAATGTGAAATTATTAACGGTGAGAAACATTTTCCATTCCAAGGGATGGAGCTTCTATTTCATGGACTTGATATGGTAGCTGATGGCATTTAAATGCATTTTCTTTATTTTTAGAGGAATACCTTTCGAGAGAGATGATCCCACGGGTCAATACAAGGAATGAAAGAGCTGTAATTTCATGGGAAGCATCACTGTCAGCTATTGTAGACTGAGGAATTGTATGCAGTGCAGAATGTATTCTATAAAAGAAAACCCTTGAAGAAGAATTGAGTGGAATAAATTAAGCTGCAATGGTGACGAACTCAATTTGAAACTCTTGTGAGGTCACTTGTGGAACGTCTTGTGAAGGCAATGCACTCCACGTCAGTTGACTGCTGGCTTTAATCAAGTGTGTGTGGCAGATATTAGATTGAGAATGGACATTCAAGAATATTTAAATCAAATACTATTGATGGGTTTATATTTTTTGATCAAAGTTGAAGTATTAAAGAAAGCCAATACACTTCATGCTTGTTTTATTCTCCAAACAATAGTTACAAAGAATTAAATCATCTCTTTAATATTGCTGTTTAGTGATAATTTTGATGATAATGAGATAATAGCTTGAATAATCCCCCTAACATTTCTATTTATAATCTTGCTCCATCATGATTCCATCACCATCTATAATAAAAGGTAATATCTCTCTCTTTAAGGTAAGTGAGAAGGTTTTCTTTGAACAGCATTGCATGTGAACTTGAATTTTTTTGAAGTATACGCCTCGTGACAAGAGGAATAAGTGGTCAAAAGATGTTTTAGGACCAATGAGGACAAATTTTGAAACATTCCATTGAATAAATAAACTGTATGTATACATATAAATGGTAAATTTTGAAAGTAATGCAAATCATTTCATTGTGACGCAAAATATCCATGGCAGCGTTGTATTACTGGTCTGGAAATGTGGTTAGGGGTCTACCCTTTCAACTCATGCTGGTCGTAAGCTTGCTCTGAGATGTCAAACAGGGTGCCTTTAATGCGTGGCGTACCTGATTCCACAAGTGTATCATTGATGATAAGGGGGGGAAGAGTGTTTTAAGCATATGTACAAGTACGAAGATCAATACTTTTATTTTTCCCAGAGAATGCACATTAATTTTATGTTATAATGTGCACATATATGTAAACCATAAACACAGTAGTTATCAACCAAAAGTTCGGTGCATAAATAAATTTCAATAAATTGCATAAAATGACAATAAGCTGTACAATGTTTAACTCTTTAATTGGTCAATCATGGTGGAAAAGCTGAAAACGTACATTTTCACAGTACTTGAGTTTATAAACCAAAGTGCAAAGAAATTAATGAGTAAATTAATCATTGAAGAGCAATAGGGAATGGGAGCGAAGAGAAGGCACTGTTGACTTGAGAGTCGCCATTACATGACCCTCGTAATATTCAAAGAGTAGGGGATATAAAATGCGATTTTCAGAGGTCACACTAGAATTCGATCCAAATTGGGTGATAAAATAAGGGATTAGGGATATCAAATATATCTCCTTTGCCCTTGAAGTTTTCTTTTTTAATGCTTCACACACTAAAACATCTCTCCTCCGTTTTCCCTTTGACTGACGAAGTACTTTCTTGAAACGCCGTTTGTTGAGAGTGTCACTCTCTATATAGGGTCGCCCTCCATTCTTGAAGGCAATGTGCACGGCCAACTGACACAGAGCAGAAATAAGAATAGCAGCGCCCCTTATCACTGGCCATTCTACATCATCCCTTATATACCATCCCTCAACGTACACCCTCATTTCTCAATAATCTGCAAATGATTGAAATAAACTTCCGTCCTCCTCCTCTACGTCGTGATTATTCACCCTTCCCTTCATCCTCTCTATTGTTTTAGAGGAGCAGTCGATGTGAACGGAGACCCCACACTGCTTCAGAATGAATCTCAAAATGGCAGCCGTCAGGGGACTCTCCGATTGGAGCCTTCCATAAATACACCGAGTATAAAACTTCTTATCTTCGTCTGCATCCATGACGGTCGTGATGCCCATCATCACCTCGACACAATCCCGCTCCCCTTCATCGATTCGCTTCTTTTCAGGGACTGCCCATGCTGCCCCTGCCATGCCCTCCCTCGTCCCCCTTCCACGAACCCCCCCCCACTCCGGAGAGGCACTCTTCACAATGAGAGATGTCACTCCGGACTCCAAAGCAACAATAGTCTTTTTCAGGGATCCAATTTCCTTGCGTCAGTCATCAGTGGGCGTCATCAGTGGTGCTGGCGCTCATCACTTCGGCTACCTGAAGCACGTCATCACCCTCTGCGTCCCTCAGCCTGGGGTCCGCTCCCATCCCCAGCAGTCTCTCCACCCAATCGTCCTTCCCCGCACCGACTGCCACGTGGAGTGCCGTCTGTCCCCGCACGCCCCTCGCGTCCACGTCCACCACCTCACCCAACAATCCCTCGCACTCCGACAATTGGGATCCAATGAATAATGCAGAGAACAGTCGCTCTTCTATGGAGACAGAGTCGTTGGCTTGGTGCGCTTCCATTGGTGCAGTAGTGTGAAGCGGAGGAAAGGCGTTCAATTCATTGGAGGTGCACAGGTGCGTGGATTTGAAGAGGAAGATATTCTCCGTTGACTCTATCTTCTCATTCACTGCAATTGATTTAGGAAAGGAGGTGGATATTAAACTAAATAGTTATAGTTAAAAGAACTAAAAACTTCACCAACTCTCAAACTTTCACATTTGAAGTCATTCCCAGGAAATATTCTGGGCAGATGCTTCACAATGTCTTCAGGCGTTGCATTGGACTGGACACGACCAACGTAGAAGAGAGTCTTGCGAGGAACTCCCACAAAATTGCACGTAACAGCAGGCTGCTTAGAACTCCCAAAAACCGTATTACGTTTGCGTTTGTTTCTCTTGTAATTCACCTTTTGAAAACCTTCCTCGTCAGTAACGATGGATTTAAAACTCATGGTGTTAAATTTTGCGTTTACATTTTTAGGGCACAAATCGGAGTTGTCACTATTGAGGCCTAATTGCTCGTTGACTTCAGGTTTCAATTCCGTAGAAAACGTTACAGCTTCCTTTGCAATTGGCTGCAAGGTAGTACTTTCCGTGGATCCGGTAGATTGGAGAGCTAGTAACTCCATTTTCAAATTTTCAATGTCGGCCGCCATATTGTAAATATTGGGCTTATTTACACGGCATAAAAAAAACTTCCAGTAAATGTCGTGGCAGTCCGAGAGAGCTTCTAATGTTATATCACTTAAGCCGGAGCATTTATGGTGATATACACACGAGCAAATATCGCAACTAACGACCATATCACGTACTTCGAGTCGTGTTTTACAAGAGCCACATCGTTGTACGGCCAAAGTTGACGCCATCTTGCGTATGAGTTTGCTGCAATTGATTGCATTTGCTGCAATTGACGTAAGAAAGAAGCTGGATATTACAAAGCATAAGTAGAACCCAGATATAACCAATTACTTGCTAGTACTCATAGATGAGAATACAAGTTTAAGGATTTGTTAGGCCAAAGTTACTGTATGAAGAAACGAATTCTAACATGTCCATAATTTTATGAGTCACCGTATTATTTTCTTGCTCTGTATTGCTATCAAAACAAGTTCTTTTTCCAAATCAACTTGTAACTTAAAAACATATGATACTATGTGGATGTAAGTGGTTTGACATATCAATATCATGAATGATGATAGATATTGTGGTTGTAGCGTAGTAACGAGGTGCGATTTTAGCAATTCCTTTGTTTTTTTGCGGCATATATTTAGTATGTTTGAACACTGAGATTTAAACATGTTGTTGTATATATTTCACTTTCATTCGCATTCGTCGTTTGAGTACAATCGGAGAAGTATTGTATGAAACAAAACGTTCATGTTTGGAATAAATCCACGAAAGGACATACAACTATATATATGTATATCAGTTGGACATACATATATATAGTTGGACAAATTTATATTTTCCAAAGAAGTGATTTGGTATAATCTGGGTTAATATTGATTGAGAGGTACAAAATCTGGTTTTTTAAACAAGTATGATGGTCAATTAAAGTACGCTCGTTGTATGCTAAGAATGCTTGGGTTTAAGTGTAATATGATGTGGTATCAATTTCCAATTATGTCAATTACAGTTTGTGCCAATATGATGTGCCCAATGGTTTTAATGTATTACTTCACTTTTTGAAAAATGTAATAGTTCATGAAATATTAAATGACTGTATATAACTATTATAAACCTTCCACGGTATGCTGAAGATGCAATTACTTAAACTGTTCCACTCTGAATGGAATGGAGCATTGAATGTTGAAATCACTTCTCAAATACTTGTCACCTTGAAGAGGAAAGTGTGTACATTTTGCTGAGGGGTTGGAGCTTTGGACTACTGACCAGGGGGTCCCGGGTTTTTTATTCCCAGGCAAGGCACTCTGGGCACCTGCAGGTCCACCCAAGCTATGTGATTATTTGGGTACCAGATCTTCCTGGGAAACCATAACCGGCACAGGGAAGGGAACTGGCCCCCATACCCTGATGTGTGAATTTTACATGCCGTCGGGCTTAATACTGGGTAAACCTTCCATCACCCATACCAAACCGAACTTTGGGTTGATTTCTGTTTTTATGGTTATATGATTGCGTTGAAAGGTTAGTCTGATATTTATAACCTGTGAAGGAAGGTATACACAGGGAAGGTTATGTTGTTTTTCCAGAATGAGAAAGGCTAAGTGAAACATGACAATAAGATGACAGAAACTAGAGCCGGTAAAATAGATTATTTCGGAAGGGTGTTTTGGAACAAAAAGTTTTACATGGTACGGTCATTAGATGAAGATTAATTGCATTATTAGACAAAGAGGCTTTCACGCGGAGGAGGGAATTGGTGAGAGGGGAGTTTATTAAGGATGGAAAGGCACTTTAAAACTTTGACATGGAGCGTAATTTTGTATTAAATGAAATATGGTCATTGATGCAGAGTCACGACAGAATTAATTAGCAAAACCTTTGAATTATTTATGGTTCCAGAATGCAGAGAGTGTATTCCTTGTTTTAGGAATACATTAAAGACGTAATCAAACATTTAAATAGCTGAAGTTCACTTTACCAAACCAATGTCAACATAATGTACATGAATCTTGGTGTTTTTCCAGGTTAAACTAGCTCGAGAGAAATGAAAAACAGTTGGACCCTGTCCATTTGGTCAAATATCAACACAAATAAGTCAGAAAATTTCGTCCCTGCCAGTTAAATGATCATACAGTTATAAAATATCAATGTGGTGTTCCAATGTGTAAAACAACCCATGTATACATAGGTTTGAAATTGATTTATATGTATTAAAACATTAACTATATTTCGGCAGTGCTCTGATTAAATGAAGACCACAACGAATGCAATACCATATTCCTTCGTATAGGATGCATGCCTTCACAATGACATCCGTATTTCTCGTTTTCCATTAGATTCCTTTGAAATATTTTGCTGCAGTATAAACTACTATTTGCTACTATATTTATGCCTACGTGTATATAATACTAATAATATTGCTAGGGTCCACCTGAAACTTACCTTTAGCAGTGAAGTACCGGTAGCAAATGTAATTTACAAGTGTGTGTGGTATTTTTAACATGCAAAGAGTTTCTTTAAGATTGGTGGTGGGACATTTAGAACAGAATTGTGAGGCCCTTATAAGTTTAACCATAGTGAAAATTTGATTTTATATTATCTGTGGTCATTGGGTTGAGCAGATGTGAATTAAAAATTTGCAATGAAGCTGAAAAATGTAAAAATTCATATACTTTCGGCTCGATGTTACAGTGTCCAAAACAACATGCCACTACTTTCTTGTCCCTCTAGCATTTTGCGGGCATTGAAAGGCCGGAAATAATTGAAACAACAGTTCAATCATCAGATATGGGGATGTTCATGTGTTAGTAATGTGTTGATTGGTAATCCAAACAGAGTTTGTCCCTTTTTTGCATTTCGGTGAACATTTCAAGTAATTCTGGAGGCTGTGGTTGTTCACTTCTCTTATTTTTAGTGTTAAGAATAGTTTATTTCAATATTTTACTGATAGGTTTATGTTTTATTCTCATAAGGGTTGATTGTTCAGGGAATGTATTCTGATTGCATCAGCTGTCGTTTATAAAAATCTATAAACACAGTAATAAAACCATAGGTAAGGTTTGGTAGGTGAGGGTTTAGTGTCCGCTCAATACCAATCCCTGAACTGTGTAAGAAATTCACAAATTACTATTAATTAAGGGATCAAGCTCCTTTCCCTATGGTTTCCTAAGAAAGTGATAACTGGGGAAATGAGGAGCCAACTAGGTCTCGAGCTGCTCTCTAGAGACTTGGATACAATCTCCGATTGGTGCAATGAATGAGGATTAATGCTTAACACAGATAAATGCGAAGTTTTGAGATTTTGGAACCTAGGAATTGGCGAAGAGGTCATTAACTGTGAAATAGAGGGCTCAGTACTAACTATAGCCAATCAAGTTAAATATTTAGAGTTAGTTCTAAGATAACGCCTTTCACAGGGAGCACATATCAGGACAATGTACAGATCTGCTTATGAATAATCTCGGTTTCATTTAACAAGTGGTGGGGGAAATGTAAGGAGAAATATAAAGAGAGGTGTTATTCTGCTCTAGTTAGACCTTATTTTTAATTAGCTGCGAGTATTTGGGATCCTTGTTGAGGAAATATGGCTAGAATGAGATCACAGGAAGTCCAGTGCAAATCCACCTGATTTGTCAGAGAAGTCGTTATATTAAGAAGATGTGTGTGACAGGTCTCTTAGGGGATTTAGTCTGGGAGCCACTTGAGATAGGAGGCGCCACGCTGCTTAGGTAGATCAGACCACAAGGATTAAATAAGGTTTACAGATTTAAATATTCATTCTTCCCCCTTAACAATCAGGAATCATAATAGCTGTAAAAACCCAAAGTCACTCTAGAAATATTAAATACATTCGATTTCATAGCAGTTTTCCAATCTCTTGTGCAATTACCAATGCGATATAAGCATTCAACATCTCTCTTTTGTGGAGATGCCTTGGTTTAAAGAAACAAGTTATTTATTTATTTCACATTTGGAAAAAACAATAAAAAAATACATGTACGAAGCTATTTGTTTGTCAAACAGTTCCTTAGAATAAGCATTGCTTCCTCTTCAAGATGACAAGTATTAGAGAAGTGATTTCAACATTCAATGCCATATACCATTCAGAGTGGAACAATTTAAGTAATTGCATCTTCAGTGTGCCATGGAATATTTATAACAATAAAAATCAAATACATTAATTTAATATTTCATGAACTATTATATTTTTCAGAAAGTAAAATCATGCATTAAAACCATTACACACATTATATTGGTACTATTGACAGCAAGAAATTAAGTAATACACAGTAATTTACACAAACAAACTGTAATTTATATTTAAACTTCGCTTTGATCCTCCAAATGCAATTTTCATTTACGAGATACACAAATGGACTTGCAATGAATTCGCAAATTTCTTGTATACAATACACTCAATATTTAGAGTAATTATATGATATACTCTACAGATTCAGGTGAGTTGTAGCTGAGGTTCGTCGTTATGTTATCAACAAATTTGCACTTTCCCACAGATGTAACCTGCCTCCATCCCTTCCCGCTTCATCCTTCTTTATTCTTCCCACTGCCAGGGCACCAGCTATCTGCCACCGTCCTCTCTTAATAATGACCACAAGTGCTTATCTTCCCCACCCCCTTCCTCTCTTTGCCTCTCCATTTCTTTAGTTACTCTGATACTTTGGGTTTTCCATATTTCCCCTCTTAGTCCCCGCCCACCTTACCTTCTTATTCCTTCCCCCACCTTCCTCAAACAGAACTATAAATAGGATGTATTAAGCATATCAAATTTTCTATTGTACCTGAAGATGGTTCTATGAACTGAAATTCTTTGTACATTACAAATAAATCCGTGGAAAAGTGCAAAATTTGATTTTGAAGGAAATATTTAATCCACTACTTCTTTGGCAAGTCTTAAATTTCCCAACAAAGAAGAAATTCAAAAGTAGAAATTGCGATTAACGTCATGACTATCATTACCAATAAAAAATAAAAGGGATTTTAAATTACATATTAAACAATTTCATTTAATTTCCCAAGGCTTTTGGTTCAAAAATTAACAAAACAATTTTGAATTCATTCATGCCGACACGATAAAACAAAAGAGAAGAGGCATGCATGTATGATGGCAAAAAATCCAAATGTTAATAATAATAATTGCATTAAATGACAATATTCGATGCAACATTTAACTCGTTGATTAGACAATCTTGGTGGAAGGCAGAAAAGATACATTTTCAGAGTCCTTGAGTCAAAAAACCAAAGTACAAAGAAATTAATGCAGAAATTCACCATGGAAGGTAATTAGGAACGAGATCAAAGGGAAGGCACTGTTGACTCGAGAGTCGCCATCACATGGCCCTCCAAATATTCAAAGGACACCTTTGTAGTTCCACACGAGGTCGTGGCATGGCTATCATAATAAATATATATGAAGATGGGGGGAATGGAGAAGGTACCGTTTGGTCTTTTAGCCCCAATAAACACCCTCTTTCTGACTATTGCTTTCTCTGCCCACTTGTCTGGCAGAGTTCATGGGGCGAACAATGGCAGGAAATGAGGTCATTGTGTCCACATGTTACTGGGAATTGGATGAGTCATGCTCTTTCCGTCTTTCAGTGAGATGGGTGAAAGATAAACCTCCAAAGAAAGAGATATCCAAAATGGCCACCATCAGTTGCATATAGTTGCATTAGGCATTAAATCAATTCAATTTTCTCCATTTCTGATCTTAATTACAGAGTTTGCCAGCGGTGGATAACTTGGTTTGCTAGTGATCCGGAAATTGAACTTTATATTTTTCCGGATGATGTTTTCAAGTTGGATTGCCATTTGAGAGAATCATTTACCAATTGCAGCTATATTGGTAAGTAGAAATGTATCCAATTGTGTCCAACATCATAATGTTTATTGAATCTGCTAAACGTATTAACCACTTGCCGCGTGAGATTTTATTTTTTTCTGCACAAAAAATGTCATGTTTTTCTATTTGTTCATTTCATTGTTATGTTTATAAAGAGAAAAGACAGTGTTGCAGAAAATTTTTATGACATACTTTTTATAAAAATTGAACATTTTGCCATGAGTAATTTTACAATAATTCCTGTAAGTATTTCACTGTGTGCTTTATTTTGATACAAGCTGCTGCACAGAGTCCAGCATCGCATGCTTGGCAATAGAACCTTGTTCTTCTCCTGATCTTATTGCCACTTCGATCCCTTTTGGCTCAACAAATTGCACACTGCCTACAAGGCTTTTCCTTCTTCTCCGTAGGTGGAATATATTCGGAGAAGTGCCTCTCAGTTAGGCGTCTAGGATTTTGTTCTACTGAAGGCCTTCCACCCTCACATGACGTATCATGTGTGTGGTACCTCTCAATTATATCTTCCACTAATGTCATTCTTAAGTCTAGGTTATTCTTTATTCCACCATTCTTCCGATACAAGACGAAAGCATTTTCCAGTTCCAACTAGTGAAATTAAAATTTTTTATTTCGAAACAAGGTTAGGTAGTTAGGTGCTGATCTGCCCTATCTCCTCCATCCATTGAATTAATATGCTCAGCACTGATTTTAGGCTTCCTTAGCACAATATCTCTTTATTTAAATCCAACTAGTTTTTCATTATGTACTGTAGAGAGTACAGTAACAGCCTTTTTGTCTTGCCATTTCATCACCATAACTCTACCTCTCTCAAAGGCGGTGAATTCTTCCAATTTCAACTTCTTTTTCTTTGATATCATCCCGCACTTCCTTCCTTGTAACTCCTAATGTCCCATAGGTGTCGGTTCCTTTGGCAACCAATAAATCAGCCAGCTCTGAGGAGGTGTATTGATCTGGAGACAGGCAATAACCTTTACCTAGTAGAGGTTTCATTAGTGCTTGCACAATCTGGGATATTACAGGAAGATTTGTGTATTCCACATTAAACTCTGACCCTTTTCCAGTTTGAATAATAAATGACCATATATATCCAGACTTAGACTTGCAAGGCATAAATGTATTTACCCCAAATCTAGCTCTTTTGAGGGGAACATTCTGAATCCATGGTAGCCTATCCTTCTACAGCGTGAGACTTTCATCATTAGAAATGTCCCTCTCAGGTGTCCACAAATTTGAGAACTTTTTGCTGAGGTATTTAAGTACGGGCCAAATTTCATTTAGCTTGAGGCAAGGATGTGTATCTATAGCAAAGGTATTATTGTCTGCAAAATGCAGATGGCGGCTGATGAGTACAAATATATGGTATGACATAATATTTAAAGAGAATGAAGTAAGAATGGTCAGCATCTTTCATCTACATCTACATAATACCCCGCAAGCCGCCGCAAGGGTGTGTGGTGGGGGGTGTTAGGTCACCAACTGTAAAAAGGAACATTACCACATGTAAAACAACAACGTGAAAATTACACCCACATTTGAGCTTCTATGTCGCCGTCTTTCGATATATCTTCCGCTCTCATCTTGGGTTTGGATTATCTTGACAATAAATTAGGTAGCACGCTCCCCGCTTTATATAAGGTTTCCACTCAAGGATATTTCTCAAAGTGCTTTCGGAAAATGCAGCATTAACTGCGAGGAAGCCGGCTCTACTTTACTCTCTCGCTCCACCGCGGTTCAAACAATGCTCTGCTAATATACATTCGGTTGAAATGGAGAGATTAATTAATACTAACTTGCTCCTTTCAACGAGGGCAACATGAAGACGGCTACATTCCATGCGCCATGATCGCAAATAAAGCACATCCAACTAATTACCTCATTTGCCTCCCTGTTGATACTTACTGTAATTCGTACTAATAGTACTACATGGAAAGGACTGAAAAAAACGTTTGATAGCACATGTTAAATGTATCGCTGACACAAGTGGTACGTAGTCTTTCCAGTAATTAAACCTCAGGTAATACAATGTATCAGAAAAATAATGAGCTTGTTGAACTCTTGTCGCCCGTATTTATGCTGGCGTTGTTGCCAGTGCGGGCAGTATATCCGGATGCGAGGATTCGGAAGTAAGAAATGAAATTGGACTTTTTAAAATTTTTCCTTCATATTATTAAAAGTATTTTTGGGGAGGACGAGCAAATTTGACCAAAACCATTCTTCAAATGGTTTGCTTATGATTCCTTGGAAGTATGATTTAAAGCAAAAAGCACTCTAATTTCATTCGTATTGACAGGCTGACTGTCTTTACACCTTGAAACGTAGGTTATTGTCAACAAATGCCTGGAAGTGTTGTAGAATTTCAGCAGTGTCTTCAATGTCGAAATAAAAAGCAAGAGGATCAGTGAAAGGAATCTTGGAGGTGGTGGTCTGGGACGTTGATGGGAATCAATTGGACGCAAGCAATTGGGCAGATACATCTTCATCATAATCAGAAAGTATGACGGTATCTTATTTCTTTCAAATCATATATGGAAATGCTCTCGGAATTCCTAGTTTTGGAATTAGACATGATAACAGGAAACCCTCCCTCTTTGTAAAAATAATAATAAGCACATTTCTATGCCTAAAAATCTCTTTAGGATGAAGTATTAGAAAAATTAATTGATATCATTTTATAAACATTCTAATATCCTTCCTTATCTTGTGATAAGAAAGAAAGAGAATTCTATATTGAAATAAATTACGGTGAAAGCCCAGCCCAATATCTTCATTTTCAAAAACAGAGTAAGAAAGATGACCACTCACATCAAAACATTGCCGTCCTAATCTAAATAATATATTATAAAAGAATAACATACTAAAATTTTCCCACTGCTGTCACTGGTGTGCTGTATGCTAGAGGTGTCTGATGAGTAAGCTGGGAACTTCTTGGAGAAAGCATTCATTGAAACACGTGTATATCAGAATCGGAGTGAAGGAATTTTGATGTCCGTGGCATACTTGGGCAATTCAATTTTGGGTGAAAGTCGTTTCCTGAGTCGGACACGGGCATGTCAGTCAAGTGGTCAAGGATGCTCGTGTCAACTGTGATGTAATGATGTATTTCTAAGTTGAGTGTACTCTCAGAGTGTGATGTATTCCACCAAGATGTTTCCTGTTTCAGTAGTAGTTTGGTGTAGATACTTGTTAGCTGTGATAGTTTATTATTTAATGTATATTTTAAGGCCCACCAATTAGAGGATTTCAATGATTTGAAGTTGATGTTTCTCAGTTTTTAGTTTAATCTATCCATATCATGTACTATAATGCAAATAATACCGACCCACAAATGTTTACGTAATTTCTCCGTAAAGTTGGGTTAAATGTAGATTTCATTTGAAATAAAATCTTCATTCTGATGCAGGTCGCATTGAAAAAATGTCTCCATCCACACGAATTATTATCAGTTGTGATGTTTGTTAGTTTGATGGTGGTCTATTTTGAAAGAAATTGATTCCCAGAGTTGAATCTTGAATAAAGAAATATTTATTTAAGACAGCGTTTTCAAAAGATTTTTGATAAAGTTTTTGATAAAATGTGTTAATCAAAGGTTATATAATGCAAATTACTTGTTTAAATGTAGAATTATTTACTTATTAATGTTAATTTGGTTTTGAATTTAAAAATAAAATGAGAGCCATTGCACATAATAAATTCCACTCTGTCAAAGAAGACCAAAGCCATTTGATTTTTTAGAAAGGATGGCAATCTTTGGAGAGGATATTTGCTTCAATTTGTCAAGAGAGGAATTCATTTCTGCAAATTGATATTTTCATTTGACTTAACTTATCAACAAAAATGTAATGGCATTGTATTATCATCTTTGAGTACTAGCAAGTATTTGGTTACATCTTAGTTCTACTTATGCTTTGTAATATCCACCTTCTTTCTTATGTCAATTGCAGTGAATGAGAATACACAGTCAACAGAGAATATCTTCCTCCTCAAATCCAGGCACCCGTGCACTTCCAATCAATTCAACATCTATCCTCCGCTTCACTCCACAGCACCAATGGAAGCACACCAAGCAGACGACTCTCTCTCCACAGAGGAGCGAGTGTTCTTTGCCTTATTCAATCGCTCCCCCTTGTCAGAGTGCGAGGGATTGTTGGGGGAAGTGGAGGACGTGGACGCTAGGGGCGTGCGGGGACGGACGGCGCTCCACGTGGCAGTCCGTGCGGGGAAGGACGATTGGGTGGAGAGACTGCTGGGGATGGGAGCGGACCCCCGCCTGAGGGACGCAGAGGGTGATGACGTGCTGCAGGTAGCCGAAGAGATGAGCGCCAACAGGACTGATGACGACAATCATAGAGCTAGAATGAAGATCCTGATGCTGGTGCGAGTGGTGCACCAACACAACAGTGCACGAACTCCATTTCAATCTGTTCCAATGGCTCCATGTAGCAGTAATACTTCAAGTGAGGTTCCGTCACTTATAAGTGAAATGTCAGGTCAGATTACCGCTTTGAAGGAACTGATGCTTGGTATGTCGAGGGAAATTGGATCCCTGAAGGAGACTGTTGTGGAGTTGAAGAGGGAATTGAAGTCGAGGGACACTCTGTTGATTGCTTTGGAGTCCGGAGTGACGTCTCTGGTTGATAAGAGCGCCTCTCAGGAGGGGGCGGTGCGTGAGTGGGGTGCGAGGGAGGGCGTGGCCAGGCCAGCGGTGGCAATCAATGAAAGGGAGCATGTCGATGAAGGGGAGAGGGATTGCGTCGAGGCGATGATGCGCATCACAACCATCTTGGAGTCAGACCATGAAAAGGAGTCCTTTGTTCGGCGTATTTATCAAAGGCTCCAATCGGAGAGTCCCCTGATGGCTGCCATTGTGAGATTCATTGTGAAGCAGTCTGGGGTCTCCGTTCACATCGACTGCTACTCTGAAACAATAGAGAGGATGAAGAGAAGGGTGATGGATCACGACGGAGAGGAGAAGGATGGATATTTATTTGGCTCATTTGCAGATTATTCAGAAATGAGGGCGTACGTTGGTGTAGAGATGAAGGAGAGAAGTGAAAAGGAAGAGAAAATGGGTGCGGCTAGTCTTGTTCGTGCTCTTTGTCAGTTGGCCGTGTACGTTGCCTTCAAGAACGGAGGGCGCCCGTACGTTGAGAGTGACGCTCTCAACAGACGGCGTTTCGTGGAAGTACTTGCGCAAGCAATGGCAAATGGAATGGCTATTAGCTTTGGATATGGTTGGTTCTCAATGTTAAATAATAAGAGTACTCAGGCAGCTAAGGAGATGTATTTGATAGCCACAATCCCTCGAATGATTGTCAATTATGGATCGAATTCTCCAGAGATATCCGAACTTCGCCGTGAACTTCCTCTCCTCTTTGAATATTTGGAGGGTCATGTGATGGCGACTCTCGAGTCAACAGTGCATTCTCTTTGATCTCGTTCCTGATTGGTTTCCATGGTGAATTTCTCCATTAATTTCTTTGTACTTTGGTTTATATGTCGAATCAACGAGTTTAATGTTGCACAGAACATTGTCATTTAATGCAATTATTATTATTAACATTTGGATTTTTTGCCGTCATACATGTATGCCTCTTCTCTTTTGTTTTATCGTGTCGACATGAATGAAATCAAAATATTTTTGTTAATTTTTGAACCAAATGCTTTGAGAAATTCAATGAAATTGTTTAACAAGTAATTTAGAATTCCTTTTATTTCTTATTAGTAGTGATTGTCTTGATGTCAATCGCAATGTCACCTTTTCAATTTAATCCTTCTTGGGAAATGTAAGATTTGTGAAAGAATTTTGCATTTAATCCTTGAATCTTGAATATTTCCTTATTGTAAAATCAAATTTAGCACTTTTCCACAGATTTATTTGTAATATACAAAGAGTTTCAGTTCATCGAGGCATCTTCAGGTACTAGAGAAGATTAAATTCCCGTGATACATCCTATTTATAGCACCGTTTGAGGAAGGAAGGGGAAAGGATAAGAGGGTGAGGTGGGCGGGGACGAAGAGGGGTAATGTGGGAAACCCAAAGAAACAGAGAAACCAAAGAAATGGAGAGGGAAAGAGAGGAAGGGGGGGGAAGATAAGCACCTGGGGTCATTATTATGAGAGTACGGTGCCCTGGCGGTGGTAAGGAGGGAAGAATAAAGAAGGATAGATTAAGCGGGAAGGGATAGAGGCGGGTTACATCTGTGGAAGAGTGCAAATTTGTTAATATCATAATAAAAACGTCAACTTCAACTAACCTGATTCTTTGGAGGATATCATGTACTAACTCTAAATATTTAGTATCATGTATCCAACAATTTTGCGAATTAATTACAATTCTATTCATATTTCCTGTAAATGAAAATTTCATTTGGAGGATTAATTTGAAGTTTAAATATATTTTTTAAAAGCATTATTATTAAAAGAAGACAAATAGAACAAATACAATACAATATTCTTTCATTTCAGATGTGTGCCTTTGCAAATGAAATTCTTCTTTCATGTTTCCAAATAGAGTAGTAGTATTAGTATTTAGGGGAGGCGACCGACAGCTGAGGTCATTTGCGCCATAGGAGATGGAGAGGAATGGATGAAGGGCGGAGAGAGAAACCCGGTGTCGGCATTCGCCTACTCTTTACAAAAGGCGCCAAGGGGTCCGCAGCTTAACGTCCCATCCGACGGACGGCGTACTCACTCAAAGTTCCCGGGCAGCACCGGGATTTGAACCCACGCCCTCTGGGTGGGAAGCCAGTACGATAGCTCCCGCACCATCTCGATCCCCTCCAAAAAGATTCCCTTGAAATATTTTGTTACAGTTAATCAGTACTCAATATTACCCATTTCAAGGTCAAGAATAGTTTCAAATGTTTTGCACACATACTAAAACTGAATTAACCTTGACACGGTTGTACCTGTATGTAGAGTGTGGCCCTCTCAACAGACGGTGTTTCGAGGAAGTACTTGGGCAAGCAGAGAAAGAGAAGAGAAGGGATGGACAAATGCATTTAATGATTCGTCAGGCATAATGAAGTACGTACGGAAGCAGAGAAAGAGACAAAAAGGAAGGGACAATTATATTTTTCTATTTATCTGGCGTTAGAGATGAAAAGTGAGAAGGCCAAGGAGATAAATTTGATATCCACAATCCCTTCTATGATTGCTCAATTTGGATCGAATTCTAGAGAGACGTCCGAACATCGCCGTAGACTCCCTCTCCTCTTTGAATACGTAGAGGGTCACGTGATGGCGGCTCTCGAGTCCACGGTGCGTACTAATCCTTCTATTTACTTAAATTAGCATCAGTGGTGAATTTCCTCCGTTTTAATTATTAATTTGTTCTTGATTAAACTTTAATTTACAGTTGGTAATGGTTGCTAGCTTCTGAATTATCTTTTATCGATGAATTAGTTGAAAAATACAATAATTTTTGGTTACATTCTTTCCTTGACTCAAGAAGTGTTAAAAAGTATTTTATCTGCTTCTCGACCAATATTGACCAACTAACGAGTCGAATGTTGCACTGGATATTGTCATTTAATGTAATTCATTTAGCTTTGATTTATTTTCCGTCATACATGCATTCCTCTTCTATTTTGTTATACAGTGTCAAAGTTAATGAGTTCCATAATGGTTGTTTATATCGTTGAATCAATTATTTGGAGAAATATAATGGCCGTGTACCATGTGTAGTCCAGAATTCATTTTATTTCTTATAATTAATCGCCACCTTGACATTAATCTCAAGTTTTATTTTGAATTATGTCCTTTTGGGGAGACATAAGAATGACTTGTGAGAGCAGTCTCGGAGTATATATCCTAATTGTGCTTAACTTTAAATGTGACAAGTCATGTATCCAAGAAATTTGGGATTGCATATCATTTCCATTTGTATTTCTTGTAAATGAAATAGTATTTTGAGGATCAAAGTGAATTTTAAATTCATTTTGGTAGCCAAATGAAGACCCCAAGAAATATAACACAATATTTCTTCGTACCAGATGTATCCCTTCCCAATGAAATCCTTTTTTCATTTTCCCAATTAGAATCCCTTGAAATATTTTACGACGGTTAATCAGTACTTAATAGTAACCATTTTAAAGTTAAGAATTCTTTCAAATTTTTTGCAAGTATGCTAAAACTGCATTACGCTTGGCATTGAGAGTTTTATCATTGAACCCATCATGAAGCCCTAGAGGTAAATATTTATATCTGGTATTTAAACAAATCCTTTTGTTAACGAGGGAACCATTTAATTCTGTTAAATAGATTTGTCACCCTGAAATTGTTGCATTTAAACACCTATAATTTGTGGATGGCGGTATACGGTGACCGTCGGGACATCTCAGACAGTTTCATTGGAATATATTATCCTCTGTTAATGTTAATTTGAATATTATTGCCAATTGTCTCACCTCTGCTCTATGGTTTAAAAATGATAATTATTTCATTGCTCTTAGAAAGCATAACTTTTCTCTCCAAATTTATATTTTCCAAAGAAGTGATTTGGTATAATCTGGGTTAATATTGATTCAGAGGTACAAAATCTTGTCTTTCAACAAGTATGATGGTCAATTAAAGTACGCTCGTTGTATGCTAAGGATGCTTAAGCCTAATGCTTGGGTTTAAGTATTATTTGAGGTCGTATCAATTTCTAATTACGTCAATTACTGTGTATTACTTTAATTATTGTTAACAATTGTGCCAATATGATGTGTCTAATAGTTTTAATGCATACCTTTACTTTTAAAAGACATAACAGTTCATGAAATATTAAACAGATGTATTTGATTATTATTACAAACCTTCCATGGTATGCCGAAGATGCAATTACTTAAACTGTTCCACTCTGAATGGAATGGAGCATTGAATGTTGAAATCACTTCTCAAATACTTGTCATCTTGAAGGGGAAGCAGTGCATATTCTATGTAGCTGTTTGACAATTATATGTCTTCGTACATGTAGTATTACTGTTCTATCCAAATGTAAAAGAAATAAAAAACTTGTTTTTTGAAGCCTGTTAATGTATTTTGTTTTATTATGCATAAATGCTAGTTTATTAAAGTTTTAAATAGATGTATTCTCCCTGAAAAGAGAGATCGGAAACGGTGTTACCATGTTTATCATTGAACAAGAGAATAGAACACTGCTATGAAGGTACTCAAATTGAAAATACAAAAAATATACAAATCAGATGTCTTCATCTTAATTGTGTATTCCCGTGTTGATGGTACATCCTGAATTGTAGTCATTTATTCATTGTTATTTTAAATTTTAGCTTATCGTACGAACGCAGTCAAAATCACTGATTCCCTGGTACGTTTAAATAATTACACAATATTAATTGATAATCCTGTGGTCCACAAAGCCTCTTTCCTTAAAATCATAACTCTTTGCAAGTGGTGACTTGACAGTATTTTTCTCATTTTAAATTTAATCTTTAAGTGTTCAAATTTTGCCAGGAATTTAATTCATTCCTTTGTGGCTGTTTGAATATCTACTTTGATATCATTTATTGTGGTGAGGTTTGCTTACAATAAAATCATGCAGGCAACTGACGAATAGTAATTCGTATAATTTAAAATAAGGGCTTTTCTGTGAAAATAAATTGGTAAAGACAATATGAATTTTTCATCCAGACTTTATTAACCTTCAAACATTTTTATTCTGGGGTATGTGGTAGTTTGCTTTGAGAACAGTATTATTTGTGTCAGGTGCTAATTGACACATTCTCATTAATGGCAGGACTATCAGACGATGGAACAATCAAACCTAGAAAGTCAATTAGATACAATTTTTTTCATTTCATCCTTTCAAAGTCATAACTCTTAATGAATTTAATATTCACTCTGGCAAATTGTCTTCCTTTGGGATACGGTATCAAAAGTCCTTCATTTGAGGGTTCATTGAAATTATATCTTGATTCAAATCCTGCGAGAAACTCGCACTTATGCCGAATTACTGGAGGCGATACCACATTTCTCATAGGCAAGAAGGATTGAGTTATAATAAGGCTATCAGCGTTTACACAAGTTTCATGTATATGTAAGTGTATGTATGTTTAGTCATGTAGTTGTATATATTAAAGGAACTCACCCCCTAACCTGAGATGTGAATTTCGCACGCCGTCGGACGTAGTCCTGGGTGAACTCATGTGTATACATATATATGGGTCGTGGTAGTCCAGGGGGTGGAGCGTTGGGCTACTGGCAGGAAGGTCCCGGGTTCGATTCTTGGGCAAGGCACCCTAAGCACCTGCAGCTCCACCCAAGCCATGTGATTATTCGGGTACCAGATCTTCCTGGGAAACCATAACCGGCACAGGGAAAGGAACTGGCCCCCATACCCTGATGTGTGAATTTTACATGCCGTCGGGCTTAATACTGGGTGAACTCTATTCATTCCCACCACTGGGTGAACCCTACCATCACCCATACCAGACTGAACTTTGGGTTGATTTCTGTTTTTATGGTTATATATATATGTAGAGAAAAGGATTAAAGAGGCGTCAATGGAATTAAAACTGGATGTATAAATTAATATCGGTGGGATGATGAAACTCTAGTTTTCCAGTTAGCATAGGCATTGTTCACTTGGCTTGATTCTGTTGAAAGGTTAGTCTTATATTTATGGCCTGTGAATTAAGGTATCCATAAGGAAGGTTATGTTATTTTTCCAGAATGAGAAAGGCTAAGTTAAACATGACAATAAGATGACAGAAACTAGAGCCGGTAAAAGAGATAATTTCGGAAGGGTGTTTTGGACCAAAAAGTTTTACATGGTAGGGACATTAGAAGAAGATAAATTGCATTATTAGACAAAGAGGCTTTCACGAGGAGGAGGGAATTGGTGAGAGGGGAGTTTATTAAGGATGGAAAGGCTCTTTCAAACTCTGACATGGAGCGTAATTTTGTATTAAATGAAATATGGTCATTGATGCAGATTCACAACAGAATAAAATAGCAAAGCCTTTGAATTAGTTATGGTTCCAGAATGCAGAGAGTGTATTTATTGTTTTAGGAATACATTAAAGGCATCATCAACCATTTGAATAGCTAAAGTTCACTTTACCAAACCAATGTATACATAATGTACATGAATCTTGGTGTTTTTCCAGGTTAAACACGCTCGAGAGAAATGAAAAACAGTTGGACCCTGTGCGTTTGGTCAAATATCAACACAAATAAGTCAGAAACTTTCGTCCCTGCCAGTTAAATGATCATACAGCAATACAATATCAATGTGGTGTTCCAATGTGTAAAACAATCCATGTTTACATAGGTTTGAAATTGATTTATATGTATTAAAACATTAACTATATTTTGGCAGCGCTCTGATTAAATGAAGACCACAACGAATGCAATACCATATTCCTTTGTATAGGTAAACCACCCAGACCCAATATCACCGCTGCAGAACGCAAAGCATTGGAAAAACTACGTGACAATAAGGAACTTCTTGTCTTGCCAGCAGATAAGGGGAATGCTACGGTAATCATGAAGAAAGAAGACTACCACAACAAAATTGCAGCCCTATTGGATAGCAGCACCTATTTTCAATTGAAAAGTGACCCAACAGCCAAGATAGAGTGACTCACTAGGGAGAAAATCAAACGGTCATCCATCCCAACGGAAGAAAAATGGAGACTCTTTCCATCGGCAGCCAAGCCACCGCGTTTGTATGGACTACCCAAGGTTCACAAGGAGGGGGTCCCCCTACGACCCATCGTAAGCAACATCGACGCACCGACCTACAAGCTGGCACAATACGTTGCGCGCTCTCTCCAACCCTTTGCCGGGAGAACCGACTCGTCCGTAAAAAACTCCACAGAATTCATTCGCACCATCAAGAAAATCAAAACTAAGGAACGGGACCTGCTAGTGAGCTTTGACATAGTCTCTCTCTTCACGAAGAGATGTGTACATATGTAGATGACTCAATGCTACTAATCAAAGAGCTCACCTCGGAAGGATTACCAAAGGATTTATCAGACCTCGCAGAATTCTGCCTCAAGAATTCATACTTCCTTTGGAATGATAAGTACTTTCAGCAGAAGGAAGGTGCGGCCATGGGATCACCACTCTCTCCTGTGGTAGCTGACATTTTCATGGAGAATTTTGAGAAGAAGGCCATAGAGACCTATCCGAAAAAACCATCTCTTTGGATCCGCTATGTCGATGATACCTTTGTCATCTGGCCACACGGGAAAGAAGAATTAGAGCTGTTCCTGAAACACCTCAATCAGCAACATCCTGCCATACAATTTACCATGGAAACTGAGCAGAATGGTGTTCTCCCTTTCTTAGATATGTTAGTGACCAAAAAACCGGATGGCAGCCTTGGCCATGCGGTATACCGAAAGAAAACCCACACCGACCGGTACTTGGATGCGCGATCACACCACCATCCTGCCCATAGAGCTCGCTAGTAAATACACTAGTGCATCGCGCCTACCCCATCTCCGACGCCGAATCACTCCCATCAGAAAAGAGATACCTCGTTTCCGCGCTGGGGAAAAATGGATACCCAGAACACATGGTCCGAAAAAGGACCGTCATAAAGGAAATGGAGTTGACGAAAGAGGGGATTCGGGCAAAGGAACAGAACGAGGAGAAACCTGGAAAAGAAAAACCAGCGGCATATGCTACCATCCCCTATGTCGCCGGAATGGCTGAGAAGATAAGCAGGCTACTACAGAAGCACAACATAACCACCAGGTTCTCCACAGCCAGAAAAATAAGCGACATAATATCAAAGCCAAAGGACAAAATCCCCGATCTCATGCACGAAGGTGTATATGAGATAAAGTGCACGTGTGGGAAGTCATATATCGGTCAAACAGGAAGGTCCATCAGATGCAGGACCAAGGAGCACCAAAGAGCCACAGATAAGAAACAATTCCGACTTCCGGCAATCGCCGAACATGCGTGGTCGGAACCGGGACACTCTATAAACTTCGACCAGACTAGAGTGCTGGCAAGAGAAAGGCGATATTTTCCGTGACTCATCAGAGAAGCAGTGGAAATAATAAAAAATTCATACAATTTCAACCGTGAGGACGGCTACACCCTGACCTCCACTTGGAAAAGGGTGATTCCCATTCGCCGTCAAGAAAGAGCCAATCAGAGAGCTCCAGGCCAGCCAGCGTCTCCTATATATAGCGGCCAAAACGCAACGTACATCACTTCGACCTGAAGACGCCTCCAGGACTGGGGGCGAAACTGTTGTCAACAGACTAACCTACGCGACGGTAATTCCCGGAAACCAGCATGGATTCATCAGATAGACGGCGCGGAAGCCTAAGGATTAATTTCAAGGATTTCATTGCATATGATGTTGAAGGAATATTGTATTACATTGGTAGCGGTATTCATTCTTCATTCCGAGTGCTACCAAGATATATTTAAACTTCACTTTGATACTCAAAGCGCTATTTTCAACAACAAGAAATAGAAACCTAAATGTAATTGCAAATTTCTTGTAAAAGATAGTCGAAACAATTCTCTTGTATGATCCCACAACTGCTCTCACAACTCATACTAAAAGCAAAGTTTCAATGAATAACAGAAATTGGAATAAAGGAAACAATTCGATATAAGAAATTAAAAGAATTCTAAATTAAATATGTAACAATTATATTTAATTCATCCAAACAATTGGATCCGAAATTTACAAAAAAATCACTTTTGAACTCTCTGGCGATGCACACCTCCGCAAAACAAAAGAGAAGAGGCATACATGTATCACTGCAAACAAAAACAAAATTGAAATATAATGTTTTAAAGGAAAATGACCGGTGCAACATTTAACTCTTAATAATTAATTATCTTAGGGGAGTGAAAAACAAACATTTTCTATCAAAATAGAAAGACAGGGTACAAATAAACTAATGAGGAAACTCTTTAATGGAAGCGAATTCAGAAATGTAAGCATTAAGGAGACACAATTGGCTCCAGAGTCCGTATCACATGACCCTCGAAATATTCAAAGAGGAGAGGAAATAAACGGCGATGCTCGGATACCTCTTTAGAATTCGATCCATACTGGGCGATCATTTGAGGGACTGTGGATATCAAAGATAACTCCATGCTCAGCCGATTCAGATCTTTTATTGCATCTCTAACAATAGCATTTAAATCCGTGTGAGTTTCCTTCATTTTAAGTGCATGCAAAAGTATGTCCACAAAACGCCACCTGTAAGTGTCATCCTTTGCATACGGTCTCCCTCCGTTCTTGAAGGCAATGTACATGGCCAACTGACACAATGCACCAACAAGACGTGGAGCGCATACTGAATCCATTTCATGAACTTTCTCAATCCCTCCAATATACGTCCTTCTTGCTCCCGCAACATACGCCCGCTTTTCTGAATAATCTGCATATGAATTGAAACTACTTCCAGTCTTCTGCACTCCGTCATGATCCTTAACCCATGCGTTCCTCATCTTCTCTATTGTGACGGAAGAGCAGTCGATGTGAATGGAGACATCAGGCTGCTTCACAATGAATCTCAAGATGGCAGCCGTCAGGGGACTTTCCATTATGAGCCTTCGATAAATACCCTGAACAAAAGACTCCTTTTCAAAGTTTTCATTCATGATAGTCGTGATCTTCATCATCGCCTCGACTAATTCCCTCTCCCCTGCATCGACCCACTCTCCTTCAGTGACTACCACAGATGCCCCAGCCACGCCCTCCCTCGCCACCCTTCCACGCACCGTCCCCTCCAGGGAAGTGCTCTTCCCAACGAGAGAGGTCACGCCAGATTCCAAAGCAATCAAGAGGGCATCTCTTGACTTCAATTCCTTCTCCAGGTTCACGACAGTCTCTTTCAGTGATTCCATTTGTTCAGACATACGAAGCACCACTTCATTTAATTCAGGGTTAACTGGAGCCATTGGAACAGATTGAAATCTATTGTGTACACTTTCCCGTTGGTGCACCATCCGCAGCAACATCAGTATCTTCATTTTATCTCTCAGGATGGCCTCATCAGTGCTGCTGGTGCTCATAACCTCAGCTACCTGCAGTACGTCATCACCCTCTCCGTCCCTCAGCCTAGGGTCCGCTCCCATCCCCAGCAGTCTCTCCACCCAATCGTACTTCCCCGTCCGGACTGCCACGTGGAGTGCCGTCCGTCCCTGCATGTCCTTCGCGTCCACGTCCTCCACTTCCCCCAACAATCCCTCGCATTCCGACAAGGGGGAGCCATTGATTAGAGAAGTGAACAGTCGCTCCTCTGTGGACAGAGAGTCATTGGCTTCGTGTACTTCCATTGGTAATCTGCGGTGAAGTGGACGAAAGGCGTTCAATTGATAGTAGTGACACAGTTGGGTGGCTTTCAGGAGGAGGATAGTTTCTGTTGAGTGTATCTTCTCATTCACTGCAATTGATGTAGGAAAGGAGCTGGATGTTACAAATGCTAGAATAATAGAACGCTACCATGACAGGTTGCAGTTAGACAAGGATGTATGCATAAAGTGACGATATGCAATAAATATGATGAGGACCTTCTTCACTCATTCTAATGAACTTAATTAGAAATATATAAAGAGCATACTGGAAATACGTAGCACGTCAACAAGAAGTTTAAGCCAGTCAAATGGTCTTATTATGTTGCTATAATTCTATAGTGTGTCAAGTACTCGAGCCAATAACAAACAGCACTGGGATGTTATTAAATATATATAAATATATTAAAAGTCGACACCAAACATGGGGCTGGTCAACACCGATAATAAATTAAACTATACTCATTGCGCAACTAAGCATGTTGAAGGCCATGTTTAAAACGTTATAGAAATCGATGTTATTACATTATCCCATTAGGGCAACTGTTTTGATTAAAAGTAATGATGTACCATGGACCAGGGGATTATCACACCATAGTCCATCAAATCCTGGAACTCTAAAATATCCTTCAAAGAATTGAATACTCCAGCAATCAACATTGAACTGCGTATTTTAAATTAACAAATAAAACCACCACACAAGTAATTATGGAATGCTTTTCTGCAATTGGCTTATTCTGTTGTGACCCATGTCATGTACTCGTTAAATATGTCTCGTGGCAACTTAAAACAATTATTTGTTCAACAAGGATGAAACAAAAGAGCAGTCTTCTGAGTAATCATAAAATTGAAGGCAATGATTCATATATCAACTCATTATATGAGAATGGAATCAATTTCATACTTCCACTCAGTAGATTTATTCACAGATTCATTAAATGTTCACAGATAAACCGATCAGTAGGCCAAATATATTATAATAGCTTATTAAAATCTTTACCCAAAACTAATACAGAGAAAGTAAACACCTAGGTGGAATACATCACACTCTGAAATTACACTTAACTGAGAAATTCATCATTACATCAAAAGACAATATAAGCATCCTTCAATACATTTGGCGAATAAACTTATTCAATAAACATTTTGATGTTGGATACATTTCTACTAACCAATATTGCTGGAATTGGCAAATGATTCTCTCAAATGGCGGTCCAATTGGAAACTTCTTAAAGAAATATAAAAAGTGCAATCTCCGGATCTCTGTCAAACAAAGTTATCCACTGCTGCCAAACCCTGTAATTGAGATCAGAAAAAGAGAACGTTGAATTGGTTTAATGCCTTTTAAAACTAATAAAACAGATGGAGTTTATTTCGGAATTCTCTTCCTGTGGAGGTTAATCTTTCACCCATCTCGTTAAAATTATGATAAGACGTGAAGACAGACAGGTAGGCAAAACAATAGTCAGATAGTAAGAGGTCTTTATTAAGGCGAAATTGAGACCATTCAACAAGCATCATGTACACATAAAGATGACCACAAAATTTTGAAATACATGAATACCCAATACCTATATATACCTATAATATACAGACACAATATGCTTAAACAATCTACCACATAACCATCTATCATATGTTTATGCAGGGGAAAAAGCATGGGTCCGAGTATGGCTCCCAGGGGAACACCCCTGTGAATTTGAAGCCGGCAGGAGGATTAATCATGGGGGTTGACTCTCCAAAGTCCTTCAGTTAAGTATTAGCAAATCAATTCTTAAGATTAAGGAGGAAAAATTAAAGATTTGAAGTTTTGCTAAGATAATATCTTTGTCGAAGAAACTGAATGATGAATTTCATGTATGGTCGGACTTCATCAGTTATTTCAACCAATGAGGGTATGTGTGGTTTAGGAGGGCACTCGTGACAGGTCGTATTGCGGATCTTACACTGTTTGGTCAGTGTGGAACTTTAATTATATCGAGCTAAGGCCAAATATCAAAATATTATCATCCGATGCGTATTTCTCTTGTTACGGAAAACGCTTAGGCAATTTCAAGAGAAAATAGATCGATGCCTTTGCCTGATTAACAGAGCTGTCAAATCTACTCTTCATTAATCTAACGCTTAGGGGAAAAGATGGGAATTACAAGAGAAAATAGACCGATGCCTTCGCCTGAATTTCCAAGTTCTCGTGACGATGTAGTGTACGATTTCATTCACCATAAAATAATACAAGTTTATATTTAAAATGGTATCTGAAGCCGTTGCATCGCGATCATTATATATATCGCGATAAATATTGGTATTATTTAAATATACTACCCTATAAAGATGAAGAACTTCAGCTGTATTGCAAATACAATTACGCATCCGGTACTGTCAACCGACATCGGCAATGTCATTGCAAGCAGTAGGCTTATCTAGTTTGTTTTAATCTATTTGCCTTGCCATCAAACAAAATAGTAAGTAGCAGTGGTTTTTAGTATTGAGTCTCAAATGCCAATAATTTCTGCGATTACATTAAAGGGTCTTATGATATTTCATACATTCTCAGGCATACGGTAGAACTATTACACGGCCCATAACGTGATATCCAATAGGAACTACTGTCTTGTTGCCATCCCAGTTGTACGTGGGAGAAGAACATGGTTTGAAAATTTTTTTCCCTTAAGAAAACCCTTAACACATGAATACGAGAACATTAGCTAAGATTATAGCACGAATTTTATTGCCTTCGTGCAACTATTTTTGCACACAATACCCTTTAACACCGAGTGTACGTGTTGAGCACTAAAAATATTCGGAGCTTCTTGAAAATAAGAATGTCACGACTCCCGAGTGGACTGAACATAGCAGTCCAAGGCCAGGATAGTTGCCTTTAGTTGTGAATCGTGCATTTCTAAGTACAAAACTCTACATGCAATAAACCACAGCACAAAGAAAGCCCAGCTAATATTGCAAAATTAGATGCAGCCACATTCATTTCCATTTTTTAATATTTTATGATTTAATTTATATTGTAAATTATAACATTAAACTGCCGCAGCCTTATAAACAAAAAATAGCATACTAAGCAGTTTCTTGCCAGTACAACCGCAGACGTAGTAGTTGGGGCAGAAAGTTGCCTCATTGGAGACAGCTAACAACGAAGTTTTTCCTAACGGTTTCACAAAATACAGAAGGGACTGACGATATAGATTGGATGGGGGAGTATTCATTGCATTATAGTCACAACTCAATAGCAAACGGTAAGAATGCGACGTAAATGACATAGAAATTATTTGGTGCAGCATTAAGGGCTACAACGGTGGAAGCTTAGAACAAATTGTAAAATCACCAGCATGGGGAACAGCATACTAGATATCTTCTAGCGACTTCGAAGCCCGAAATTATTACAAGCATTGAAATAATGGACGGAATAAATGACGACAAGCCTATGCTTGCCGAATTAAAAACTTGAGTTCGTCAAAGTTATTAAAGACAAGTTTAAAATATCCCTACAAATAGGAAAATTGTAACGGACTACGAGAATAATAAAAATAGAATTACCAGAATAAAAGATTAAAAACTTGACAACCACTTTAGAGACCATTGGAACTATATCTTAAATATTTTCGTAAAAAAAGGAAGACTAGCATCTCATCGAAACTCATATGCGACATTAAGGAACCTGGAGGTTAGTACAGACAAGTCAGATCTGCATTAAAAAGGCCACGGTCATATTTCATAAAGTTTAGGTTTATTTGAACACATCCCAACAGAGACTAAAACAATGTCGTTGTCAAGACGAAAATTATTATGCGCACAGCAGTACACTTTTTTTTAATTTTTCCCAGAGCGTCTACAATAAAAACAGAAACGGCCCAAACGATCATCCACAAACCCGGGGAATACGTTGTAGACATATGATATTGACCAAGCAGGGAATAATAGTACGGGTACTCTAGTTAGACCTCATTTGTAATGTGCCGCAAATATTCGGGATCCCTAGGAAAAAAATCTGGCAAAAGGAATCAGATCAAGTCCAGAAAAAAACCGCCATGCTCATTGAACATTCTTATAATAAGAACACTACCGTGACAGTTATTTTAGGGGATTTAGGCTGGGTGCCACTCAAGATAAGAAGAGAAGGCTCAGACTTTTAGAAAGGTTCAGGACAAAGGAGTTTGACGATGTCACTAAAGGAATTAAAACGGCCGCAGACTACTTAGGTAAATCAGACCACATAAAGATAAATTAAGGAAGAAATAGATACCAGGACAGAATAAACAAATACTCATTCTTTCCCCGAACAATCAGAAATCGTAATTGATAGAACCAGAAAGGTCACTTCAGACATATCAAAAAACCTTGAATCTACAATTCGGAACAAAATTAAACATTGCAAAGATGATAGATATACTTGTAGTTGCTTGTCTATGTTTGCTGGTAGTTGGAGTGATTGCGTATTTTGGCAGGACTGAAGAGAAAAGGTTATACCGTCCCGTTAAGTTAGAACGAAAGACCTTTTTTTCCTATAAATGTAAATAATTATACCAAATATGCTAATAAATGACTAGTTAACATTAAATATTGACTTGGGAGAAGTAAACTTGAGTACTTACGAAAAAAACACCAGAAGTGAAGCGGACTCGGGGGAACTTGCCACTCCAACTTACATATGTAGAATGAGAGCAGATAATGCATGAGCAACTGTCGGAAGCCCACACTCTCGTCTTGAGACCTGTGAGTCCACTTGGGCTTTTAGAAAATGATTCTTCGTAAACGTTTTTTGGCTACGTGGAAAGGCACTTACGAAGAAGATAATTCCATCAAGCCCACCGTTATGAGATAAGCAAGTTCTTTGCATTTATTATTCGTCATCACCTTCTGTCCCTCGTCTTTTCTTGGTATGATCTCCATATCTCATTTCTTTGGAACCATTCGTGTATCTTCCTTTCTCCATATGTTTCGTCATTACAGTTGCTAGGGCAAAAGGCCTCATTACCGCCTTTTGCCTCATTTGTTAGATTTCTTTCTCGAGAAATAGAAGTAAGAAAGCCTTCTATATAAACTCCTAATATCATGGTTTCCAAGATAGAACGCCTTTTTTAATAGAAGATAATATAGAGAATTTAGTTGAACACCTTGGCGGAAAATGGGAATGGAGTTTTGGAAGTGATTATGCAATTTCGAGTAAGGAAGTTTCCGTCGGAAGGCAGTTTTTAGAGAAGAAAACCTGCGACCGGGAAGAAGTCCAGGCCTCAAATAGGATCGAGGATTGTTTGGAATTACGTCACAAAAAAACTGAACTTTTAGAACGGAGCTTCGACTCTAAAACGCGAATATAAAAGTGAAAATATAAAATATAAGATGAACAAGTTTTTACCAAAAAGGATTTTGCATTCTAAACTGTAGTCATTTTTTTATTTTATTAATGCTTTTCAATCTTGCTGAGATTTTAGAAACATTAAATACGTTCAAGTAAGCTATTGCTAATAGTATTATTAGTGTAAGATATCAATTTTCAAATTCTTATCACTGGCAGGATTTTCAGACTGGACAAATCAAATTTAGAATGTAATTGGGGAATGGCCTCTTTATTTTTTCCTCACATAATCATGGCCGTTCATTTGTGTTGCTATTCATTCTGGTAAAATGTCTTGGATTCTAAAACGGTTTAAAAAATTCCTTCATTTGAGGGTTCATTGAAATTATATCTTAATTCAAAACTGCAAGAAAATCACATGCAATCCTAATTATTTGTAGCGTTACCACATTTCTCAGGGGTAAATTAGGATTAAAGTATAATAAGACTATCAACGTTGACACAAGTAATTATTATGTATATGTGTTTGTGGGTCGCGTTAGTCATGAGCGTTGGACAGCTCATCGGAGGGGCCTGGGTTTGATTCCCATGCATGGCACTCGGGCACCTGCAGCTCCAAGCTATGCTTTTCTTCGGGTGCCAGATGACCCTCATAAAACCATAGCCGGTCAAGGAAAAGGAACTGGCCCCCCTGCCCTGATGTGTGAATTTAACACGCCGTCGGACTTTGTCTTGGGAGAACTTTCCCATCGACCACCAAAACGACCTTTCGGATTGATTACTGTTTATTTGTATATGAATATATTTGCCCAAATATACTCAAACACGATGATACTCCATCAATTACGACTTTTTGCTCGGGGCCTATTTAGATGAGTTATTAATCTAGTCTAATAAATGCAAGCACGCGTGTTTAATTAGCTCAGATTCCTAAGACTAGATGATAAGTCAGGACATAGTTGGTCAGCATCCGATTGAAAAAAGATCAAACAGGGAAGATGGCGAAGTAAATGGAATTTGGAAGCATTCAGAGTGCAGGGAGAAAGGAGTAACAGCAGGCCGTGGGGAAAATTATCGTTAATGAGGAGGGGGGGTGGGGCACTTCCTATTGAGGAAAAATGTCAACGAATGATAGCATCAAAAGCCACAAGATAATCCAGTTGTGAGGGGGGACGGATGGACAGAGTCCGGATGGGCAGTGTTAGGCAGAGGTGTATGGCATGGGGTGACCATTATCATCTGTGGTGTCTTACATAGACGAAGGGTTTTTGTTCATACCTAATAATTATATTATTACAACGCACTTTAGTCATTATTATAATTTTATTGTAATAAAAATAAAATCCTAAGTCCTTCAGCGCCCCTCACTGACAAATTTCCTCGCATTTCCCCTAACTGCAACCGTCCCCCACGTAAAATATATCTGCTTATGAAATCTGCTCGTGATGGTGTGCATTTCCGTGCCACCACCTACCACGCTCATTGCCCCTCAAAGAAGATTATCTATCTTCTGACGTGCAAACATAGGCCCTTTACACTCTACATTACCCTTTTCTATCCGATCGAACAATCTGTGCTAATCCTGTTGTATTTCTCCCTAAGCATCCGAGAATTAGTACAAATATAGCCACCAATATAAAGGTGGGAACCTGCTAATCCCAAAATATACTAGTTCTCCGATGCTCAAAAATTTCCACACCCATCCCCTCCTTTACTTCCCTTCCCAGAATACCCTGCACGACCCCTCAGACTCGATAGATTCCTTTCGATAACTTCCAGACTCACGCGAAGAAGGCCAAAAGCTTAAACAATCTACAATGTGAGTGTCCTTTTACGTGTTATCTATTTTATTTGCGTTCTATTCTACATCTACATAATACCCATCAAGCCGCCGCAAGGGCGTGTGGCGGGGGGTCTTAGGTCACCAACCGTGAAAAGGAAAAATATCCCATGCATAAAAACCACGGAAAATTACACCCACAGCAGCGCAGACACTCATGCAAAAATCCCTACATCCACACACATATACCGCAAAACAACTAAAAAACTGCACCCCAGGATGCAGCACGAAAGCCATCCTACAACACGGAAGCCGGGACACAACAAGCTAGAAATTGAAACATCACTACCACAAGAAAATGCACCATAAAATACTCTACCCCCCAAAGAGTCTGTAAAAGGCAGGGGACACGACCCAACGTTGCAGGTAGCAGGAATTTCCCCCCGCGGAGAGGGGCGAGGGATTGAAAGGAAGACTTAAAAACAGATGAACAGAACACGAATGAGGTCATTCGGAAAGAATGGGTTATTATAACAAAACACATAAGGTTAGCAGAAGAGCATGCATTTAATTAGAACTAATTATTTTTAGACGCTGAGGGTGGCAAGTGGAATTTTTGCTTTCTTTAACCCTGCAGTTGCTATCCCGTATTGTCCGTGGGAAGAAGGAGTCCTTGAATCCTATTATGCCGTCCAAATGTTATATTGCTCTCGTGAGTGCTTCCAAAACATTGATACATCAAGCTACCTAGCAACCGTTGTTGTTTCTTCTGTGTTGGTTGTTGGATGCAGTACCAACTGTTGCATTGCCGATTCTGCCCCATTGTGGATGTGCTAAGCCAATGGAACGGAAAATGTTTTCTCATTTTTCGATCATTGTTATAAATAGTGATTAATCACAGATTAAATAGAACACGCAAGAACATTGTAGAGCACCAATACACCGTTTCACTACTTTTACCTCATAATAGTTACCTCTTCATCAACTTCGAATGCCGTTAACCGATCTTAGTATTTAGATGCTGGTAATGACGATGATCTGCGACTACTCACTTAGAAGAACGTTCTAAATATACCGTCAAGTTCTAGGGGCCAGAGATCTGTTTAATTGTCTGCAGATAAGTTCGAGTTCCAAGAATCTGGAGACAGTAGGGAGTTATGGGAGCTCACATTATGCGTGGGGGGATGTATTTTCTCCCGGGTGCCATATAAAGAATGTTTTACGTGTCCTAATTCTGTAAAATTTCAGGTCATGGAAAAAATTACTTTGTGTTATATTGAAGAATTTTTACTTCCGTATCTCAAGAAAGAAATCTGAAAATAAAGATGGTGGAGAGGCCTTTTTCCCTCGCAACTCTTATGACAAAACATAAAGAAAGAATGATACGCGAATGGTTCCAGAGAAATAAGATAGGGATATCTTATCGAGCTAAGAAGATGAACATAAGGAGAGGACAAAGCGTACATGCAAGGAAGGCACTTATCTCATAACGGCGGAATTGATGAACTTATCTTCCTTTTTAGAGTGCCTATTCACTTAGCCGAAACAATACGATTAGGAAGAATCATTATTCAAAAGGCCAAAGGCTACTATAGATATTAAAATTCACTGGCGCCTCGGAATATTATTAAAAACCAAGGTAGCGGAATTAAATATTCATCAGTTTATTTCCAGGATTAGATATTTGAATCGACATAATATAACACTTGAACCTGATATTCCTCTTTAGACATTCATCGCTCTAAACGTGCCTATTGGAATTACGAATCGTCTAAATTTATTTATCCAGATATTGAATCATTTATACCCAAATCATGAAAAATGACTACTTCGGAAAATAGATTATGAAAGTAATATTTAAATTAACGTGTAGAGAGGTTAATTAATACCATGATTAATTGAATTAACAGATATTCCTCCGTTTTCACTGCCACCAACACACACAAGTTGCATTCTCGATGCAAAGGGCTAACTCATCTAAACCAGTAAATGCATTTCGCTTGAGTTGTCACCGTAATCACATTATACACACTTTCATATAACTAAACCGTCTATTGTCCAGTAAGAAATTGTGCTCTTTTGGGAGTTATGGTCAAAATCTTCACAATTTCCCTTAAAAACACGCCTGACCGCTTGGGCTATTTTCAGTTTAGTGTTATTCGGAGGGCCCTGTATCATATTCTACGTTGAAGAATTATTAACGTGATTTTTGTTCATTACAAATAAGATTACTGGGTTTATTACAGAAACAATCATGGCGATATAAAGCCACTGATATATGAGATGTAGCCCTTTGCTTCGAAAATAAATGTTCGTGTTGGCTTTATGTAAAAGTCCGTAGTCTGCAACCCTCTTGACACAGTCGTGGGCTATCAATCCGTGGGCAATTTTCATTCACGGCTGTTTCCGAATTCCATGTATTTGTTTATTATTATTATTCTATCTGAATGTGTTCCCGTTTAAATCGTGTTCTCTCGGTTGATATTCTCTTGCAGAATATTGAGAAATACCAATTATTCGGAATAATTGTATATCGTAATGAAAATGATTTTTATCCGCCGTGAAGCGTAAATAACTAATTTACTCTCGAAGGTAAGCCGTCGTTATTTTAGAATGTTTAAACGAAGATACCAATATTTAAGCTTCATTAATTTTACACTAGAGAAACGTAACTTTGGAAGTTCTGTGTTACATCAGTAATTACTACAGACTTCGTCCTTGTTTTTCCCACTTGCGCGTAGTTTGCCTATCAGATTAAACAGAAGGGCACCGAAGTTTAGCAGAGCTTAAAGTTATTGATTGAATCAGAATGAAGATCGAATTTCAAATGAATACTGTATTTAACCTAACTATGGCGGAGAAATTACATTAACATCTGTAGGTCGGTATTATTGGCAATATAGTGAAATACTATGAAGTTAAAAGTTTTTTGCTTAAAATAAAACTAAATATCGCACATTGATCACATTTTTGTCAGTACAAACTCGGGGCTAGTAGCTGGTGCGGAAAGTTGGCTCACGTGAGATGAACAAAACAATGAGGTTTTTCCAAACGGTTTCACAACTTACAAAAGGGAGAGGCCAAATAGATTGGGTGGGGGATTATTCATTGCAGTTAAGTCACATGTCAGTAGCCAACGATACGAATGCGACGTAACTGGCATAGAAAGCGTTTGGTGCAGCATTATGTAACACAACGGAAGAAGCCTATCCGTTTGTTTTATTAATAGACCCCCAGATTCTTGCACAGATTTCGTACACAAGCTCGACAAAAAAACATCCACTTTCAGCAGCTGACATTGCAACAATATTGTTATAAAGGCCGTTGACACAAATCTACCGCCAATTGACTGGGGCACGTAGCGCGTAGGAAAATCTGCCAAGAACCGAGATCGATGCCTAGAACTCCTCCATATATTCACAAAACACCCATTAGAACAAATCGCTAAATCACCAACACGGGGCCAAAGCATACTAGCTTTATTTTCGACTTCTACGGCCGAAATCTTTACTAACATTCAAATAAGAGACGGAAGCAGTGACCTTACGGCTATTCTCGTCGAGTTAAAATACACCAATACAACATGGGTAATTTGAAAGGACTACGAGACTATATATATATATATATATATATATATATATATATATATATATATATATATATATATATAGAATTACCAGAATACAAGAATAAAACACTAACAACCAATTCAGATAACACTTGGAATTTAGACAGGCAGCCACATGACGTACGAAGCGAAACAGCAAAACTTAGATGTTCAGAAACTACGAGTTTAACGATGTCACTAAAGAAACTATAACGGCCCCAAACTACTTACGTAAATCAGACCACACAAAGATAAAATAAGTGAGAAATAGATTCCAGTACAGATATAAACCAATAATCATTAATTACCCGAATAATCAGAAATAATTACAGTAAGAAGTCACTTTAGACATACAACCTTAGATATATAACCTTGAAATAACAAGTCGGAACAAAATTAAACATTGCCAAGATGTTAGGTGTACTTGTAAGAGCATGTCTCTGTTAGCTGGTGGTTTTGAGTGTTTGCGTATTTTGGAAGGACTGAAGAGGAAAGGTTATCCCGACCCGTGAATTTCGAACGAAAGACCGTTTTTTCTATAAAAGCAAATAATTCTACCAAATATGCTTATGAATGACTAGTTAACGTTAAATCTTAACTTGCGAGAAGTAAATTAAGTACTCACGAAACACCCTGCCAGAAGGGAAGACCTCTGAGGAACTTGTCGCTCCGACTTGCAACTGCAGAATGAGATATGAGAGCAACTGCCGGACGCTAACTCCCGTTTTAGACCTAGGAGTACTCTTAAGCTTTTAGAAAATGAGTCGTCTCATTACTTTTTTTGTGGCTACGTGGAAAGGCACTTACTAAGGAAGATAATTTCATCAAGCCCACCCTTATGAGATAAGCAAGTTCTTTGCATTTATGTTTCGCCATCACCTTCTGTTCCTCTTCTTTTCTTGGTATGATCTTCATATCTCATTTCTCTTGAATCATTGTTTTGTCATCCTTTTTTTGTTTTGTTATAACACTAGCCAGGGCAACAGGCCATATCCACCCTATGGAATGTCATTTGTTAGATTTCTTTCTCGAGAAATAGAAGTAAAAAAGCCTTGTATATAACCTCGTAATATCATAGGTTTCCTAGGGATATGCCGTTTTTAATTGAAGATAATTTAGAAATTGTTTAGAAGTTGAACACCTGGACAAAGAAGGAGAATTGAGTTTTGGATGTGATGGTGCCATTTCAAGCTGGGAAGTTTCCGTCGGAAGGCAGTTCTTAGAGAAGAAAACGGGCGACCGGGAAGAAGTCCAGGATTAAAATAAGATGTCAGTAGTGCTCACTACAAGGTCAAAGGAGGGATATTGTGTACCGGTGCCCGGCCTGCAATGCAAGCCTATATTTAAACAATTATTTCGAATTATATCACTCAAAAACTGAACTTTTAGAACGGAGCTTCAAGTCTAAAACGCGATTATAGAATTGAAAATGTAAAATGAATTAATTACCAAAAAGGAATGAGCAATTTTAAATTAAGTAATCTTTTAAAATGTTATAAATGATATTCAATCTTGCTGAGATTTTAGAAACATTAAATGTGTTTAACTTAAATATTGCTAACAGTATTGTTTGTGTAAAATATTAAATTTTCAAATTCTTATCATTGGAAGGATTATCAGACAATGGACAGATCAAATTTAGAATGTAATTGGGAAAGGATATCTTTATTTTTTCCCAAAATAATCATGACCGTTAATTTTGGTTGCTATTCATTCTGGGAAAATGTCTTTGATTCTGAAACAGTTTATAAAATCCTTCATTTGAGGGTTCATTGAAAATAAATCTTGATGCAAATCCTGCAAGAATATCACATGCAATCCTAATTATTTGTGGCGATACGACATTTCTCAGAGGGAAATTAGGATTGAAGTATATATAAGAACTGTCAACGTCGACAGAAGTAAATTATTATGTGTATGTGTTTGTGGGTCGCGGTAGTCCAGAGCGTTGGGATTGATAATCGGAGGGGCCTGGGTTCGATTCCCGGGCATGGTACTCGGGCATCTGCAGCTCCACCGAAACTAATCTATTCTTCGGGTACCAGGTGATCTAGGGAAACCATAGGGAAACCCAGGGAAAGGAACTGGCCGCCCTTCCCTGGTGTGTGAACTTAGCACACCGTCGGACTTTGTCTTGGGATAACTTTTCCATCAACCACCAAAATGACCTTTCGGGGTTGATTACTGTTTATATGTATTTGAATATATTTGCCGACATTTACTCAAACACGATGATACTCCATCTATTACAACTATTTGCTCGGGGCGTATTTAGATGAGTCATTAATCCAGTCTAATATATGCAAGTTTGCATGTGTAATTAGCACCGTAGCGTAGGAACAGATGCCAAGTAAGGACTAAATTGCTTAGCATCCAATTGAAAAAGAAAAAACATGGCACATGGCGAAGTAAATGGAATTTGGAAGCATTCAGAACAAAGGGAGTAAAGGAGTTTCAGCAGGCTGTGGGGAATATTTTGGTTGATGAGGAGGGGAACGGGGTACTTCCTATTGAGGAAAAATATCAACGAATAAGAGCATCAAAAGCCACAAGAGAAACCAGTTGTGAGGGGGGACGGAATGACAGAGAGTCCGGATGGTCAGCGTTAGGAAGAGGAGTATGGCATGGGGTGACAATTATCACTTGTGGTATTTAATACACATGATGGGCTTTTGTTTATACGTAATTATTATTCTTTTATTATTATTATTATGTCATTAAAACCCTTTTCTGTCATTATTATAAATTAATTACAACAGATATAAAATTATACAAGTCCTTTAGCGCCCCTCACTGACAACTTTCCTCCAATTTCCCCTTCCTGCAACCACCCCCCATGTAATACATGTCCGCTTATGATATCTGTTCCCCACATCCCCTCAATGCCCCCTCACCTCGTTCCCACGCTAATTACCTCTCGAAGAAGATTATGTATTTAATGTAGTTCTCTCGGGTCTTCCACCCGGTCAGGGGTTCCATGTTGGCCGACGTTTCGATGCCCGACTCGTGAATCGTCTTCAGGGATGATCATCATCCCTGAAGACGATGCACGAGTCGGACATCGAAACGTCGGCCAACATGTAACCCCTGAACCGGTGGAAGATCCGAGAGAACTTCATCAAGCAGATACGCCGGGAAAGCACCAAACCTTACTTCAAGATTATGTATCTTCTGACGTGCAAACATAGACCCTTCACATTTTACATTCCCCTTCTCTACTCAATCGAACAATCTGTGCCAATCCTTTTTTATTTCTGCCTCACTCTCTTCTCTTCCTATCCCTTCACACGCAAATTCCCACAACCTTTCCTTCGACTATGGTTCTCCCTAAGCATCCTAGAATTAGTACAAATACAGCCACCAATAAAAAGGTGGGAACCCAATATATATAAGGTGTCCAATGCTTAAAAATACCCGCACATAACCCCCTCCCCTAATTCCCTTCCCAGCATGCCCTGCACGACCCCTCAGACTTAATAGTTTCCTTACGATAACTTCCAGACTCACGTGAAGAAGGCCGAAAGGTTGAAATATCTATAAATCTATAATGTGAGCATCCTTCTACGTGTTAACTATTTTATTTGGGTTCTACTGTGAAGTCCAAATGTTTAATTTCTCTCGTGAGTGCTTCTAAAACATTGATAGATCAAGCTACCTAGCAACTGATGTCTTGTTTGTCTCTTCCGTGTCGGTCGTTTGATCCAGCACCAACTCATGCGATGCTGTTTCTGCTCCATTGGGGACGTGCTGAAGCAATGAAACGGAACAATTTTTCTCATTTTTCGCACATTTTTATGAAATAGTGAATAATCACGGATTAAATCGAACAAGCAAGAACATTTAAGTCGGGGCCCTAGTACACTGTATCTCTCCTTTGACCTCCTATGGACCATAAATGACATCTTAATTCAGGCCTGGACTTCTTCTAGGTAAGCGGTTTTTTTAACGAAATTCCTTCCGACCAACACTTCCTTAAAATACTCAATTCTCATTCTCCTTCCAGGTGTTTAACTTAATTCTCTCTCAATTATCTTCACTCAAAAAAAGCTTGACCCTCATTACTTGGGGTTATATAGAAGAATTTTTTAATTCTCTTTCTGGAGAAAGAAATATGAGGAAAGAGAATATAGACGGTGGTGAGGCCTTTTTCCCTCGCAAATGTCATGACGAAATAAAAAGAAAGAATGATAAAGGGATGGTTCCAAGGAAATAAGATAGGGATATCGTATCAAGCAAAGAAGAGGAACATAACCCGAGGACAAAGCTAGATGCAGAGAACTCCCTTATCTCACAAAGGCGGACTTGATAGAGTTTTCTTCCTTTTAGAGTGCCTATTCACGTGGCCAAAACAATATGATTAGGAAGAATCATTATCCTAAAGGCCAAGGGAACCCGTAGATATTAAAATTCACTTGCGCCAGAGAATATAATTAAAAACCAATTCGGCCGATTAAAATATTCATACTGTGTCCTTCACTTTATTTCCAGGATTAGAAATTTGAAGCGACATTATATAACACTTGAACTTAATATTCCTCTTTAGTCATTCATCGCTCCAAACGTGCCTGTTGGAATTAAGAATTGTCTAAATTTATATTTCTAGATATTGAATATTTTAATCGTATTAACCCGCATTATGAAAAATTACGTCTTCGGAAAAATAGATTTTGGAGAAAAATATTCGCCTTCTAAGTACAATGAAATAGTAAATATATTCATCCAAAGAGCAGAGGTGAGGCAATTGACAATAATATCCAAATTAACGTTAACAGAGGATAAGTAATTCCAAGATTAATTAAATTAAGAGATCTTCCTCCGTTTTCAGGGCCACCAACACGCACAAGTTGCATCATCGATCCAATGGGCTAACTCTTCGGAACCAGTGAATGCATTTCCCTAAAGTTGTCACCGTAATCACTGAGTGCACAATTTCATAAAACTAAATCGTCTTTGTCAAGTATAAAATTGTGCTATTTTGGGAGATATGTTCAAAAACTTGATAATTTCCCAAAAAAACATGCCTGATCGCTCGGGCTATTTTCATTTCAGTGTTTTTTGCAGGGCCCTGGATCATATTCTACGTTGAAAAATAATTTACGTGATTTTTATTCATTAGAAATAAGATTACTGAGTTTAAAGTGTCAATCGTGGCGATATAAATGCACTAAAATATGAGATATAGCCCTTTTCTTCGCTGATAAACTTCCGTGTTGGTAGTCCGGTATATTATTTACTCGGCAATCCTCTGGAATCAGTCATGGGCTATCTATCCTTGGGCCAATTTCATCGTATAATCTGAGTTGATATTCTCTTGCAGAATATTGAGAAATGCAATTGTTTATTGTCACGAGTAAGTTGCTGTTGAAGGTCAGCCCTCGTTTTTTAAGAATTGTTAAATGAAGATACTAAGGTTTTAGTGTCATTCATTTTAGCCTTAAAAAACATAACTTCGGAAGTATTACCTCAGTAATTACTGCCGACTACATCCTTGTTTCTCACCCTTGAGCGGAGATTGCCTTTCAAGTGAAACTGAAGGGCGTCTTCAATGGAATACTTATGTGTCTTTATTGCTCCTGTTCATCATTTACCGTCTCAATTTAACCTTGTTTCCACTAAATGGCATCTTCATAACGTGAATATGAACTTTGCGACTATATACTGGACATTGCGAATATTTAAGATGTACGGGTTGGAAAAAAGCGAATCTGGAAATCTCTCCTAAACAAAAGACACACATTACTTCCTCCACCACCAACCTAATGGCCAACATCGACGTTACTTCCTTCTATTCCCCATGCGGAAGACTTATCCTCTACCCCACCTCAATGATATGCCAATCTCTTCAGAGGCCGACTTAAAGACTTTCCTTGAATAGAAACTCCACCAACCTCTTTCCTGGGTTTGCTTAAGTGATATTATATATTGATTATAAAGAAAAATCGATGTTTCAGTTTAAAAACTCAAATGCGTTCATTTATTTTCCATTTCAGAACAATAAGACTACAAGTACAAAAACTTTAAACACTAATTGTTTGCTAGTTTTTTCGGCTAAGTGGTCTTTCCACTATGAAGAACCACTGAAAGGCTATTAATCTGTGTTCATCTGTAAGCTCTTGAATGTGTTATGGTATGGTGGTGTTGATATATAACTGCTTATTCAGACTTTGTTGATATGATGGAAATGAGAGCACTGCTTTGTAATCATTTTGGTTTCTCTTGCCGTCCATCCTATCTAATCATGAGAAGAAATCAAGAAATGGTTAGGCCACTAATAATAAATTTAAATAATAGTGACATGGGAGGGATTGATACATCTGATATGATGGTGCGTACTGAAAAGTATTGGAGGAAAGTTGTCTTTTGTGTAATTGCTCGTATGGTTCTCAATTCCTATATAATATACAAAGAAAATAATCCCATTAGAAAAATGACAAGACTTCAATATACATCATGTATCATAGTCTCTTGAGCAGGAATGGCTCGGAAAGGCAGATTGACTCATCTCCTAGTGCACATGGATCAAGAGCTGAACTGCAGCTACTACTGGGGAGAAAAGAAAAAAATTGTGTGCTTTGTAGTGGAAAACATGGCCACAAGAGAAAAAGGTCCCGTACATAAAGTGCGAGAAAGGTGTGCACAGCATTTGTTTGATTAACCATAGGTGCTAGAAGAACTGCCCGATGAAAAGGGGAAAAGTCCCAATTTTTAACTCGGTTGGATCACACTTTTCAACAAAATCGAACTATGCAGAGGCTGACAAAAAATTTGTAACTAGCTGGTTATTATTTATTTATTAATAATTTTTTCTGCAGGTCTTATTGATTCTTTCTTTTATTTAAATATTGTAGTTTAATTAAAAAATGCTTAAAAAATATTTGTATTGTCTAAAAATCGAATTATTATTGCTAAAAAAATGTTCGTCAAATTTATGATCCTGTAATAATTACATTTATTTTCAGATGATGTAAATGTATAGCATCAGCATTAAATACAATATTTTATTTTAAAATAAAAAAAACTGCACATGGATATCTAAACAAATAACTTTTGTTATGTTTTTATATATAAATATGTTTTTTATTCTAAGGTGAAACATTTTCTTAAATTACCCTTGGCACTTCTCACTAAGTACCCCTGGAATCCCCACCGCACTAAGAGGGTCAATTAGACCTAAACAATCTGCAAAAATGTAATGTCATTGTATTGCCATCTATGAGTACTAGCAAGTGTTTTGATATATCTGGGTTCTACTTATTGTTTGTAAAATCCACCTTCTTTCTTACGTCAATTGCAGTGAATGAGAAGATAGAGTCAACGGAGAATATCTTCCTCCTCAAATCCAGGCACCTGTACACCTCCAATCAATTGAACGCCTTTCCTCCGCTTCACTCCACAGCACCAATGGAAGTGCACCAAGCAGACGACTCTCTCTCCAGAGAAGAGCGAGTGTTCTTTGCCTTATTCAATCGCTCCCCCTTGTCGGAGTGCGAGGGATTGTTGGGGGAAGTGGAGGACGTGGACGCTAGGGGCGTGCGGGGACGGACGGCGCTCCACGTGGCAGTCCGGTCGGGGAAGGACGATTGGGTGGAGCGACTGCTGGGGATGGGAGCGGACCCCAGGCTGAGGGACGGAGAGGATGATGACGTGCTGCAGGTCGCCGAAGACATGAGCGCCAGCAGGACTGATGACGCCAATCATAGAGCTAGAATGAAGATCCTGATGCTGGTGCGAGTGGTGCACCAAAACAACAGTGCTCGTGGACTATCAGTTCCAATGGCTCCATGTAGCTGCAACACTCCAAGTGAGGTTCCATTACTCCAAACTGAAATGTCAGGTCAGTTTACCGCTTTGAAGGAACTGATTCTTGGTGTGTCGAGGGAAATTGGATCCCTGAAAGAGACAGTTGTGGAGTTGAAACGGGAATTGGAAGCGAGGGACTCACTCTTGATTGCTTTGGAGTCTGGAGTGACCTCTCTCGTTGAAAAGAGCACTTCTCTGGATGCGCTGGTGAGTGGGTGTGGGGCGAGGGAGGGTGTGGCCGGGGCAGCGTCCGCAGCCAATGAAGGGGAGAGGGATTGCGTCGATGCTATGATGCGCATCACGACCATCTTGGATGATGACGAAGATAAGAAGTCCCGTGTTCGGCGTATTTATCAAAGGGTCCAATCCGAGAGTCCCCTGACGGCTGCCATTTGAGGTTCATTGTTAAGCAGTCTGGGGTCTCCGTTCACATCGACTCCTCCTCCGTCGCAATAGGGAGGATGAAGGGAAGGGTGATGGATCATGACGGAGAGGAGAAGGATGGAAGTTTCTTTGGCTCATTTGCAGATTATTCAGAAATGAAGGTGTACGTCGGGGGATGGTATATAAGGGATGATGTGGAATGGGGTGCTGCTATTCTTATTTCTGCTCTGTGTCAGTTGGCCTTGTACATTGCCTTCAAGAACGGAGGGCGACCATACGCAGAGAGTGACACTCTCAACAGATGGCGTTTCGAGGAAGTACTTCGGCAAGCAAAGAAAGTGAAGGAGAGGAAGGGAAGAGTATTTCTTTTTGTTGATGATGCATTAGGGAAGGAAACTCTGAGGGCAAAGGAGATGTATTTGATATCCGTAATCCCTAAATTGTTGGTCAAATATGGATCGAATTCTCAAGATATATCCGAACTTTGCCGTGGACTCCCTCTCCTCTTTGAATATTTTGAGGGTCATGTGATGGCGACTCTCGAGTCAACAGTGCCTTCTCTTTGATCTCGTTCCTAATTAGCTCCAATGGTGGATTTCCGCATTAATTTCTTTGTACTTTGGTTTACTTACTCAAGTAGTCTGAAAATGTATATTTTCCGCTTTTCCACCTAGATTGTCCAATCAATCAGTTAAATGTTGCACAGAATAAAATAATTTAATGCAATTTAATTTTTTTTCTGTTTTTGAACCAATAGTTTGGAGGAATGAAATGTAGGACTAAGTGAAGATTTTAAGTTAGATTAATGATTTTCTCCTTAATATTGTGTTAAAAATAAAAAAAATCCCTATCATTTGTGAAATAAACGTTAATTTCATATGGTTATAATATGCCTGTGTTGAATGTGGGGATTCCATGGCTTGACCTTATATTGACCATGTCATATGTATAATTACCATTTGTAAGTTTCCCTTTGGATTCATTGAATTGGAGACATATTTAATTATTTGGCGTTGATTTGTGCTCATATAGTTTCCCTGCCTAGTCCTGTATTGAAACAAATTCATTTGCATTCTTTGTTTTGGCCAAGATGTTCCTATTGTTTTAAGATGGAAGAATATCCCCATCCTCTTTATTCATGTCTCAATTGCCCCTTCAGCACATTAATCCTGCGTATCAGATGTATGCCTTTGAAATTATATCCTTATTTCATGTTTCCAATTAGATTCCCTTGAAATATTTCCCTAACAATAATGTACCAATATAATGTGTGTACAGGCTTTAATGCATGCTCTTAGCTCACTGTAATATTTGATGAAATATTAAATGAATGAATATAGATATTATTAACCTTCCATAGGGCATAGGTGCAATTGGTTAAAATAATTTGACACACTGAAATTCTTTCATTGAAATGCAATGATTGTGTGGATGGCTGAATAAAGTAACTGTTGGGACATCTGCCACAGTGTCTTGGGAATTATTATCTTCTGTTAACGTTAATTTGGATGTTATTGCCAATGGCTTCACCTCTACTCTGGCAATGAATATGATAATTATTTAATGATACTTAAAAAGAATAACTTTTGTTCCTTAAGGAGTAATTCTGTATTATCAGCATTACTATGATTAAAGTACTCATCTGAATATATAACAATAGACGATGGCTAAATAAAGTACACAGGTTGAAAGCAAAGTATGTTTAGGAGAAATATCAAGTTTGTGTTTTTGGATTTTGAGGACAGCGTTTTACTTAAAATGGTTTTATTTATTGTACCAATATTATTGTCCAATGCATGGTTTTACTCATTGAAAAATGTAACAGTTCATGAAATATTAAGCGAATGTATTTGATTATTATTATTATAAACCTTCCTTCTTATGCTGAAAATGCAATTCCTTACATTGTTCCACTCTGAATGGAATGGAGCATTGAATGTTAAAATCACTTCTCAAATACTTGTCACCTTGAAGAGGAAGCAAATCACATTCCAAGGAGTTTTTTGACAAACATATATCTTTGTACATGTAGTCTTACTGTTCCTTTCCAATGGAAAATAAATAAAAAACTTTGGTTTTGAAGCCAATTATTGTGTTGTGATTTCTTTTGGATAAATGCTAGTTTATTAAAGATTTAAATGGAAGCGTTTTCCCAGAATAGGGAGAGAAGGGAAATGCTGTTACCATATTCTTCATTAAACAAGAGAATAGAAGACTGCTATGAATGTATGCAAATGGAAGTGCGAAGAATGTACAAATCTGATCTCTTCATCTTGATTATGTATTACTCTGCGTAAATAGTTCACTCTTCATTGCAGTGATTTATTAATTATATTTGAGCTTATCATTGAAGGTAGTGATGCCCTTGTACGTTAAAATGAATACACCATAATAATGAATAATCCTGGTGTCCAAAAAGCCTCTTTCCATAAAATCATAACTCTTTGAAAGTGGCTAATTAACATTATTTTTCAATTGTCAATTTCAATCTTTGCTTTATCACATTTTCCTGATGTTTTAATCCATTCCTTTGGAGGGCTATTGGCATTTATTCTTGAGATAACATTGAGGTGAGGTTTGCTTATCATTAAATCCTTCACGCAACTGATGATAATCACTTTGTTTGATTGAAATAGAATTTTTCTTTGAAAATAATTGGATGAAGACAATATGAATATTTCTTTTGATGTTCTTTAACCTTGGTACATTTATAATCTTTGGTATGTGGTAGCTTACTTTCACAGCAGCACTGTCTGTGTTTGGTACAAAGATTATAGTTTGTATCAACCACTAGACTACGAGACAATGGAATGTGAAAAAGATGGTGAATTTCAGAGAGGGCTCCCTGATTGCTCAAGTGATTCAGTTGACAGTTCTGACAACTCTTTAAGCGTTGTTACAATGTGAAATTATTAACAGTGAGAAACGTTATCCATTCCAAGGGATGGAGCTTCTATTTCATGGACTTGATATGGTAGATGATGGCATTAAAATGCATTTTCTTTATTTTTAGAGGAATACCTTTCGAGAGAGATGATCCCACGGGTCAATACAAGGAATGAAAGAGCTGTAATTTCATGGGAAGCATCACTGTCAGCTATTGTAGACTGAGGTATTGTATGCAGTGCAGATTGTATTCTATAAAAGAAACCCCTTGAAGAAGAATTGAGTGGAATAAATTATGCTGCAATGGTGATGAACTCAATTTGAAACTCTTGTGAGGTCACTTGTGGAACGTCTTGTGAAGGCAATGCACTCCACATCAGTTGTCTACTGGCTTTAATCAAGTGTGTGTGGCAGATATTAGATTGAGAATGGACATTCAAGAATATTTAAATCAAATACTATTGATGGGTTTATATTTTTTGATCAAAGTTTAAGTATTTAAGAAAGCCAATACACTTCATTATTGTTTCATTCTCCAAACAATAGTTTCAAAGAATTAAATCATCTGTTTAAGATTGCTGTTTAGTGATAATTTTGATGATAATGAGATAATAGCTTGAATAATCCCCCTAACATTTCTCTTTATAATCTTGCTCCATCATGATTCCATCACCATCTATAATAAAAGGTAATATCTCTCTCTTTAAGGTAAGTGAGAAGGTTTTCTTTGAACAGCATTGCGTGTGAACTTGAATTTTTTGAAGTATACGCCTCGTTACCAGAGGAATAAGTGGTCAAAAGATGTTTTAGGACCAATGAGGACAAATATTGAAACATTCCATTGAATAAATAAACTGTATGTATACATATAAATGGTAAATTTTGAAAGTAATGCAAATCATTTTATTGTGACGCAAAATATCCATGGCAGGGTTGTATTACTGGTCTGGAAATGTGGTTAGGGGTCTACCCTTTCAACTCATGCTGGTCGTAAGCTTGCTCTGAGATGTCAAACAGGGAGCCTTTAATGCGTGGCGTACCTGATTCCACAAGTGTAACATCGATGATAAGGGGGGGAAGAGTGTTTTAAGCATATGTACAAGTACATAGATCAATACTTTTATTTTTCCCAGAGAATGCACATTAATTTTATGTTATAATGTGCACATATATGTAAACCATAAATTGCATAAAATGACAATAAGCTGTACAATGTTCAACTCTTTAACTGGTCAATCATGGTGGGAAAGCTGAAAACATACATTTTACCCTCATTTCTGAATAATCCGCAAATGAGCCAAATGAACATCCATCCTTCTCCTCTCCGTCGTGATCCATCACCCTTCCCTTCATCCTCTCTATTGTGTTAGAGGAGCAGTCGATGTGAACGGAGACCCCAGACTGCTTCACAGTGAATCTCAAAATGGCAGCCGTCAGGGGACACTCTGATTGGAGCCTTCCATAAATACACCGAACATAAGACTTCTTATCTTCGTCTGCATCCATGACGGTCGTGATGTCCATCATCGCCTCGACACAGGCCCGCTCCCCTTCATCGATTCGCTCCTCTTCAGGGACTGCCAAAGCTGCCCCTGCCATGCCCTCCCTCGGCCCCCACCCACGAACCCCCCCCCCCCTCCGTAGAGGCACTCTTCACAATGAGAGACGCTACTCCGGACTCCAAAGCAACAACAGTCTTTTTCAGTGATCCAATTTCCTTCAACATACCAAACATATTTCCTTTTAAAGCATTAGTCTGATCTGAAATTTTGGTTTGGAGCGATGGAACTTCATTTGAGACCTACATGGAGCCAGAGGAACAGATTGAAATCAAATTTGTGGACTGTTGTGTTGGTACACAACTCGCATCAACTTCAGGACCGCCATTCTATCTCTAAGGTTGGCGTCATCAGTGCTGCTGGTGCTAATCACTTCCGCTACCTGCAGCACGTCATCACCCTCTGCGTCCCTCAGCCTGGGGTCCACTCCCATCCCCAGCAGTCTCTCCACCCAATCGTCCTTCCCCACCTGGACAGCCACGTGGAGCGCCGTCCGTCCCTGCACGCCCCTAGTGACCACATCCTCCACTTCACCCAACAATCCCTCGCACTCCGACAAGGGGGAGTGGTAGAATAAGGCAAAGAACAGTCACTCCTCTGTGGAGAGAGAGTTTTTGGGTTGGTGTGTTTCCATTGGTGGTGTTGAGCGAAGTGGAGGATAGACGTTCAATTGATTGGAGGCGCACGGGTGCCTGGATTTGAGAAGGAAGATACCTTCCTTTGACTGTATCTTCTCATTTGCTGCAGATGACGTAAGAAAGAAGCATAAGTAGAACCCAGATATAACCAATTACTTGCTAGTACTCATAGATGAGAATACAAGTTTAGGGATTTATTCGGCCAAAGTTACTGTATGAAGAAACGAATTCTAACATGTCCATAATTTTATGAAGCACCGTATTATTTTCTTGCTCTGTATTGCTATCAAAACAAGTTATTTTTCCAAATCAACTTGTAACTTAAAAACATATGATACTATGTGGATGTAAGTGGTTTGACATATCAATATCATGAATGATGATAGATATTGTGGTTGTAGCGTAGTAACGAGGTGCGATTTTAGCAATTCCTTTGTTTTTTTGCGGCATATATTTAGTATGTTTGAACACTGAGATTTAAACATGTTGTTGTACATATTTCACTTTCATTTGCATTCGTCGTTTGAATACAATCAGAGAAGTATTGCATGAAACAAAACGTTCATGCTTGGAATAAATCCACGAAAGGACATATAACTATATATATGTATGTCAGTTGGACATACATATATATAGTTGGACAAATTTATATTTTCCAAAGAAGTGATTTGGTATAATCTGGGTTAATATTGATTGAGAGGTACAAAATCTGGTTTTTCAAACAATTATGATGGTCAATTAAAGTACGCTCGTTGTATGCTAAGAATGCTTAAGCCTAATGCTTGGGTTTAAGTGTAATATGATGTGGTATCAATTTCCAATTATGTCAATTACTGTTTGTGCCAATATGATGTGCCCAATAGTTTTAATGTATGCCTTCACTTTTTGAAAAATGTAATAGTTCATGAAATATTAAATGACTGTATATAATTATTATAAACCTTCCACGGTACGCTGAAGATGCAATTACTTAAACTGTTCCACTCTGAATGGAATGGAGCATTGAATGTTGAAATCACTTCTCAAATACTTGTCACCTTGAAGAGGAAAGTGTGTACATTTTGCTGAGGGCTTGTAGCTTTGGACTACTGACCAGGGGGTCCCGGGTTTGATTCCCAGGTCATGGCACTCTGGGCACCTGCAGCTCCACCCAAGCTATGTGATTATTCGGGTACCAGATCTTCCTGGGAAACCATAACCGGCACAGGGAAGGGAACTGGCCCCCATACCCTGATGTGTGAATTTAACATGCCGTCGGGCTTAATACTGGGTGAACCCTACCATCACCCATACCAAACCGAACTTTGGGTTGATTTCTGTTTTTATGGTTATATATATATGTAGAGAAAAGGATTAAAGAGGCGTTAATGGAATTAGAACTGGATGTATAAATTAATATCGGTGGGGAATCCGTAAAATCAAGTCAATATGTTTTGCTGACGATGAAACTCTAGTTTTTCAGTTAGCATAGGCATTGTTCACTTGGCTTGATTCCGTTGAAAGGTTAGTCTGACATATATGGCCTGTGAAGAAAGGTATCCATAAGGAAGGTTATGTTGTTTTTCCAGAATGAGAAAGGCTAAGTTAAACATGACAATAAGATGACAGAAACTAGAGCCAGTAAAATAGATTATTTCGGAAGGGTGTTTTGGAACAAAAAGTTTTACGTGGTAGGGACATTAGAAGAAGATTAATTGCATTAAGAGACAAAGAGGCTTTCACGAGGAGGAGGTATTTGGTGAGAGGACAGTTTATTAAGGATGGAAAGGCACTTTAAAACTCTGACATGGAGCGAAATTTTGTATTGCATGAAATATGGTCATTGATGCAGAGTCACGACAGAATTAATTAGCAAAACCTTTGAATTAGTTATGGTTCCAGAATGCAGAGATTGTATTCATTGTTTTAGGTTTTATGTATATTAAAGGCGTCATCAACCATTTGAATAGCTAAAGTTGATTTAACTGAACCTATTTCAACATAATGTACATGAATCTTGGTGTTTTTCCAGGTTAAACTAGCTCGAGAGAAATGAAAAACAGTTGGACCCTGTGCGTTTGGTCAAATATCAACACAAATAAGTCAGAAACTTTCGTCCCTGCCGGTTAAACGATCATACAGTAATAAAATATTAGTGTAGTGTTCCAATGTGTAAAACAATCCATCTATACATAGTTTTGAAACTGATTTATATGTATTAAAACATTAGGTTTATTTTGATAGCACTCTGATTAAATGAAGACCACAACAAATGTAATACCTTATTCCTTCGTATAGTATTAATGGCTTCACAATGACACCCTTATTTCTCATTTTCAATTAGATTCCCTTGAAATATTTTGCTACAGTGTATACTATAAACCACTATATGCTACTATATTTATCCCTACGTGTATATAATACTAATAATAGTGTTAGGGTCCACCTGAAACTTACCTTTAGCAGAGAATTACCGGTAGCAATTACAATGTGCCTTTTTTTAAGGTAATCTACTGGTTAAGGTAGGTTTTTGGATGGATAACACTACCAAACCAACATTTTATTACTCCTAAAAAACCGCAAAATCCATCATCCTACTCTATATCAGTTCCCTCTTCATCTCCGAGTATTTTCTTCCTCCCTTCAATCCGTCCGACATCCCTATCCTCATTAGTTTTTCCCAATTTACCATATCAAATGCTTTTTTGAAATCTAGGAAACCAGCAAATACCTCCTGGTTGTATTATCTCATTACTGCAATGACATCACGCGTACCTCTTCCCTTCCTAAACCCAAACTGGTCATCGCCTAAGTAATCATTTGCCCTACTCTCTATCCTTTTGTTTATTATCCTGAGAACAACTTAAACTGTGTGGGATATCAAACTTATGATCCTGTAGTCCTCACATGATGTAGCCTTTACCTTTTTCAGAATAGGAACTAAAACTGATCTCACGAAGTCTTCCGGCCAGATTTTTTCCTCATAGATACTACGAATCAGCCCATATAGCCTCTTCCTCCCACATTTTTCTTAAGATTTCAATAGTTTGGCTGGAATGTTATCCACCCCCACGGCCTTGTTTAGTTTCATCTCCCTTAATGCCCTTGCTATCTCATTGTCTAGTATGCCTGGACCTATGCTATCTTCCTCTATGTCATGTTCCTCTTCAATGTCTAACTTTGTAGGTCTAAGCTCTTTACATATGTGTATATATATATATATATATATATATATATATATATATATATATATATATATATATATATATAACCATACCATAAATAATATCAAGTCAATTTTTCACTTCGTTTAAACCTATATATATATATATATATATATATATATATATATATATATATATATATATATATATATATATATATATATATATATATATATATATATATATATATATATATATATAGGTTTAAACGTAGTGAAAAATTGACTTGATATTATCTATGGTTCTTGTGTTGTGGAGATGTGAATTAAACATTTGAAACAAATGGGAAAAAATATAAAAGTTCAAATACTTTCGGCTCAATGTTACAATGTCCAAAACAACATGCCAGTACTTACTTGTCCCTCTAGCATTTTGCGGGCATTGAAAGGCCAGAAATCATTGAAACAACAGTTCAATCATGAGATATGGGATGTTCATGTATTAGAAATGTGTAGATTGGTAATTGAAACTGAGTTTGTCCGTTTTTTTGCAAATTGATGAACATTTCAAGTCGTTCTGGAGGCTGTGGTCATTTACTTCTCTTATTTTTAGCATTAAGAATAGTTTATTTCAATATTTTATTGATAGGTTTATGTTTTATTCTCATAAGGGTTGATTGTTCAGCGATTTATATTCTGATTGCATCAGCTTTCGTTTATAAAAATCTATAAACACAGTAATAAAACCGTAGGTAGGGTTTGGTAGGTGAGGGTTTAGTGTTTGCTCAATACCAATCCCTTAACTGTGTGAGAAATTCCCACATTCGTATTCATTAAGGGATCAAGCTCCTTTCCCTATGGTTTCCTAAGAAAGTGATAACTGGGGAAATAAGGAGCCAACTAGTTCACGAGCCACTCTCTAGAGACTTGGATACAATCTCCGATTGGTGCAATAAATGGAGATTAATGCTTAACACAGATAAATGCGCAGTTTTGAGATTTTGGTACAAAGGAAGTGGCAAACCGGTCATTAACTGTGAAATAGAGGGCTCAGTACTGACTATAGCCAATCATATTAAATATTTAGAGGGTAGTTCTAAGATAACGCCTTTCGCAGGGAGCACATATCAGGACAATGTACAGATCCGTTCATGGATAATCTCTGTTTCATTCAACAAGTGGTGGGGGAAATGTAAGGAGAAATATAAAGAGGGGTGTTATTCTCCTCTAGTTAGAACTCATTTTTAATTTTCTACAAGTATTTGGGATCCTTGTTGAGGAAATATGGCTAGAATGAGATCACAGGAAGTCCTGAGCAAATCCACGTGATTTGTCAGAGAAGTTGTTATATTAAGAAGATGTGTGTGACAGGTCTCTTAGGGGATTTAGTCTGGGAGCCACTTGAGATACGAGGCGCCACGCTGCTCAAGTAGATCAGAGCACAAGGATTAAATAAGGTTTACAGATTTAAATATTCATTCTTCTCCCTTAACAATCAGGAATCATAATAATAGTGAAAACCAAAAATCACTCTAGAAATATTAAATACATTCGATTTCATAGCAGTTTTCCAATCTCTTGTGCATGGACCAATGTGATAATAGCATTCAACATCTCTCTTTTGTGGAGATGCCTTGGTTTAAAGAAACAAGTTATTTATTTATTTCACATTTGGAAAGAACAATAAACAAATACATGTACGAAGATATATATGTTTGCCAAACAGTTCCTTAGAATAAGCATTTTTTCCTCTTCAAGATGACAAGTATTTGAGAAATGATTTCAACATTCAATGCCATATACCATTCAGCGTGGAACAATTTAAATAATTGCATCTTCAGTGTGCCATGGAATATTTGTAACAATAAAATTCAGATACATTAATTTAATATTTCATGAACTATTATATTTTTCAAAAAGTAGAAGCATGCATTAAAACCATTACACAGATTATATTGGTTCTATTGACAGCAACAATTTAAGTAATACTGTAATTTACACAAATAAACTGTAATTTATATTTAAACTTCGCTTTAATCCTCCAAATGAAATTTTCATTTACAAGATACACAAATGGAATTGCAATGAATTCACAAATCTATTGTATACAATACACTCAATATTTAGAGTAATTAGATGATATACTCTACAGATTCAGGTGAGTTGTATTGGAAGGTCCTCGTTATGATATTAACAAATTTGCACTTTCCCACAGATGTAAACTGCCTCCATCCCTTCCCGCTTCATCCTTCTTTATTCTTCCCACTGCCAGGGCACCAGCTATCTGCCACCGTCCTCTCTTAATAATGACCACAAGTGATCATCTTCCCCACCCCCTTCCTCTCTTTGCCTCTCCATTTCTTTAGTTTCTCTGATACTTTGGGTTTTCCATCTTTCCCCTCTTAGTCCCCGCCCACCTTACCTTCTTATTCCTTCCCCTACCAGCCTCAAACGGAACTCTTGATAGGATGTATTATGCAAAATTTAACAAATCAATTTTTGAATCCCTTCATGTGGACATGATAAAACAAAAGAGAAGAGGCAAACATGTATGATGGCAAAAAATCCAAATATTAATAATAATAATTGCATTAAATGACCATATTCGATGCAACATTTAACTCATTGAATGAACAATCTTGGTGGAAAAGCAGAAAAGATAATTTTCAGAGTACTTGAGTCAATAAATCAAAGTACAAAGAAATTAATGTGGAAATTAACCATGGAAAGTAATTAGGAGCGAGAGCGAAGGGAAGGCACTGTTGACTCAATAGTTGCCATTACATGACCCTCCAAATATTCAAAGAAGAGAGGGAGTCCAGGTCAAAGTTCGGATATCACTAGAGAATCCAAAATAGACAAACACTTTAGGGATTGCAGATATCAAATACATCTCCTAGAGTTTTGTTCCCTAATGCCCCATTAACAAAAAAATATACATCTCCCTCCCTCTTCTTCACTTTCTCTGCTTGCCGAAGTACTTCCTGGAAACTCTGTCTGTTGAGGGTGTCACTCTCTGCGTATGCCCTCCCCCCGTTCTTGAAGGCAAAGCACATCGCCAACTGATACGAAGCAGAAACAAGATGAGCAGCAACTCCTTTCTCTTCACCCAATCTTCCTTCTCTCCCCCAAGATACACCCTCATTTCTGAATAATCTGCAAATGAAAAGAACAAACTTCCGTCCTCCTCCTCTCCGTTGTGATTAATCAACCTTCCCTTCATCCTCTCCATTGCGTCAGAGGAGCAGTCGACGTGAACGGAGACCCCAGACTGCTTCCTTTCCTTAAGAGGCTTTCCTTGAATAGAAACTCCACCAACCTCTTTCCTGGGTTTGCTCAAGTGATATGATGTATTGATTGTAAAGAAAAATATATTTTTAAGTTTAAAAATTCAAATGTTTTCCTTTATTTTCCATTCCAGAACAATGAGACTACAATTACAAAGACTTCAAAGATTTCTTCAGAACATGTATTGGTTCATCATCAAGAAGTCCACATCGAAGTATTTTAGGAGTGGTGTTAATATTAAATGCTCAATTACATTCTGAGGGAAACTATTTGAGTAATTCTATTTACATACCATGAAAGATCAATAAAAATCATAAACACTTATCTAATATTTCACGAATGATTGCATCTTTCAACAATTAATATCATACACGGAAACCATTGCACACATTATTTTTGTAGACTTATCAACAATAATGTAATTTATACACTGTATTTTACAAGATTTGAAATTTGATGCTACAACAGATGACACTTAAATTACACTGACCATTACAGTATACAGCCATCAACACAATCTGCATTTCAATGAAACGGTTTCAGTATGTCAGATTATTTTCACAAAATTAAACTGCTCAGAGGTAAGCAATTGCGTTGCCATTATTCCCCAATTGAAAAATATACTTTTTGGGCATAATAATTAATTAGATGTTTACCTTAAATGGCAACGTTGATGCAGTTAAAGCAGATGTGCGAAATATTTATAAGTATTCTCGAGTTTGGAATGTTCAATATTGAGTAATAGTATTAACTTTAACAAAATCATGATTTCCTTTAAAGGGAATCAGAATGGAACCATGAAATAAGGATTTCATTGCATATGATGTTGAAGGAATATTGTATTACATTGGCAGCGGTATTCATTCTGCATTCCGAGTGCTACCAAGATATATTTAAACTTCACTTTGATACTCCAAGCGCTATTTTCAACAACAAGAAATAGAAACCAAAATGTAATCGCAAATTTCTTGTATAAGATATTGTTGAAACACAATTCGGATGTATGATCCCACAACTGCTCTCACAACTCATACTAAAAGCAAAGTTTCAATGAATAACAGAAATTGGAATAAAGGAAACGATTCGATATAAGAAATTAAAAGAATTCCAAATTAATTATGTAACTATTACATTTAATTCATCCAAAAAATTTGATTCAAAAATTCCAAAAAAAAATCACTTGAACTCTCTGGCAATGCACACCTCCGCAAAACAAAAGAGAAGAGGCAGACATGTATGACTGCAAACAAAAACAAAATTGAAATATAATGTCTTAAAGGAAAATGACCGGTGCAACATTTCACTCTGAATAATTAATAATTTCAGGGCTATATTGGAAAACATTCATTTTCTTATTAATTGAGAAAGACAGGGTACAAATAAACTAATGAGGAAACTCATAAAGAAGGCAAATTCAGAAACGGTAGCATTGAGGACACATTACTGACCTCAGTTTTGGTATCACGTGACCCTCGAAATATTCAAAGAGGAGAGGAAATAAACGGGGATACTCGGATACCTCTTTAGAATTCAAACCATACAGGGCGATCATTTGAGGGACTGTGGATATCAAAGATAACTCCATGCTCAGCCGTTGATTCCAATCTTTTAATGCATCTCCAATAATAGCATTTAAATCCTTGTAAGCTTCCTTCTTCATTTTAAGTGCGTGCAAAAGTATGTCCTCAAAACGTCGTCTGTTGAGTGTGTCATCCTTTGCATACGGTCTCCCCCCGTTCTTGAATGCATTGTACATGGCCAACTCACACAACGCACCAACAAGATTAGGAGCACATGCTGAATCCATTATATACCCGACCATACCAAAGTCTACCCTCATTCTTGCTCCCGCAACATACACCCGCATTTCTGAAAAATCTACCAATGACTTGAAATGACCTACACTCTTCACCACTCCATTATGATCCTTAACCGTTCCCTTCATCTTCACTATCGTGTCAGAGGAGTAATCAATGTGAACGGAGACCCCAGGCTGCTTCACAATGAATCTCAAGAGGGCAGCCGTCAGGGGACTCTCCGATTGGAGCCTTTTATAAATACCCTGAACAAAAGACTCCTTTTTAAAGTTTTCATCCAAGATAGTCGTGATCTTCATCATCGCCTCGACTAATTCCCTCTCCCTTGCATCGACCCACTCTTCTTCAGTGACTACCACAGAAGCTCCAGCCACGCCCTTCCTTCCACGCACCGTCCCCTCCAGGGAGGTGCTCTTCTCAACGAGAGAGGTCACGCCAGATTCCAAAGCAATCATGAGGGCATCTCTTGACTTCAATTCCTTCTCCAGGTTCAAGACAGTCTCTTGCATTGATTCAATTCGTTCAGACATACCAAGCACCACTTCATTTAATTCAGGGTTAACTGGAGCCATTGGAACTGATTGAAATCTATTTTGCAAACCATCCCGTTGGAACACCATCCGCAGCAACATCAGTATCTTCATTTTATCTCTCAGGATGGCCTCATCAGTGCTGCTGGCGCTCATCACTTCGGCTACCTGCAGTACGTCAGCACCCTCTCCGTCCCTCAGCCTGGGGTCCGCTCCCATCCCCAGCAGTCTCCTCACCCAATCGTCCTTCCCCGCACGGACTGCCACGTGGAGTGCCATCCGTCCCCGCACGCCCCTTGCGTCTATATTCTCCACTTCCCCCAACAATCCCTCGCACTCCGACAATGGGGAGCCATTGATTATAGAAGTGAACAGTCGCTCCTCTGTGGACAGAGAGTCATTGGCTTCTTGTGCTTCCATTGGTGCTGGTGGGATGAAGAATAAAGCAGTTCAATTGGTCGGAGGTACAGAGGTGTGTGGATTTCAGGATGAATATACTTCCTATTGACAAGAGAAAGCCATCAGATAAGTCTTGTTTCAATGTTAAGGTGATCGTCACATATACTGCAGAAATGTTCTTTTGGTACAAAATGGTAAAGCAAAAGTAGCCTTGTCAAAAATATTTCCATTCCTCTGTATAATCAACAAGCTTTTCCACGTTTTCCAAGAGTTTTTCCACAGGATGGCATTGAAACATTAGTATTATACTTAACTAATGAATGAAATAATCATTTAAATATATTTAAAAACTTTATGAAAACGGTTTAGACAACACTCTTTCAAATTAAATTTTCTTCATTACAGATTCAAATCCAAAAGAAATGAATTTCTAGAAAAATAGACCACCATCCCACACATAAGAAATCAAAAAGCCAGCAGATTTAAGAGAAGATGTAAAATCTAACGAAGAGTCATTTAGAAAACAAAAATCACATGACTGAACATATTAATTAAAATAAACACCACATTTAACCCAACTTCGGAAAAATAACTGTTGAGTATAATCTCTAAACATATTCAATGATTTTTAGAGAAAGAACGCAACCAATTACAGGTTGCAGTTAGACAAGTAGGAATGCATAAAGTGAGGATATGATATAAACATGATGAGGACCTAATAAATGAAAAAGAAACACTTTGTCCCAATCCACCACTTTATTACAGGTACGACTAGTTTCGATGCTACGGCGTCTTCCTCAGGTACAAAGTTTAAAGTCACAATCATTGTATATATACCCTCTTCTGGAAAGGGTGGGGGAGTTGTGGGAAGAGGGGGCGGGGAGGGGAGTACGGGGGTAGGTACGAAAGAATGTGGGAGAGGGTAGGAAACACCAGGAAATGCGTTAGTGAGTGGGGGGGGGATTGGAAGGTGGGTTAAGAGAGGGGAAAAATTTCATTGGTCGGTATAATTTGAGTCAATGGCTAATGGGGATAAAGGTACGGGTTAGGAGTCAATGGGAGTTAGGGGGAAGGGGTTAGAGGTTCTGTTTTTCTGTTATTGCTAGGGAGGCTTCCAGGAGAGGTGATACGTTTTCAAACAGAATGTCATTGAGTAAAGGATGTTTCTTCATTGTTCTCCGGATCTCCAACTCTTCCTTCTTGTCAATCCTCCTCCCTTTTTCTTCACGATTTATTATTTTGGGGATGAAATCACTGGTGTGATTTTCCTCCCACAGGTGTTTGGCAAAGTGGGATTGGGCTAGGTTACACTTCTTGTAGCACCTCTTGTGTTCCTCCGCTCTTGTCCGCACCGCTCGACCACTCTGTCCGATGTACCTCGCACTGCAATCCCCGCAAACCATTTCATATATCCCACTATTTTCCAGTGGCTCAACTTTATCTTTAGTTTTATTTATGAACATTTTTAGATTTTGTTTGTTATAGAAAGCAATTCTGAATTTGTCTTTCGGGAACTATTTACTAATATTTTCGGACGGGACACCATGCTCGGCAAGAAACGCTCCATGAGAGCCCAACGGCTACTTTACAATTAAGGGATAACTATTAAGGGAAAACTTAAGTGGGTAAAATTGCCCTAATAAATATATTTGGATTAGCGAACTCTCAAATTTATAGTGGTGGCTGTATTTGTACTAATTCTAGGTTGCTTAGGGAGAAAGAAACATTGGTCGAAGGTAAGGTTGTGGGAATTTGCATGTGAAGGGATAGAAAAAGAAGAGTGTGAGGCAGAAATACAATAGGATTAGCACAGATTGTTCGATTGAATAGAGAAGGGGAATGTAAAGGGCCTATGTTTGCACGTCAGAAGATAGATAATCTTCTTCGAGAGGTAATTAGCGTGGGAACGAGGTGAGGGGGCATTGAGGGGATGTGGGGAACAGATATCAAAAGCGGACATGTATTACATGGGGGGTGGTTGCAGGAAGGGGAAATTGGAGGAAAGTTGTCAGTGAGGGGCGCTAAAGGACTTGTATAATTTTATTTCTGTTGTAATTAATTTATAATAATGACAGAAAAGGGTTTTAATGACATAATAATAATAAAAGAATAATAATTATGTATAAACAAAAGCCCATCATTTGTATTAAAGACCACAAGTGATAATTGTCACCCCATGCCATACTCCTCTTCCTAACACTGACCATCCGGACTCTCTGTCCATCCGTCCCCCCTCACAACTGGTTTCTCTTGTGGCTTTTGATGCTCTTATTCGTTGATATTTTTCCTCAATAGGAAGTACCCCGTTCCCCTCCTCATCAACCAAAATATTCCCCACAGCCTTCTGATACTTCTTTACTCCCTTTGTTCTGAATGCTTCCAAATTCCATTTACTTCGCCATGTGCCATGTTTTTTCTTTTTCAATTGGATGCTAAGCAATTTAGTCCTTACTTGGCATCTGTTCCTACGGTACGGTGCTAATTACACATGCAAACTTGCATATATTAGACTGGAATAATGACTCATCTAAATACGCCCCGAGCAAATAGTTGTAATAGATGAAGTATCATCGTGTTTGAGTAAATGTCGGCAAATATATTCAAACACATATAAACAGTAATCAACCCCGAAAGGTCATTTTGGTGGTTGATGGAAAAGGTATCCCAAGACAAAGTCCGACGGTGTGCTAAGTTCACACATCAGGGAAGGGCGGCCAGTTCCTATCCCTGGGTTTCCCTAGATCATCTGGTACCCGATGAATAGATTAGTTTCGGTGGAGCTGCAGATGCCCGAGTGCCATGCCCGGGAATCGAACCCAGGCCCCTCCGATTATCAATCCCAACGCTCTGGACTACCGCGACCCACAAACACATAATAATTTACTTCTGTCGACGTTGACAGTTCTTATATATACTTCAATCTTAATTTCCCTCTGAGAAATGTGGTATCGCCACAAATAATTAGGATTGCATGTGATATTCTTGCGGGATTTGCATCAAGATTTATTTTCAATGAACCCTCAAATGAAGGATTTTATAAACTGTTTCAGAATCAAAGACATTTTCCCAGAATGAATAGCAACAAAAATTAACGGTCATGATTATTTTGGGAAAAAATAAAGATATCCTTTCCAAATTACATTTTAAATTTGATTTCTCCATTGTCTGATAATCCTTCCAATGATAAGAATTTGAAAATTTAATATTTTACACAAACAATACTGTTATCAATATTTAAATTAAACATATTTAATGTTTCTAAAATCTCAGCAAGATTGAATATTATTTATAACATTTAAAAAGATTACTTAATTTAAAATTTCTCATTCCTCTTTGGTAATTAATTCATGTTACATTTTCACTTCTACAATCGCGTTTTAGACTTGAAGCTCCGTTCTAAACGTTCAATTTTTGAGTGATATAATTCGAAATAATTGTTTAAATATAGGCTCGCATTGCAGGCGGGGAACCAGTACACAATATCCCTCCTTTGACCTTGTAGTGAGCACTACTGACATCTTATTTTAATCCTGGACTCCTTCCCGGTCGCCCGTTTTCTTCTCTAAGAACTGCCTTCCGACGGAAACTTCCCTACTTGAAATGGCACCATTACATCCAAAACTCAATACTCCTTCTTTGTCCAGGTGTTCAACTTAAATTTCTAAATTATCTTCAAATAAAACCGGCATATCCCTTGGAAACCAATGACATTACGAGGTTATAAACAAGGCTTTTTTACTTCTATTTCTCGAGAAAGAAATCTAACAAATGACATTGCATTGGGTGGATGTGGCCTTTTGCCCTGGCTACTGTTATAACGAAACAAAAGAAAAGGATGACGCAACAATGATTCAAGAGAAATGAGATATGAAGATCATACCAAGAAAAGAAGGGGAACAGAAGGTGATGGCGAAACATAAATGCAAAGAACTTGCTTATCTCATAAGGGTGGGCTTGATGGAATTATCTTCCTTAGTAAGTGCCTTTCCACGTAGCCACAAAAAAAGTAATGAGAAGACTCATTTTCTAAAAGCCTAAGAGGACTCGTAGGTCTCAAGACGGGAGTGGGCGTCCGGCAGTTGCTCACATTTCTTATTCTGCAGTTGCAAGTCGGAGCGACAAGTTCCTCAGAGGCCTTCCCTTCCGGCAGGGTGTTTCGTGAGTACTTAATTTACTTCTCGCAAGTTAAGATTTAACGTTAACTAGTCATTCATTAGCATATTTGGTAGAATTATTTGCATTTATAGAAAAAACGGTCTTTCGCTCGAAAATTCACGGGTCGGGATAACTTTTCCTCTTCAGTCCTTCCAAAATACGCAAACACTCAAAACCACCAGCTAACAGAGACATGCTCCTACAAGTATAACTAACATCTTGGCAATGTTTAATTTTGTTCCGACTTGTTATTTCAAGGTTATGTATCTAAGGTTGTATGTCTAAAGTGACTTCTTACTGTAATTATTTCTGATTATTCGTGTAATTAATGATTATTGGTTTATATCTGTACTGGAATCTATTTTTCACTTATTTTATCTTTGTGTGGTCTGATTTACGTAAGTAGTTTGGGGCCGTTATAATTTCTTTAGTGATATCGTTAAAATCGTAGTTTCTGAACATTTAAGTCTTGCTGTTTCTCTTCGTATGTCATGTGGCTGCCTGTCTAAATTCCAAGTGTTATCTGAATTGGTTGTTAGTGTTTTATTCTTGTATTCTGGTAATTCTATATATATATATATATAGTCTCGTAGTCCGTTCAAATTTGCCATGTTGTATTGGTGTATTTTAACTCGACGAGAATAGCCGTATGGTCAATGCTTCCGTCTCTTATTTGAATGTTAGTAAAGATTTCGGCCATAGAAGTCGAAAATAAAGCTAGTATGCTTTGGCCCCGTCTTGGTGCTTTAGCGATTTGTTCTAATGGGTGTTTTGTGAATATATGGAGGAGTTCTAGGCATCGATCTCGGTTCTTGGCAGATTTTCCTACGCGCTTCGTGCCCCAGTCAATTGATGGTAGATTTTTGTCAACGGCCTTTATAACAATATTGTTGCAATGTCAGCTGCTGAAAGTGGATATTTGTTTGTCGAGCTTGTGTACGAAATCTGTGCAACAATCTGGGGGTCTATTAATAAAACAAACTGATAGGCTTCTTCCGTTGTATTACATAATGCTGCACCAAACGCTTTCTATGTCAGTTCCGGCGCATTCGTATCGTTGGCTACTGACATGTGACTTAACTGCAATGAATACTCTCCCACCCAATCTATTTTGCCTCTCCGTTCTGTAAGTTGTGAAACGGTTTGGAAAAACCTCATTGTTTCCTTCATCTAACGTGAGCAACTTTCCGCACCGGCTACTATGTCCGAGTTTGTACTGACAAAAATGTGACCAATGTGCGATATTTTAATGCAACAATTTAAGAGTGTAAAAATCATTTGCCTTGACCGCATCTCCCGCAGTTTCTTTGGAATTTGCGATATTTTGTTTTATTTTAAGCAAAAAACTATCTTTAACGTCATAGTGTTTCACTATATTGCCAATAATACCGACCTACAGATGTTAATGTAATTTCTCCGCCATGAATAGGTTAAATACAGTATTCATTTGAAATTCGGTCTTCATTCTGATTCAATCAATAACTTAAAGCTCTGCTAAACTTCGGTGCCCTTCTGTTTAATCTGATAGGCAAACTACGCGCAAGTGGGAAAAACAACGACCAAGTCTGTAGTAATTACTGATGTAACACAGAACTTCCAAAGTTACGTTTCTCTAGTGTAAAATGAATGACGCTAAAATATTGGTATCTTCGTTTAAACATTCTATAATAACGACGGCTTACCTTCGAGAGTGGATTAGTTATTTACGCTTCACGGCGGATAAAAATCTTTTTCATTACGATATACAATTATTCCGAATAATTGGTATTTCTCAATATTCTGCAAGAGAATATCAACCGAGAGAACACGATTTAAACGGGAACAAATTCAGATAGATTAATAATAATAAACAAATACATGGAATTCGGAAACAGCCGTGAATGAAAATTTCCCACGGATTGATAGCCCACGACTGTGTTAAGAGGGTTGCAGACTACGGACTTTTCCATAAAGCCAACACGAACATTTATTTTCGAAGCAAAGGGCTACATCTCATATATCAGTGGCTTTATGTCGCCATGATTATTTCTTTCATAAACCCAGTAATCTTATTTGTAATGAACAAAAATCACGTTAATTATTCTTCAACGTAGAATATGATACAGGGCACTCCGAATAACATTAAACTGAAAATAGCCCAAGCGGTCAGGCGTGTTTTTAAGGGAAATTGTGAAGTTTTTGACCATAACTCCCAAAATAGCACAATTTCTAACTGGACAATAGACGGTTTAGTTATATGAAAGTGTGTATAATGTGATTGCGGTGACAACTCAAGCGAAATTCATTTACTGGTTTAGATGAGTTAGCCCTTTGGATCGAGAATGCAACTTGTGTGTGTTGGTGGCCGTGAAAACGGAGGAATATCTGTTAATTCAATTAATCATGGTATTAATTAACCTCTCTACACGTTAATTTAAATATTACTTTCAAAATCTATTTTCCGAAGTAGTCATTTTTCATGATTTGGGTAAAAATGATTCAATATCTGGATAAATAAATTTAGACGATTCGTAATTCCAATAGGCACGTTTAGAGCGATGAATGTCTAAAGAGGAATATCAGGTTCAAGTGTTATATTATGTCGATTCACATATCTAATCCTGGAAATAAACTGATGAATATTTAATTCCACTACCTTGGTTTTTAATAATATTCTGAGGCGCCAGTGAATTTTAATATCTACAGTAGCCCTTGGCCTTTTGATTAATGATTCTTCGTAATCGTATTGTTTCGGCTAAGTGAATAGGCACTCTAAAAAGGAAGATAAGTCCATCAATTCCGTAGTTATGAGATAAGTGCCTTCTTTGCATCTACGCTTTGTCCTCGCCTTATGTTCCTCTTCTTAGCTCGTTAAGATATCCCTATCTTATTTCTCTGGAACCATTCGCCTATCATTCTTTCTTTATGTTTTGTCATAAGAGTTGCGAGGGAAAAAGGCCTCTCCACCATCTTTATGTTCTCATTAGATTTCTTTCTTGAGATACGGAAGTAAAAATTCTTCAATATAACACCAAGTAATTTTTTCCAAGACTTGAAATTTTACAGAATTAGGACACATAAAACATTCTTTATATGGCACCCGGGAGAAAATACATACCCCCACGCATAATGTGAGCTCCCATAACTCCCAACTGGCTCCAGATTCTCGGAACTCGAACTTATCTCAAGACAATTAAACAGATCTCTGGCGCCTAGAACTTGACGGTATATTTAGAACGTTCTTCTAAGTGAGTAGTCACAGATCATCGTCATTACCAACATCTAAATACTAAGATCGGTTAACGGCATTCGAAGTTGATGAAGAGGTAACTATTATGAGCATAAATTCTTTTAACCCCCGGGTGAAACTTCTTTTGAGTGGAGATAATTGAGAGAATTAAGTTAACACCTCGACGGAGAATGAGAAATGAGCATTGGATGTAATAGTAAGGAAGTTTTGGTCGGAAGGGATTGGTTGAGAAGAAAACGACCCACCTAGCATGGGTCCAGGCCTGAAAAAAGATGTCATTTGTGTTCCATTTTAGGTAAAAGTAGTGAAACGGTGTACTGGTGTCCTACAATGTTCTTGGGTGTTCTATTTAATCTGTGATTATTTTCTATTTATAACAATGATTGAAAAATGAGAAAAAATTTTCCGTTCCATTGGCTTAGCACATCCACAAAGGGGAGAAATCGGCAATGCAACAGTTGGTACTGCATCCAACGACCAACACAGAAGAAACAACAACGGTTGCTAGGTAGCTTGATGTATCGATGTTTTGGAAGCACTCACGAGAGCAATATAACATTTGGACGGCATAATAGGACTCAAGGACTCCTTCTTCCCACGGACAATACGGGATGGCAACTGCAGGGTTATAGAAAGCGAAAATTCCACATCAGGGCAGGGGGGGCCAGTTCCTTTTCCTGGACCGGCTATGGTTTTATGAGGTCAACTGGCACTCGAAGAAAAGCATAGCTTGGAGCTGCAGGTGCCCGAGTGCCATGCATGGGAATCGAACCCAGGCCCCTCCGATGAGCTGTCCAACGCTCATGACTAACGCGACCCACAAACACATACACGTAATAATTACTTGTGTCAACGTTGATAGTCTTATTATACTTTAATCCTAATTTACCCCTGAGAAATGTGGTAACGCTACAAATAATTAGGATTTCATGTGATTTTTTTGCAGTTTTGAATTAATATATAATTTCAATAAACCCTCAAATGAAGGATTTTTTAAACCGTTTTAGAATCCAAGACATTTTACCAGAATGAATAGCAACCAAAATGAACGGCCATGATTATGTAAGGAAAAAATAAAGAGGCCATTCCCCAATTACATTCTAAATTTGATTTTTCCAGTCTGAAAATCCTGCCAGTGATAAGAATTTGAAAATTGATATCTTACACTAATAAAACTATTAGCAATAGCATACTTGAACGTATTTAATGTTTCTAAAATCTCAGCAAGATTGAAAAGCATTAATAAAATAAAAAAATATGACTACAGTTTAGAATGCAAAATCCTTCTTGGTAAAAACTTGTTCGTCTTATATTTTCACTTTTATATTCGCGTTTTAGAGTCGAAGCTCCGTTCTAAAAGTTCAGTTTTTGTGTGACGTAATTCCAAACAGTCCTCGAAGTATAGGCCTGAATTGAAGTAGGGTACACAGTGTCCATCCTACGTCGTGCGGAGCTCACCTGACATCCTATTTGAGGCCTGGACTTCTTCCCGGTCGTAGGTTTTCTTCTCTAAGAACTGCCTTCTGACGGAAACTTCCTTACTTGAAATTGCATAATCAGTTCCAAAACTCCATTCCCATTTTCCGTCAAGGTTTTCAACTTAATTCTCTATATTATCTTCTATTAAAAAAGGCGTTCCATCTTGGAAACCATGATATAAGGAGTTTATATAGAAGGCTTTCTTACTTCTATTTCTCGAGAAAGAAATCTAACAAATGAGGCAAGAGGCGGTGGTGAGGCCTTTTGCCCTAGCAACTGTAATGACGAAACATAAGGAGAAAGGAAGATACACGAATGGTTCCAAAGAAATGAGATATGGAGATCATACCATGAAAAGAAGAGGGACAGAAGGTGATGACGAATCATAAATGCAAAGAACTTGCTTATCTCATAACGGTGGGCTTGATGGAATTATCTTCTTCGTAAGTGCCTTTCCACGTAGCCAAAAAAAATGATTACGAAGAATCATTTTCTAAAAGCCCAAGTGGACTTGCAGGTCTCAAGAGGAGAGTGTGGGCTTCTGACAGTTGCTCACGTATTGTCCGCTCTCATTCTACATATGTAAGTTGGAGTGGCAAGTTCACCCGAGTCCGCTTCTCTTCTGGCGGTGTTTTTCGTGAGTACTCAATTTACTTCTCCCAAGTCAACATTTGATGTTAACTAGTCATTTATTAGCATATTTGGTAGAATTATTTACATTTATAGGAAAAAAAGGTCTTTCGTTCGAACTTAACGGGACGGTATAACCTTTTCTCTTCAGTCCTGCCAAAATACGCAATCATTCCTACTACCAGCAAACATAGACGAGCACCTACAAGTATATCTATCATCTTTGCAATGTTTAATTTTGTTCCGAATTGTAAATTCAAGATTTTTTGATATGTCTAAAGTGGCCTTTCTGGTTCTATCAATTATGATTCCTGATTGTTCGGGGAAACAATGAGTATTTGTTTATATCTTTACTGGTATCTATTTCTTTCTGATTTTACCTTACCCAAGTAGTTTGGGGCCGTTTTAATTCCTTTAGTGACACCGTCAAACTCATTTGTCCTGAACCTTTCTAAAAGTCTATGCCTTGCTTGTTCTCTTCTTATCTCGAGTGGCTCCCAGCCTAAATCCCCTAAAATAACTGTCACGGTAGTGTTCTTATTATTAGAATGTTTAATGAGCATTGCGATTTATTTCTGGACTTGATCTGATTCCTTTTGCCAGATTTTTTTCCTAGGGATCCCGAATATTTGCGGCACATTACAAATGAGGTCTAACTAGAGTACCCGTACTATTTTCCTGCTTGGTCAATATCATATGTCTACAACGTATTCCCCGGGTTTGTGGATGATCGTTTTTTTTTTGTTAGGAAGCCCCGTTTTAGGCGACAAGCCTCTTCAGGGAGGGGCGAGAGGGAGGGAGGGGGGGATTGTTTGGGGCGTTTCTGTTTTTATTGTAGACGCTCTGGGAAAAATTAAAAAAAAGTGTACTGCTGTGCGCATAATAATTTTCGTCTTGACAACGACATTGTTTTAGTCTCTGTTGGGATGTGTTCAAATAAACCTAAACTTTATGAAATATGACCGTGGCCTTTTTAATGCGGATCTGACTTGTCTGTACTAACCTCCAGGTTCCTTAATGTCGCATATGAGTTTCGATGAGATGCAAGTCTTCCTTTTTTTACGAAAATATTTAAGATATAGTTCCAATGGTCTCTAAAGTGGTTGTCAAGTTTTTAATCTTTTATTCTGGTAATTCTATTTTTATTATTCTCGTAGTCCGTTACAATTTTCCTATTTGTAGGTATATTTTAAACTTGTCTTTAATAACTTTGACGAACTCAAGTTTTTAATTCGGCAAGGATAGACTTGTCGTCATTTATTCCGTCCATTATTTTAATGCTTGTAATAATTTCGGGCTTCGAAGTCGCTAGAAGATATTTAGTATGCTGTTCCCCAAGCTGGTGATTTTACAATTTGTTCCAAGTTTCTACCGTTGTAGCCCTTAATGCTGCACCAAATAATTTCTATGTCATTTACGTCGCATTCTTACCGTTTGCTATTGAGTTGTGACTATAATGCAATGAATACTCCCCCACCCAATCTATATCGTCAGTCCCTTCTGTAATTTCTGAAACCGTTTGGAAAAAGTTCGTTATTAGCTGTCTCCAAAGAGCCAACTTTCTGCCCCAACTACTATGTTTGCGGTTGTACTGACAAGAAAATGCTTAGTATGCTATTTTTTTATTATAAGGCTGCGGCAGTTTAATGTTATATTTTACAATATAAATTAAATCATAAAATATTAAAAAATGGAAATGAATGTGGCTGCATCTAATTTCGCAATATTAGCTGGGATTTCTTTGTGCTGTGGTTTATTGCATGTAGAGTTTTGTACTTATAAATGCACGATTCATAACTAAAGGCAACTATCCTGGCCTTGGACTGCTATGTTCAGTCCACTCTGGAGTCGTGACATTCTTATTTTTAGAAGCTTCGAATGTTTTTAGTACTCAACACGTATACTCAGTGTTAAAGGGTATTGTGTACATAAATAGTTGCACGAAGGCAATAAAATTCGTACTATAATCTTAGGTAATGTTCTCGTATTCATGTGTTAAGGGTTTTCTTAAGGGAAAAGAAATTTCAAACCATGTTCTTCTCCCACGTACAACAGGGAAGGCAACAAGACAGTAGTTCCTATTAGATATCACGTTATGGGCCGTCTAATAGTTCTACCGTATGCAAGAGAATGTGTGAAATATCATAAGACCCTTAAATGTAATCGCGGAAATTATTGGCATTTAAGACTCAATACTAAAAACCACTGCTACTTACTATTTTGTTTGATGGCAAGGCAAATAGATTAAAACAAACTAGATAAGCCTACTGCTTGCAATGACATTGCCGATGTCGGTTGACAGTACCGGATGCGTAATTGTATTTGCAATACAGCTGAAGTTCTTCATCTTTATAGTGCAGTATATTTAAATAATACCAATATTTATCGCGATATATATAATGATCGCGATGCAACGGCCTCGGATACCATTTTAAATATAAACTTGTATTATTTTATAGTGAATGAAATCGTACACTACATCGTCACGAGAACTTGGAAATTCAGGCGAAGGCATCGGTCTATTTTCTTTTTTAATTCCCATCTTTTCCCCTAAGCGTTAGATTAATGAAGAGTAGATTTGACAGCTCTGTAAATCAGGCAAAGGCATCGGTCTATTTTCTTTTGAAATTGCCTAAGCGTTTTCCGTAACAAGAGAAATACGCATCGAATGATAATATTTTGATATTTGGCCTTAGCTCGATATAATTAAAGTTTCACACTGACCAAACAGTGTAAGATCCACAATACGACCTGTCACGAGTGCCCTCCTAAACCACACATACTCTCATTGGTTGAAATAACTGATGAAGTCCGACCATACATGAAATTCATAATTCGGTTTAATTGACCAAAATATTCTCTTAGCAAAACTTCAAATCTTGAATTTTTCGTCCCTAGTCTAAAGAATTAATTCGCTAATACTTAAAAGAGGGACTTTGGAGACTAATCCCCCTTTATTCATCCTCATGCCGGCTTCTAATACAAAGGGGTGTTCCCCTGGGAGCCATGCTCGGACCCATGCTTTTTCCCCTGCATAAACATATGATAGATGGTTATGTGGTAGAATGTTTAAGCATATTGTGTCTGTATATTATAGGTATATATAGGTATTGGGTATTCATGTATTTCAAAATTTTGTGGTCATCTTTATGTGTACATGATGCTTGTTGAATGGTCTCAATTTCACCTTATTAAAGACCTCTTACTATCTGACTATTGTTTTGCCTACCTGTCCGTCTTCACGTCTTTAAATAATTTTAACGAGATGGGTGAAAGATTAACCTCCACAGGAAGAGAATTCCGAAATAAACTCATCTGTTTCATTAGTTTTAAAAGGCATTAAACCAATTCAACGTTCTCTTTTTCTGATCTCAATTACAGGGTTTGGCAGCAGTGGATAACTTTCTTTGACAGAGATCCGGAGATTGCACTTTTTATATTTCTTTAAGAAGTTTCCCAATTGGACCGCCATTTGAGAGAATCATCTACCAATTCCAGCAATATTGGTAAGTAGAAATGTATCCAACATCAAAATGTTTATTGAATAAGTTTATTTGCATAATGTATTGAAGGATGCTTATATTATCTTTTGATGTAATGATGGATTTCTCAGTTAAGTGTAATTTCAGAGTGTGATGTATTCCACCTAGGTGTTTACTTTCTCTGTATTAGTTTTGGTTAAAGATTTTAATAAGCTATTATAATATATTTGGCCTACTGATCGGTTTATCTGTGAATAAATCTACTGAGTGGAAGTATAAAATTGATTCCATTCTCATATAATGAGTTGATATATGAATCATTGCCTTCAATTTTATGATTACTCAGAAGACTGCTCTTTTGTTTCATCCTTGTTGAACAAATAATTGTTTTAAGTTGCCACGAGATAACGAGTACATGACATGGGTCACAACAGAATAGCCAATTGCAGAAAAGCATTCCATAATTACTTGTGTGGTGGTTTTATTTGTTTATTTAAAATACGCAGTTCAATGTTGATTGCTGGAGTGTTCAATTCTTTGAAGGATATTTTAGAGTTCCAGGATTTGATGGACTATGGTGTGATAATCCCCTGGTCCACGGTACATCATTACTTCTAATCAAAACAGTTGCCCTAAAGAGGTAATGTAATAACATCGATTTCTATAACGTTTTAAACATGGCCTTCACCATGCTTAGTTGAGCAATGAGTATAGTTTAATTTATTATCGGTGTTGACCAGCCCCCATGTTTGGTGTCGACTTTAAATATATTTATATACATAATAATATCCCAGTGCTGTATGTTATTGGCTCAAGTACTTGACACACTATAGAATTGTAGCAACATAATAAGACCATTTGACTGGCTTAAACTTCTTGTTTGACGTGCTACATATTTCCAGTTTGCTCTTTATATATTTCTAATTAAGTTCATTAGAATGAGTGAAGAAGGTCCTCATAATATTTATTGCATATCGTCACTTTATGCGTACATCCTTGTCTAACTGCAACCTGTCATGGGTAGCGTTCTGTTGTTCTAGCATTTGTAACATCCAGCTCCTTTCTTACATCAATTGCAGTGAATGAGAAGATACACTCAACAGAAACTATCCTCCTCCTGAAATCCACCCAACTGTGTCACTACTATCAATTGAACGCCTTTCGTCCACTTCACCGCAGATTACCAATGGAAGCACACGAAGCCAATGACTCTCTGTCCACAGAGGAGCGACTGTTCACCTCTATAATCAATGGCTCCCCCTTGTCTGAGTGCGAGGGATTATTGGGGGAAGTGGAGGACGTGGACGCGAAGGACATGCAGGGACGGACGGCACTCCACGTGGCAGTCCGTGCGGGGAAGGAAGATTGGGTGGAGAGACTGCTGGGGATGGGAGCGGATCCCTGGCTGAGGGACGGAGAGGGTGATGACGTACTGCAGGTAGCCAAAGTGAATAGCACCAGCAGAACTAATGCCACCAACTTGATTGCTAGAATGAAGATACTGATGTTGCTGCGGATGGTGCACCAACGGGAAAGTGTACAAAATAGATTTCAATCGGTTCCAATGGCTCCAGTTAACTCTGAAATTGGTATGTCGCAACGAATTGAATCACCGAGAGAAACAATTGTGGAGCAGAACAGGGAATTGAGGTCGAGGGATGCCCACTTGATGGCTTTGGAATCCGGCGTGACGTCCGTCGTCGAGAAGAGCACCTCCCTGGAGGGGACGGTGCGTGGAAGGGAGGGCGTGGCTGGGGCGTCTGTGGTAGTCACTGAAGGAGAGTGGGTCGATGCAGGGGAGAGGGAAATTGTAGATGCGATGATGCGGATCACGACTATCTGGGATGACTACTTCAGAAAGGAGTTCATTGTTCGGGGTATTTATAAAAGGCTCCAATCGGAGAGTCCCCTGACGGCTGCCATCTTGAGATTCATTGTGAAGCAGCCTGGGGTCTCCGTTCACATTGATTGCTCTTCTTACGACATACGTAAGATGAAGGGAACGGTTAAGGATCATAATGGAGTGGTGAAGAGTGGAAGTCATCTCAAATATTTGGTAGTGGAGTTTTCAGAAATGCGGGCGTATGTTGCGGGAGCAAGAAGGACGTATATCGGAGGGGGTGAGAAAGTTCTTGAAATGGATTCGGTATGCGCTCCACGTCTTGTTAGTGCGTTGTGTATGTTGGCCATGTACATTGCCTTCAAGAACGGGGGGAGACCGTATGCAAAGGATGACAAACCCAACAGACGACGTTTTGAGGACATACTTTTGCATGCACTTAAAATGAAGGAAACTCACTCGGCTTTAAACCCTGTTGTTAAAGGTGCATTAAATTATCCGAATCGGCTGGCCGAGAAATGTTTGATATCCACAGTCCCTCAAATGATCGCCCAGTATGGATCGAATTCTAAAGAGGTATCAGAGTATCGCCGTTTATTTCCTCTCCTCTTTGAATATTTCGAGGGTCACGTAATGTCAACTCTGGAGCCAATTGTGTCTCCTTAATGCTTACATTTCTGAATTTGCTTCCATTAAAGAGTTTCCTCATTAGTTTATTTGTACCCTGTCTTTCTATTTTGATAGAAAATGTTTGTTTTTCACTCCCCTAAGATAATTAATTATTAAGAGTTAAATGCTGCATCGGTCATTTTCCTTTAAAACATTATATCTCAATTTTGTTTTTGTTTGCAGTGATACATGTATGCCTCTTCTCTTTTGTTTTGCGGAGGTGTGCATCGCCAGAGTTCAAAAGTGATTTTTTTGGAAATTTTGGGTCCAATTGTTCGGATGAATTAAATGTAATTGTTACATAATTAATTTGGAATTCTTTTAATTTCTTATATCGAATCGTTTCCTTTATTCCAATTTCTGTTGTTTATTGAAACTTTGCTTTTAGTATGACTCATGAGAGCAGCTGTGGGATCATACATGAGAATTGTTTCGACAATCATTTACAAGAAATTTGCGATTACATTTTGGTTTCTATTTCTTGTTAATGGAAATAGCGCTTGGAGTATCAAAGTGAAGTTTAAATATATTTTGGTAGCACTCGGAATGAAGAATGAATACCGCTACCAATGTAATGCAATATTCCTTCAACATGATATGCCATGAAATCCTTATTTCATGGTTCCATTCTGATTCCCTTTAAAGAAAATCATGATTTTGTTAAAGTTAATACTGTTACTCAATATTGAACATTCCAAACTCGAGAATACTCCCAAATATTTTGCATATCTGCTTTAACTGCATTAACGTTGCCATTTAAGGTAAACATCTAATTAATTATTATGCCCAAAAAGTATATTTTTCAATTGGGGAATAATGGCAACGCAATTGCTTACCTCTGAGCAGTTTAATTTTGTGAAAATAATCTGACATACTGAAACCGTTTCATTGAAATGCAGATTGTGTTGATGGCTGTATACTGTAATGGTCAGTGTAATTTAAGTGTAATATGTAGTAGCATCAAATTTCAAATCTTGTAAAATACAGTGTATAAATTACATTATTTTTAACAAGTGGACCAAAATAATGTGTGTAATGGTTTCCATGTATGATATTAATTGTTGATAGATGCAATCATTCGTGAAATATTAGATAAGTGTTTATGATTTTTATTGATCTTTCATGGTATGTAAATAGAATTACTCAAATAGTTTTCCTCAGAATGTAATTGAGCATTTAATATTAACACCACTCCTAAAATACTTTGATGTGGACTTCTTGATTAGGAACCAATACATGTTCTGAAGAAATCTTTGAAGTCTCTGTAATTGTAGTCTCATTGTTCTGGAATGGAAAATAAATGAAAACATTTGAATTTTTAAACTTAAAAATGTATTTTTCTCCACAATCAATACATAATATCACTTGAGCAAACCCAGGAAAGAGGTTGATGGAGTTTCTATTCAAGGAAAGCCTTAAAGGAAAGGAAGCAGTCTGGGGTCTCCGTTCACGTCGACTGCTCCTCTGACGCAATAGAGAGGATGAAGGGAAGGGTGATTAATCACGACGGAGAGGAAAAGGACGGAAGTTTGTTCTTTTCATTTGCAGATTATTCAGAAATGAGGGTGTATCTTGGGGGAGAGAAGGAAGATTGGGTGAACAGAAAGGAGTTGCTGCTGGTCTTGTTTCTGCTTCGTATCAGTTGGCCATGTGCGTTGCCTTCAAGAACGGGGGGGAGACCATACGCCGAGAGTGACACCCTCAACAGATAGAGTTTGCAGGAAGTACTTGGGCAAGCAGAGAAAGTGAAGAAGAGGGAGGGAGATGTATACTTTTTTGTTAATAACAAAAAACTAGGAGATGTTTTTGATATCTGCAATCCCTAGTGTTGGTCTATTTTGGATCAAATTCTCCAGTGATATCCGAACTTTGACCTGGACTCCCTCTCTTCTTTGAATATTTGGAGGGTCATGTCATGGCAACTCTTGAGTCAACAGTGCCTTCCCTTCGCTCTCGCTCCTAATTACTTTCCATGGTTAATTTCCTCATTAATTTCTTTGTACTTTGATTTATTGACTCAAGTACTATGAAAATTATCTTTTCTGCTTTTCCACCAAGATTGTCCAATTAATGAGTTAAATGTTGCATTGAATATTGTCATTTAATGCAATTATTACTATTAACATTTGGATTTTTTGCCATCATACATGTATGCATCTTCTCTTTTGTTTTATCATGTCCACATGAAGGGATTCAAAAATTGTTTTGTTAAATTTTGCATAATACATCCTATCAAGAGTTCTGTTTGAGGCTGGTGGGGGAAGGAATAAGAAGGTAAGGTGGGCGGGGACTAAGAGGGGAAATATGGAAAACCCAAAGTGTCAGAGTAACTAAAGAAATGGAGAGGCAAAGAGAGGAAGGGGCTGGGGAAGATGATCACTTGTGGTCATTATTAAGAGAGGACGGTGGCAGATAGCTGGTGCCCTGGCAGTGGGAAGAATAAAGAAGGATGAAGCAGGAAGGGATGGAGGCAGGTTACATCTGTGGGAAAGTGCAAAATTGTTAATATCATAATGACGAACCTCAACTACAACTCACCTGAATCTGTGGAGTATATCATATAATTACTCTAAATATTGAGTTTATCGTATACAAGAAATTTGCGAATTCATTGCAATTCCATTTGTATATCTTGTAAATGAAAATTGCATTTGGAGGATCAAAGTGAAGTTTAAATATAAATTACAGTTTATTTGTGTAAATTACAGTGTATTACTTAATTTGTTGCTGTCAATAGTACCAACGTAATGTGTTTAATGGTTTTAATGCATGATTTTACTTTGTGAAAAATATAATAGTTCATGAAATATTAAATTAATGTATCTGAATTTTATTGTTATAAATATTCCATGGCACACTGAAGATGCAATTATTTAAATTGTTCCACGCTCAATGGTATACGGCATTGAATGTTGAAATCACTTCTCAAATACTTGTCATCTTGAAGAGGAAGCAATGCTTATTCTAAGGAACTGTTTGACAAACATATATCTTCGTACATGTATTTTTTTATTGTTCTTTCCAAATGTGAAATAAATAAATAACTTGTTACTTCAAACCAAGGCATCTCCACAAAAGAGAGATGTTGAATGCTATTATCACATTGGTCATTGCACAAGAGATTGGAAAACTGCTATGAAATCGAATGTATTTAATATTTCTAGAGTGACTTTGGGTTTTTGCTGCTATTATGATTCCTGATTGTTAAGGGAGAAGAATGAATATTTAAATCTGCAAACCTTATTTAATCCTTGTGGTCTGATCTACCTAAGCAGCGTGGCGCCTCGTATCTCAAGTGGCTCCCAGACTAAATCCCCTAAGAGACCTGTCACACACATCTTCTTAATATAACGACTTCTCTGACAAATCACGTGGATTTGCTCTGGACTTCCTGGGATCTCATTCTAGCTATATTTCCTCAGCAAGGATCCCAAATACTCGAAGCAAATTAAAAAAGAGGTCTAACTAAAGGAGAATAACACCTCTCTTTATCTTTCTCCTTACATTTCCCCCACCACTTGTTGAATGAAACCGAGATTATTCATAAGCAGATCTGTACATTGTCCTGATATATGCTCCCTGCGAAAGGCGTTATCTTAGAACTACCCCCTAAATATTTAATATGATTGGTTACAGTCAGTACTGAGCCCTCTATTTCACAGTTAATGACCTGTTCGCCACTTCCTTTGTACCAAAATCTCAAAACTGCGCATTTATCTGTGTTAAGCATTAATCCTCATTTATTGTACCAATCGGAGATTGTATCCAAGTCTCTAGAGAGCAGTTCAAGATCTAGTTGGCTCCTTATTTCCCCAGTGATCACTTTCTGAGGAAACCATAGGGAAAGGAGCTTGATCCATTAATTATTACTAATGTGTGAATTTCTCACACAGTTAAGGGATTGGTATTGAGCAAACACTAAACTCTCACCTACCAAACCCTACCTACGGTTTTATTACTGTGTTTATAGATTTTTATAAACGAAAGCTGATGCAATCAGAATACAAATCCCTGAACAATGAACCCTTATGAGAATAAGATATAAACCTAAGAATAAAATATTGAAATAAACTATTATTACCACTAAAAATAAGAGAAGTGAACTACCACAGCCTCCAGAACAACTTAAAATGTTCACCAATATGCAAAAAAGGGGACAAACTCTGTTTGGATTACCAATCAACACATTTCTAACACATGAACATCTCCATATCTCATGATTGAACTGTTGTTTCAATGATTTCTGGCCTTTCAATGCCTGCGAAATGCTAGAGGGACAAGTAAGTACTGGCATGTTGTTTTGGACACTGTAACATCGAGCCGAAAGTATATGAATTTTTACATTTTTCACCTTCATTGCAAATGTTTAATTCACATCTGCTCAACCCAATGACCATAAATAATATAAAATCAATTTTTCACTATGGTTAAACTTATAAGGGCCTCACAATTCTGTTCTAAATATCTTACCACCAATCTTAAAGAAACTCTTTGCATGTTAAAAATACCACACACACAGGCACATTACAATTGCTACCGGTCCTTCACTGCTAAAGGTAAGTTTCAGGTGGACCCTAGCAATATTATTAGTATTATATACACGTAGGCATAAATATAGTAGCAAATAGTAGTTTATACTGCAGCAAAATATTTCAAAGGAATCTAATGGAAAACGAGAAATACGGATGTCATTGTGAAGGCATGCATCCTATACGAAGGAATATGGTATTGCATTCGTTGTGGTCTTCATTTAATCAGAGCGCTGCCAAAATAGAATTAATGTTTTAATACATATAAATCAATTTCAAACCTATGTATGCATGGATTGTTTTACACATTGGAACACCACATTGATATTTTATTACTGTATGATCATTTAACTGGCAGGGATGAAAGTTTCTGACTTATTTGTGTTGAAATTTGACCAAACGCACAGGGTGCAACTGTTTTTCATTTCTCTCGAGCTAGTTTAACCTGGAAAAACACCAAGATTCATGTACATTATGTTGACATTGGTTTGGTAAAGTGAACTTTAGCTATTCAAATGGTTGATGACGTCTTTAATGTATTCCTAAAACAATAAATACACTCCCTGCATTCTGGAACCATAAATAATTCAAAGGTTTTGCTAATTAATTCTGTCGTGACTCTGCATCAATGACCATATTTCATTTAATACAAAATTACGCTCCATCTCAAAGTTTTAAAGTGGCTTTCCATCCTTAATAAACTGCCCTCTCACCAATTCCCACCTCCTCGTGAAAGCCTCTTTGTCTAATAATGCAATTCATCTTCTTCTAATGTCCCTACCATGTAAAACTTTTTGTTCCAAATCACCCTTCCGAAATAATCTCTTTTACCGGCTCTTATTTCTGTCATCTTATTGTCATGTTTAACTTAACCTTTCTCATTCTAGAAAAATAACATAACCTTCCTTATGGATACCTTTCTTCACAGGCCATAAATATCAGACTAACCTTTCAACGGAATCAAGCCAAGTGAACAATGCCTATGCTAACTGAAAAACTAGAGTTTCATCGTCAGCAAAACATATTGACTTGATTTTACGGATTCCCCACCGATATTAATTTATACATCCAGTTCTAATTCCATTAACGCCTCTTTAATCCTTTCTCTACATATATATATAACCATAAAAACAGAAATCAACCCAAAGTTCGGTTTGGTATGGGTGATGGTAGGGTTCACCCAGTATTAAGCCCAACGGCATGTAAAATTCACACATCAGGGTATGGGGGCCAGTTCCCTTCCCTGTGCCGGTTATGGTTTCCCAGGAAGATCTGGTACCCAAATAATCACATAGCTTGGGTGGAGCTGCAGGTGCCCAGAGTGCCTTGCCTGGGAATCAAACCCGGGACCCCCTGGTCAGTAGTCCAAAGCTCCAACCCCTCAGCAAAATGTGCACACTTTCCTCTTCAAGGTGACAAGTATTTGAGAAGTGATTTCAACATTCAATGCTCCATTCCATTCAGAGTGGAACAGTTTAAGTAATTGCATCTTCGGCATACAATGGAAGGTTTATAATAATTATATACATTCATTTAATATTTCATGAACTATTACATTTTTCAAAAAGTGAAGGCATACATTAAAACCATTAGGCACATCATATTGGCACAAACAGTAATTGACATAATTGGAAATTGATACCACATCATAATACACTTAAACCCAATCATTAGGCTTAAGCATTCTTAGCATACAACGAGCGTACTTTAATTGACCATCATACTTGTTTAAAAAACCAGATTTTGTACCTCTCAATCAATGTTAACCCAGATTATACCAAATCACTTCTTTGGAAAATATAAATTTGTCCAACTATATATATGTATGTCCAACTGACATACATATATATAGTTGTATGTCCTTTCGTGGATTTATTCCAAACATGAACGTTTTGTTTCATACAATACTTCTCCGATTGTACTCAAACGACGAATGCGAATGAAAGTGTAATATATACAACAACATGTTTAAATCTCAGTGTTCAAACATACTATATATATGCCGCAAAAAAACAAAGGAATTGCTATAATCGCACCTCGTTACTACGCTACAACCACAATATCTATCATCATTCATGATATTGATATGTCAAACCACTTACATCCACATAGTATCATATGTTTTTAAGTTACAAGTTGATTTGGAAAAAGAACTTGTTTTGATAGCAATACAGAGCAAGAAAATAATACGGTGATTCATAAAATTATGGACATGTTAGAATTCGTTTCTTCATACAGTAACTTTGGCCTAATAAATCCTTAAACTTGTATTCTCATCTATGAGTACTAGCAAGTAATTGGTTATATCTGGGTTCTACTTATGCTTTGTAATATCCAGCTTCTTTCTTGCGTCAATTGCAGCAAATGAGAAGATAGAGTCAACGGAAAAAAGCTCCCTCCTCAAATCCAGGCACCTGTGCGCCTCCAATCAATTGAACGTCTATCCTCCACTTTGCTCAACACCACCAATGGGAACACACCAACCCAACAACTCTCTCTCCACAGAGGAGCGACCGTTCTTTGCCTTATTCTACCACTCCCTCTTGTCGGAGTGCGAGGGATTGTTGGGTGAACTGGAGGATGTGGACGCTAGGGGCGTGCAGGGACGGATGGCACTCCACGTCGCAGTCCGGGCGGGGAAGGACGATTGGGTGGAGAAACTGCTGGGGATGGGAGCGGACCCCAGGCTGAGGGACGCAGAGGGTGATGACGTGCTGCAGGTAGCCGAAGTGTTTAGCACCAGCAGCACTGATGACGCCAACCTTAGAGATAGAATGGCGGTCCTGAAGTTGATGCGAGTTGTGTGCCAACGCAACAGTCCACAAATTTAATTTCAATCTGTTCCCCTGGCACCATGTAGGTCTCAAATGAAGTTCCATCGCTCCAAACCGAAATTTCAGATCAGACTAATGCTTTAAAAGGAAATATGTTTGGTATGTTGAAGGAAATTGGATCACTGAAAAAGACTGTTGTTGCTTTGGAGTCCGGAGTAGCGTCTCTCATTGTGAAGATTGCCTCTCCGGAGGGGGGGGGGGGTTCGTGGGTGGGGGACGAGGGAGGGCATGGCAGGGGCAGCTTTGGCAGTCCCTGAAGAGGAGCGAATCGATGAAGGGGAGCGGGATTGTGTAAAGGCGATGATGGGCATCACGACCGTCATGGATGCAGATGAAGATAAGAAGTCTTATGCTCGGTGTATTTATGGAAGGCTCCAATCGGAGAGTCCCCTGACGGCTGCCATTTTGAGATTCACTGTGAAGCAGTCTGGGGTCTCCGTTCACATTGACTGCTCCTCCGTCACAATAGAGAGGATGAAGGGAAGGGTGATTAACTAGGATGGAGAGGAGAAGCACGGAAGTTTCTTTGGCTCATTTGCAGATTATTGAGAAATGAGGGTGTACATTGGGGGATGGTATATAAGGGAGAATGTGGAATGGGCAGTGAAAACGGGCGCTGCTATTCTTATTTCTGCTCTGTGCCAGTTCGCCGTTCACCTTGCCTTCAAGAACGGAGGGCGACCGTATGCAGAGAGTGACACTCTCAACAGACGGCGTTTCAAGAAAGTACTTCATCAGTCAAAGGAAAATAAGAAACGGAGGAGAAATGTTTTAGTGTGTGAAGAAAACGTTGAAAAAGAAAACTTCGAGGGCAAGAGAGATATATATGATATCCCTAATCCCTTATTTTATCGCCCAATTTGGATCGAATTCTAGTGTGACCTCTGAAAATCGCATTTAAACTCAAGTACTGTGAAAATGTACGTTTTCAGCTTTTCCACCATGATTGACCAATTAAAGAGTTAAACATTGTACAGCTTATTGTCATTTTATGCAATTTATTGAAATTTATTAATGCACCGAACTTTTGGTTGATAACTACTGTGTTTATGGTTTACATATATGTGTACATTATAACATAAACTTAATGTGCATTCTCTGGGAAAAATAAAAGTATTGATCTTTATACTTGTACATATGCTTAAAACACTCTTCCCCCCCTTATCATCGATGATACACTTGTGGAATCACGTACACCACGCATTAAAGGCACCCTGTTTGACATCTCAGAGCAAGCTTACGACCAGCATGAGTTGAAAGGGTAGACCCCTAACCACATTTCCAGACCAGTAATACAACGCTGCCATGGATATTTTGCGTCACAATAAAATGATTTGCATTACTTTCAAAATTTACCATTTATATGTATACATACAGTTTATTTATTCAATGGAATGTTTCAAAATTAGTCCTCATTGGTCCTAAAACATCTTTTGACCACTTATTTCTCTGGTAACGAGGCGTATACTTCAAAAAAATTCAAGTTCACATGCAATGCTGTTCAAAGAAAACCTTCTCACTTACCTTAAAGAGAGAGATATTACCTTTTATTATAGATGGTGATGGAATCATGATGGAGCGAGATTATAAAGGGAAATGTTAGGGGGATTATTCAAGCTATTATCTCATTATCATCAAAATTATCACTAAACAGCAATATTAAAGAGATGATTAAATTCTTTGAAACTATTGTTTGGAGAATAAAACAAGCATGAAGTGTATTGGCTTTCTTAAATACTTCAACTTTGATCAAAAAATAAAAACCCATCAATAGTATTTGATTTAAATATTCTTGAATGTCCATTCTCAATCTAATATCTGCCACACACACTTGATTAAAGCCAGCAGTCAACTGACGTGGAGTGCATTGCCTTCACAAGACGTTCCACAAGTGACCTCACAAGAGTTTCAAATTGAGTTCATCACCATTGCAGCATAATTTATTCCACTCAATTCTTCTTCAGGGGGTTTCTTTTATAAAATACATTCTGCACTGCATACAATACCTCAGTCTACAATAGCTGACAGTGATGCTTCCCATGAAATTACAGCTCTTTCATTCCTTGTATTGACCCGTGGGATCATCTCTCTCGAAAGGTATTCCTCTAAAAATAAAGAAAATGCATTTAAATGCCATCATCTACCATATCAAGTCCATGAAATAGAAGCTCCATCCCTTGGAATGGAAAACGTTTCTCACTGTTAATAATTTCACATTGTAACAACGCTTAAAGAGTTGTCAGAACTGTCAACTGAATCACTTGAGCAAACAGGGAGCCCTCTCTGAATTTCACCATCTTTTTTACATTCCATTGTCTCGTAGTCTAGCGGTTGATATAAACTATAATCTTTGTACCCAACACAGACAGTGCTGCTGTGAAAGCCAGCTACCTCATACCAAAGATTATAAATGTACCAAGGTTAAGGAACGTCAAAAGAAATATTCATATTGTCTTCATCAAATTATTTTCAAAGAAAAATTCATTTTCAATCAAACAAAGTGATTATCATCAGTTTCGTGAAGCATTTAATGACAAGCAAACCTCACCTCAATGTTATCTCAAGAATAAATGCAAACAGCCCTCCAAAGGAATGGATTAAAACATCAGGAAAATGTGATAAAGCAAAGATTGAAATTGACAATTGGAAAATAATGTTAATTAGCCACTTTCAAAGAGTTATGATTTTATGGAAAGAGGCTTTTTGGACACCAGAATTATTAATTATTATGGTGTATTCATTTTAACGTACAAGGGCATCACTGCTTTCAATGATAAGCTCAAATATAATTAATAAATCACTGCAATAAAGAGTGAACTATTTACGCAGAGTAATACATAATCAAGATATAGTAATTCATAATCAAGAATATAGTAACCGCATTTCCCTTCTCTATTTTCTGGGAGAACGCTTCCATTTAAAACTTTAAAAAACTAGCATTTATCCAAAAGAAATCACAACACAATAATTGGTTTCAAAACAAAAGTTTTTTATTTACTTTCCATTGGAAAAGAACAGTAAGACTACATGAACAAATATATATGTTTGTCGAAAAACTCCTTAGAATGTGAATTGCTTCCTCTTCAAGGTGACAAGTATTTGAGAAGTGATTTCAACATTCAATGCTCCATTCCATTCAGAGTGGAACAATGTAAGGAATTGCATTTTTAGAATAAGAAGGAAGGTTCATAATGATAATAATCAAATACATTCCTTTAATATTTCATGAACTGTTACATATTTCAATAAGTAAAACCATGCATTGGACAATAATATTGGTACAATGAATAAAACCATTTCAAGTAAACCGCTGTCCTCAAAATCCTCAAACACAAACTTGATATTTCTCCTAAGCATACTTTGCTTTCAACCTGTGTACTTTATTTAGCCATAGTCTATTGTTATATATTAAGATATGAGTACTTTAATCATATTAATTCTGATAATACAGAATTACTCCTTTGGGAACAAAAGTTATGCATTTTAAGTATCATTAAATAATTATCATATTCATTGCCGGAGCAGAGGTGAAGGCATTGGCAATAATATCCAAATTAACGTTAACAGAAGATAATAATTCCCAAGACACTGTGGCAGATGTCCCGACAGTTACTTTATTCAGCCATCCACACAATCATTGCATTTCAATGAAAGAATTTCAGTGTGTCAAATTATTTTAACCAAACGTTTCCATCGTAAAACAATAGGAACATCTTGGCCAAAACAAAGAATGCAAATGAATTTGTTTCAATACAGGACTAGGCAGGGAAACTATATGAGCACCGATTTCACAAATCAACGTCAAATAATTAAATATGTCTCCATTTCAATGAATCCAAAGGGAAACTTATAAATGGTAAAAATACATATGACATGGTCAATATAAGGTCAAGCCATGAAAACCCCACATTCAACACAGGCACATTTTAACCATATGAAATTAACGTTTATTTCACCAATGATGGGGATTTTTTTTATTTTTACCACAATATTAAGGAGATAATCATCAATCTAACTTAAAAAGATCTTCATTTAGTCCTACATTTCATTCGTCCAAACTATTGGTTCAAAAACAGAAAAAAAAATTTAATTGCATTTAATTATTTTATTCTGTGCAACATTTAACTCAATGATTGGACAATCTAGGTGGAAAAGCGGAAAATATACATTTTCAGACTACTTGAGTAGGTAAACCAAAGTACAAAGAAATGAATGCAGAAATCCACCATTGGAGCTAATTAGGAACGAGATCTAAGAGAAGGCACTGTTGACTCGAGAGTCGCCATCACATGACCCTCGAAATATTCAAAGAGGAGAGGGAGTCTACGGCAAAGTTCGGATATCTCTGGGGAATTCGATCCATATTTGACCAACAATTCAGGGATTATGGATATCAAATATATCTCCTTTGCCCTCAGAGTTTCCTTCCATAATGCCTCTTTAACAAAAAAATGCTCATATCCCTTCCTCTTCTTCACTTCCTCTGCTTGCCGAAGTACTTCCTTGAAACGCCGTCTGTTGAGAGTGTCACTCTCTGCGTACGGTCGCCCTCCGTTCTTGAAGGCAAGGTGCACGGCCAACTGACACAGAGCAGAAATAAGAATAGCAGCACCACATTTCATTAACCATTCCACATCATGCCTTATATAGCATCCCCCAACGAACACCCTCATTTCTGAATAATCTGCAAATGAGCCAAAGAAACTTCCGTGCTTCTCCTCTCCATCGTAGTTAATCACCCTTCCCTTCATCCTCTCTATTGTTTTAGAGGAGCAGTCGATGTGAACGGAGACCCCAGACTGCTTAACAATGAACCTCAAAATGGCAGCCGTAAGGTGACCCTCCGATTGGACCCTTTGATAAATACGCCGAACACAGGACTCATTTGCGTTGTCTGCATTCGAGTCGACTGCATTCAAGATGGTCGTGATGTGCATCATAGCATCGATGCAATCCCTCTCCCTTTCAATCACTGCCAACGCTGCCCCGGCCACACCCTCTCTCGCCCCACACCCACGCACCACCGCATCCAGAGAGGTGCTCTTCTCAACGAGAGAGGTCACTCCAGACTCCAAAGCAATCAAGAGTGAGTCCCTCGCTTCCAATTCCCGTTTCAACTCCACAACAGTCTCTTTCAGGGATCCAATTTCCCTAGACACACCAAGAATCAGTTCCTTCAAAGCGGTAATCTGACCTGACCTTTCACTTTGGAGTAATGGAACCTCACTTGGAGTGTTGCAGCTACATGGAGCCATTGGAACTGATAGTCCACGAGCACTGTTGTTTTGGTGCACCACTCGCACCAGCATCAGGATCTTCATTCTAGCTCTATGATTGGCGTCATCAGTCCTGTTGGCGCTCATCTCTTCGGCGACCTGCAGCACGTCATCACCCTCTGCGTCCCTCAGCCTGGGGTCCGCTCCCATCCCCAGGAGTCTCTCCACCCAATCGTCCTTCCCCGCCCGGACTGCCATGTGGAGCGCCGTCCGTCCCCGCACGCCCCTTGCGTCCATGTCCTCCACTTCCCCCAACAATCCCTTGCACTCCGACAATTGGGAGCCAATGAATAACGAAGAGAACAGTCGCTCTCCTATGGAGAGAGAGTCGTCTGCTTGGTGCGCTTCCATTGGTGCTGTAGCGTGAAGCGGATGAAAGGCGTTCAATTGATTGGAGGTGCACAGGTGCGTGGATTTGAGGAGGAAGATACTACCTTGATCAAAAAGTTCCCGGAATTTATTCAGAAAATTAAAAATACAAGTTTATTCATCTAAATCCAAATTGTCCCCTTCAAAGTAATCCCCATCGACTGCAACACACTTATGCCAGCGCTTGATCCAATCTTCGAAACATTTTTTATATTCGGTTTTCGGTATGTCCATCAGTGCTTCCTGCGATTTTTCCATTACTTCCTCTCGGCTGCTAAAACGCGTTCCCCGTAATGGTTTTTTAACTCGATTGAACAGAAAGAAGTCACAGGGAGCCAAATCAGGTGAATTCGGTGGCTGTTGGATGGTATTTGTTGCATTTTTCGTCAAAAAATTACGAATAATGATAGCACTGTGCGACGGTGCGTTATCATGGTGCAAAATCCACGAGTTTTCTGCCCACATTTCTGGTCTCTTTCGGCGAATTGCTTCACGCAAACGTCTCATAACGCCCAAATAATACTCTTTGTTTACTGTCTGGCCTTCTGGCAAAAATTAATGATGCACTACACCGTTGTAATCCATGAAAACCGTCAGCATTGCCTTCTTTTTTGACTGAAAACGACGTGGTTTTTTTGGTCTCGGCTCATTTGGTGAACGCCATTCACTTGCCTGATGTCTGGATTGCGTGTCGTACTCATAAACCCACGTCTCGTCTCCAGTAATGATCCTTTTGATGAATGTGGGATCGGATTCAGCCTCGTAAATCATGTCTTTTGCGAAGTCAACACGGTCTCTTTTTTGCATGAAATTGAGGTATTTTGGCACCAACTTTGCTGCTACACGGACGGAAACCCAAATCATTAAGCACAATGTCTTGGGCGGATCCATAGGCAATGTTCAAGTCCTCCGCTATTTTTATTTTTTGCGGTTATTGACCAACATTTCTTTTACTTCAGCAATTTTTTCACCGACTTTCGATGTCGATGGTCTGCCACTGCGTTCATCATCTTCGATTGACTCACGACCACTTCTGAACCGCTCGTGCCACTGGTAAACGACCGTTTTTTTTTAGAGAATCGTTGCCGAAACACTGTTCCAACATTTCCACCGTCCGTGCGCCACTAAATCCGTTTTTTACGCAAAATTTAATACAAGTTCGTTGTTGCAAATTTAAATCCATTTCTGCAATTGTAAAAAATCGCCAACACACACAGATAGATGTACTCTTGGCTACGTAACTTTTGCAAATGTCAAGTTATGACACTAAGATTTAAAGGGAATATCAACAACAGATGTACCAATTTAACAAAAAAAACAGAACTCAAATCGGAACGATGGGAGCGCCACACGGTGGTTATTCCGGGAACTTTTTGATCAAGGTAGCATTCTCCATTGACTATCTTCTCATTCACTGCAATTGACGTAAGAAAGAAGGTGGATATTACAAACAATAGGTAGAACCCAGATATATCAAAACACTTGCTAGTACTCATAGATAGCAATATGATGACATTAGATTTTTGCAGATTGTTTAGGTCTAATTAACCCTCTTAATGCGGTGGGGATTCCAGGGGTACTTAGTGAGAAGTGCCAAGGGTAATTTAAGAAAATGTATCACCTTAGGAAAAAAAAACATTATGAAGTTATTTGTTTTGATATCCATGTTTTTTTTACTTTAAAATAAAATATTGTAGTTAATACTGATGTTATACATTTACATCATCTGAAAATAAATGTAATTATTACAGGATTATAAATTTGACGAATATTTTTTTAGCAATAATATTTCGATTTTTAGACAATACTAATATTTTTTAAACATTTTTAAATTAAACTACCATATTTAAATAAAAGAAAGAATCAAAAAGACATATAGAAAAAATTATAAATAAATAAAGAAAAACCAGTGAGTTAGAAATTTTTTTGTCAGCCTCTGCATAGTTCGATTTTGCTGAAAAGTGTGATCTAACCGAGTTAAAAATTGGGACTTTTCCCCTTTTCATCGGGCAGTTCATCTAGCACCTATGGTTAATCGAACAAATGCTGTGCACACCTTTCTCGCACTTTATGCACGGGACCTTTTTCTCTTTTGGCCATGTTTTCCACTACTAAGCACACAATTTTTTTCTTTTCTCCCCAGTAGTTGCTGCAGTTCAGCTCTTGATCCATGTGCACTAGGAGATGAGTCACTCTGCCTTTCCGAGCCATTCCTGCTCAAGAGACTATGATACATGATGTATATTGAAGTCTTGTCATTTTTCTAATGGGATTATTTTCTTTGTATATTATATAGGAATTGAGAACCATACGAGCAATTACACAAAAGACAACTTTCCTCTAATACTTTACGGTATGCACCATCATATCAGATGTATCAATCCCTCCCATGTAACTATTATTTAAATTTATTATTAGTGGCCAAACCATTTCTTGATTTCTTCTCATGATTAGATAGGATGGATGGCAAGAGAAACCAAAATGATTACAAAGCAGTGCCTATTCACTTAGCCAAAACAATACGATTACGATGAATCATAATTCAAAAGGCCAAGGGCTACTGTAGATATTAAAATTCGCTGGTGCCTCAGAATATTATTGAAAACTGAGGGAGTGGAGGGAAATATTTATGCTGTTTCCATCAGTTTATTTCCAGGATTAGAAATTTGAATCGACACAATATAACACTTGAACCAGATATTCCTCTTTAGACATTCATTGTTCTAAACGTGCCTATTAAATTATTCGGAATTAAAAATCGTCTAAATTTATTTATCGAGATATTGAATCATCTTTAACCAAATCGTGAAAAATGACTACTTCGGAAAAAAGATTATGAAAACAGTTGATTTGCCTTCTAAGTATACGGTAGTAGTAATAATTTTCATCCAAAGAGCAGAGGTGAGGCAATTGAAAATAATATCCAAATTAACGTTTACAGAGGGTAATTAATACCATGATTAATTAAATTAACAGATATTCCGCTTGAGCTAATTTCAGTTTAGTGTTATTCGGAGGACCCTGTATCATGTTGTACGTTGAAGAATAATTTACGTGATTTTGCTTCATTACAAAAAAGATTGCTGGGTTTATTAAAGAAACAATCATGGCGATATAAAGGCACTGATATATGAGATGTAGCCCTTTGCTTCGAAAATATATGTTCGTGTTGGCTTTATGGAAAATTCCGTAGTCTGCAACCCGCTTGACACAGTCGTGGGCTATCAATCCGTGGGCAATTTTCATTCACGGCCGTTTCCGAATTCCATGTATTTGTTCATTATTATTATTCTATCTGAATTTGTTCCCGTTTAAATCGTGTTCTCTCGGTTGATATTCACTTGCAGAATATTGAGAAATACCAATTATTCGGAATAATTGTATATCGTAATGAAAATGACGTTTATCCGCCGTGAAGCGTAAATAACTAATTTACTCTCGAAGGTAAGCCGTCGTTATTTTAGAATGTTTAAATGAAGATACCAATATTTTTGTGTCATTCATTTTACACTAGAGAAACGTAACTTTGGAAGTTCTGTGTTACATCAGTAATTACTACAGACTTCGTCCTTGTTTTTCCCACTTGCGCGTAGTTTGCCTATCAGATTAAACAGAAGGGCAGCGAAGTTTAGCAGAGCTTAAAGTTATTGATTGAATCAGAATGAAGATCGAATTTCAAATGAATACTGTATTTAACCTAACTATGGCGGAGAAATTACATTAAAATCTGTGGGTCGGTATTATTGGCAATATAGTGAAATACTTTGAAGTTTAAGAGTTTTTTGCTTAAAATAAAACAAAATATTGCACATTGATCAAATTTTTTTTAGTACCAACTCGGACATAGTAGCTGGTGCGGAAAGTTATCTCACGGGAGATGAAACGAACAATGAGGTTTTTCCAAACGGTTTCACAACTTACAGAAGGGAGAGGCCAAATGGATTGGGTGGGGGAGTATTCATTGCAGTGAAGTCACATGTCAGTAGCCAACGATACGAATGCGACGTAACTGACATAGAAAGCGTTTGCTGCAGCATTAAGTACTACAACGACAGAAGCCTATTCGTTTGTTCAATTAATAGACCCCCAAATTCTAACACAGATGTCCTACACAAGCTCGACAAGCAGATATCCATTTCAGCAGCAAACATAGGACATTATTATTATATTATTAGGAGTATTATTATAAAGGCCGTTGACACAAATCTACCATCAATTGACTGGGACACGTACTGCGTAAGGAAAATCTGCCTAAAACCCCCATCATTTGTGAAATAAACGTTAATTTCATATGGTTAAAATATGCCTGTGTTGAAGGTGGAGATTCCATGGCTTGACCTTATATTGACCATGTCATATGTATTTTTACCATTTGTAAGTTTCCCTTTGGATTCATTGAAATGGAGACATATTTAATTATTTGGCGTTGATTTGTGCTCATATAGTTTCCCTGCCTAGTCCTGTATTGAAACAAATTCATTTGCATTCTTTGTTTTGGCCAAGATGTTCCTATTGTTTTAAGATGGAAGAATATCCCCATCCTCTTTATTCATGTCTCAATTGCCCCTTTAGCACAATATTCCTGAGTATCAGATGTATGCCTTTGAAATTGTATCCTTATTTCATGTTTCCAATTAGATTCCTTTGAAATATTTCCCTAACCATAATGTACCAATATAATGTGTGTACAGGCTTTAATGCATGCTCTTAACTCACTGTAATATTTGATGAAATATTAAATGAATGAATATAGATATTATTAACCTTCCATAGAGCATAGGTGCAATTGGTTAAAATAATTTGACACACTGAAATTCTTTCATTGAAATGCAATGATTGTGTCGATGGCTGTATAAAGTAACTGTCTGGACATCTGCCACAGTGTCTTGGGAATTATTATCTTCTGTTAACGTTAATTTGGATATTATTGCCAATGGCTTCACCTCTGCTCTGGCAATGAATATGATAATTATTTAATGGTACTTAAAAAGCATAACTTTTGTTCCCAAAGGAGTAATTATGTATCATCAGCATTAATATGATTAAAGTACTCATATCTGAATATATAACAGTAGACGATGGCTAAATAAAGTACACAGGTTGAAAGCAAAGTATGCTTAGGAGAAATATCAAGTTTGTGTTTGAGGATTTATAGGACAGCGTTTTACTTAAAATTGTTTTATTCATTGTACCAATATTATTGTCCAATGCATGGTTTTACTTATTGAAAAATGTAACAGTTCATGAAATATTAAAGGAATGTATTTGATTATTATTATTATAAACCTTCCTTGTTATGCTGAAAATGCAATTACTTACATTGTTCCACTCTGAATGGAATGGAGCATTGAATGAATGTTGAAATCACTTCTCAAATACTTGTCACCTTGAAGAGGAAGCAATTCACATTCCAAGGAGTTTTTTGACAAACATATATCTTTGTACATGTAGTCTTACTGTTCTTTTCCAATGGAAAATAAATAAAAAACTTTTGTTTTGAAGCCAATTATTGTGTTGTGATTTCTTTTGGATAAATGCTAGTTTATTAAAGTTTTAAATGGAAGCGTTCTCCCAGGAAAGAGAGAAGGGAAATGCTGTTACTATGTTCATCATTGAACAAGAGAATGGAAGACTGATAGATACACTCAGCGCACTCCTCGACACACTTAGCACACTCCTCGACAAGTTTCTGGCACTACTAAGAGTGTGTGTGGAAGAGAATTACCTCAAATTCAATGGCAAATTCTTCCAACAAAAGGATGGCTTAGCAATGGGGTCACCACTTTTGGCGGACTTATATTTGAACGACTTTGAGGAAAGGTTATTCAGTGATCACTCAGTGAACACCAGTTTTATACATTGTTGGTACAGGTACGTTGACGACGTGTGGACTGATACAATGAGTCAACTGAACATATTTTTGAATAAGTTAAATTCCCAATCCAAAAATATAAATTTCTCTTGTGAAAAAGAAACCAACCATAGTATTAACTTTTTGGACTTAACTATTACAACCACGGATAAAGGCTACGACTTCGCAATCCACAGGAAAGAAACTACCACAGACCATGTCATCCCCTCCGACTCCCGCCACCACCCCTCCCACAAGATGGCCGCCTTCCACTCCATGCTAAACATATCTCAATATCCCCCGGTCCGCCGAGAACTTCGCCAAGGAAATCACGGTAATCAAAGACATTGCAGTGAAAAATGGTTACGAAGAAAATGCCATCAGTAAAATGATAGATAAAAAACGCTCCCTCCGAGCACAGAGACTGTTTTATAAATCATCGGTAATTAGTGAAGATAAGAAACAATGGTGCAAACTCAGTTACTACGGTAAGATTACGCAGTCCATTGCCAACCTTTTCCCGAAGGAAGAATTTAAAATTGCATATTACAACAAATGTAACTTAAGGGCTGTGTTAAACAAATCCAAGGACAATATTGACATTAATGATAGAAGTGGTATTTATAAACTCCAATGTGGTGACTGTGAAATTTGTTATGTTGGCCAGACTGGACGGTCGTTCAGAGTAAGAGCAGAGGAACACAGAAGACATCTACGAAACGGTGAGTTAAACAGATCCCATTTCACCAAACACATATGGGAAAGTGACCATAGGAGCGATTTTGCCCCAGAGATACTTCACCTCGAGAAAAAGGGAAGAAGAATGGATTGTCTGGAGGAGCTGGAGATTAGGAAGCATCAAAAGGCAGGAAAAATTGCCAACGGGAATATATTTGTGAGCAATTCCCCCCTTTTGGATATTTCTCGGACCACAATACATGACGCCCCAACCCCCGCTGTGAAAGGCATACCTAACCAAGCTTCCACTTAGCCGCCATCCACCCCACCCCTCCCTTTGAGTCACCCACGACCAGTACCACGCTCCCTCTCACCTCGCCCCCCCCCTTTTACCAACGCCTCTTCCCCCACCCCCCCTCAAATAACTATATATTCTGGAACTCACTGATTCTATGTACCTGATGATGTCGCCTATGCGACGAAACCGGTTGACTTGTAAAATAAAGTGTGGAAAAAGTACCATCTCTCTTTTGATTTTTTAGAATGGATTTCCACAAAGTGAAGAATGAAACCATCGAGTTTATCATTCTTCACTTGGCTTGAATCCGTTGAAAAGTTAGTCTGATATTTATGGCCTGTGAAGAAAGGTATACACAGGGAAGGTTATGTTGTTTTTCCAGAATGAGAAAGGCTAAGTTAAACATGACGATAAGATGACAGAAACTAGAGGAATTTGGAAGGGTGTTTTGGACCAAAAAGGTTTCCATGGTAGGGACATTAGAAGAAGATTAATTGCATTAAGAGACAAAGAGGCTTTCACGAGGAGGAGGGAATTGGTGAGAGGGCAGTTTATTAAGGATAGAAAGGCTCTTTAAAACTTTGACATGGAGTGTAATTTTGTATTAAATGAAATATGGTCATCGATACAGAGTCACGATAGAATAAAATAGCAAAACCTTTGAATTAGTTATGGTTCCAGAATGCAGAGAATGTATTTATTGTTTTCGGAATACATTAAAGACGTCATCAAACATTTAAATAGCTAAAGTTCACTTTACCAAACCAATGTCAACATAATGTGCATGAATCTTGGTGTTTTTCCAGGTTAAACTAGCTCGAGAGAAATGAAAAACAGTTGGACCCTGTGCATTTGGTCAAATATCAACACAAATAAGTCAGAAACTTTCGTCCCTGCCAGTTAAATGATCATACAGTAATAAAATATCAATGTGGTGTTCCAATGTGTAAAACAACCCATGTATACATAGGTTTGAAATTGATTTATATGTATTAAAACATTAACTATATTTTGGCAGTGCTCTGATTAAATGAAGACCACAACGAATGCAATACCATATTCCTTCGTATAGGATGCATGCCTTCACAATGACATCCGTATTTCTCGTTTTCCATTAGATTCCTTTGAAATATTTTGCTGCAGTATAAACTACTATTTGCTACTATATTTATGCCTACGTGCACATAATACTAATAATATTGCTAGGGTCCACCTGAGACTTACCTTTAGCAGTGAAGTACCGGTAGCAATTGTAATGTGCCTGTGTGTGTGTTGTATTTTTTTCATGCAAAGTTTTTCTTTAAGGGTGGTGGGATATTTAGAACAGAATTGTGAGGCCCTTATAAGTTTAACCATAGTGAAAAATTGATTTTATATTATTTATGGTCATTGGGTTGAGCAGATGTGAATTAAACATTTGCAATGAAGGTGAAAAATGTAAAAATTCATATACTTTCGGCTCGATGTTACAGTGTCCAAAACAACATGCCAGTACTTACTTGTCCCTCTAGCATTTTGGGGGCATTGAAAGGCCAGAAATCATTGAAACAACAGTTCAATCATGAGATATGGGGATGTTCATGTGTTGGAAATGTGTTGATTGGTAATCCAAACAGAGTTTGTCCCTTTTTTTGCATATTGGTGATCATTTTAAGTTGTTCTGGAGGCTGTGGTAGTTCACTTCTCTTATTTTTTAGTGGTAATAATAGTTTAATTCAATACTTTATTGTTAGGTTTATGTCTTATTCTCATAAGGGTTGATTGTTCAGGGATTTATATTCTGATTGCATCAGCTGTCGTTTATAAAAATCTATAAACACGGTAATAAAAGCGTAGGTAGGGTTTGGTAGGTGAGGGTTTAGTGTTTGCTCAATACCAATCCCTTAACTGTGTGAGAAATTCACAAATTAGTATTAATTAAGGGATCAAGCTCCTTTCCCTATGGTTTCCTAAGAAAGTGATAGCTGGGGAAATGAGGAGCCAACTAGATCTCCAGCTGCACTCTAGATACTTGGATACAATCTCGGATTGGTGCAATAAATGGGGATTAATGCTTAACACAGATAAATGCGCAGTTTTGAGATTTTGGAACAAAGGAAGTGGCGAACAGGTCATTAACTGTGAAATAGAGGGCTCAGTACTAACTATAGCCAATCAAGTTAAATATTTAGGGGGTAGTTCTATGATAACGCCTTTCGCAGGGAGCACATATCAGGACAATGTACAGATCCGTTCATGAATAATCTCTGTTTCATTCAACAAGTGGTGGGGGGAAATGTAAGGAAAAAGATAAAGAGAGGTGTTATTCTGCTCTAGTTAGTTCTTATTTTTAATTTGCTGCAAGTATTTGGGATCCTTGCTGAGGAAATATAGCTAGAATGAGATCCCAGGAAGTCCAGTGCAAATCCACGTGATTTGTCAGAGAAGTCGTTATATTAAGAAGATGTGTGTGACAGGTCTCTTAGGGGATTTAGTCTGGGAGCCACTTGAGATACGAGGCGCCACGCTGCTTAGGTAGATCAGAGCACAAGGATTAAATAAGGTTTAAAGATTTAAATATTCATTCTTCCGTCTTAACAATCAGGAATCATAACAATAGTGAAAACCCAAAGTCACTCTAGAAATATTAAATAGATTCGATTTCATAGCAGTTTTCCAATCTCTTGTGCCATGACCAACATGATAATAGCATTCAACATCTCTCTTTTGTGGAGATGCCTCGGTTTAAAGAAACAAGTTATTTATTTATTTCACATTTGGAAAGAACAATAAAAAATACATGTACGAAGATATATGTTTGTCAAACAGTTCCTTAGAACAAGCATTGCTTCCTCTTCAAGATGACAAGTATTTGAGAAGTGATTTCAACATTCAATGCCGTATACCATTCAGAGTGGAACAATTTAAGTAATTGCATCTTCAGTGTGCCATGGAATATTTATAACAATAAAATTCAGATACATTAATTTAATATTTCATGAACTATTATATTTTTCACAAAGTAAAATCATGCATTAAAACCATTAAACACATTACGTTGGTACTATTGACAGCAACAAGTTAAGTAATACACTGTAATTTACACAAACAAACTGTAATTTATATTTAAACTTCGCTTTGATCCTCCAAATGCAATTTTCATTTACAAGATATACAAATGGAATTGCAATGAATTCGCAAATTTCTTGTATACAATAAACTCAATATTGAGAGTAATTATATGATATACTCTACAGATTCAGGTGAGTTGTAGCTGAGGTTCGTCCTTATGATATTAACAAATTTGCACTTTCCCACAGATGTAACCGGCATCTATCCCTTCCCGCTTCATCCTTCTTTATTCTTCCCACTGCCAGGGCACCAGCTATCTGCCACAGTCCTCTCTTAATAATGACCACAAGTGCTCATCTTCCCCACCCCCTTCCTCTCTTTGCCACTCCATTTCTTTAGTTACTCTGATACTTTGGGTTTTCCATATTTCCCCTCTTAGTCCCCGCCCACCTTACCTTCTTATTCTTTCCCCCACCTTCCTCAAACAGAACTATTAATAGGATGTATTATGCAATTTGAATCTTCTCTTGCACCCGAAGATGCCTCGATGAAGTGATACTCTTTGCACATTACAAATAAATCTGTGGAAAAGTGCAAAATTTGATTTTGAAGGAAAAATTTAATCCACTACTTCTTTCGAAAGTCTTACATCTCCCAACAAAGAAAATATTCAAAGGTAGAAATTGCGATTGACATCATGACTATCATTACCAATAAGAAATAAAAGGGATTTTAAATTACATATTAAACTATTTCATTGAATTTCTCAAAGTATTTGGTTCAAAAATTAACAAAACAATTTTGAATTCATTCAAGTTGACATGATAAAACAAAAGAGAAGAGGCAAACATGTATGATGGCAAAAAATCCAAATGTTAATAATAATAATTGCATTAAATGACAATATTCAGTGTAACATTTAACTCATTGATTGGACAATCTTGGTGGAAAAGCAGAAAAGATAATTTTCAGAGTACTTGAGTCAATAAATCAAAGTCCAAGGAAATTAATGTGGAAATTAACCATGGAAGGCAACTAGGAGCGAGAGCGAAGGGAAGGCACTGTTGACTCAAGAGTTGCCATGACATGACCCTCCAAATATTCAAAGAAGAGAGGGAGTCTACGACAAAGTTCGGATATCACTGGAGAATTCGATCCAAAATAGACCCAACACTTTAGGGATTGCAGATATCAAATACATCTCCTAGAGTTTTGTTCCCTAATGCCTCATTAACAAAAAAATATACATCTCCCTCCCTCTTCTTCACTTTCTCTGCTTGCCAAAGTACTTCCTGGAAACTCAGTCTGTTGAGTGTGTCACTCTCAGCGTATGGTCTTCCCCCATTCTTGAAGGCAACGCACATGGCCAACTGATACAAAGCAGACACAAGATGAGCAGCAACTCCTTTCTCTTCCCCCAATCTTCCTTCTCTCCCCCAAGATACACCCTCATTTCTGAATAATCTGCAAATGAAAAGAACAAACTTCCGTCCTCCTCCCCTCCGTCGTGATTAATCACCCTTCCCTTCATCCTCTCTATTGCGTCAGAGGAGCAGTCGAAGTGAACGGAGACCCCAGACTGCTTCCTTTCCTTAAGAGGCTTTCCTTGAATAGAAACTCCACCAACCTCTTTCCTGGGTTTGCTCAAGTGATATTGTGTATTGATTGTAAAGAAAAATACATTTATAAGTTAAAAAATTCAAATGTTTTCATTTATTTTCCATTCCAGAACAATGAGAATACAATTACAAAGACTTCAAAGATTTCTTCAGAACATGTATTGGTTCCTCATCAAGAAGTCCACATCAAAGTATTTTAGGAGTGGTGTTAATATTAAATGCTCAATTACATTCAGAGGGAAATTATTTGAGTAATTCCATTAACATACCTTGAAAGATCAATAAAAATCATAAACACTCATCTAATATTTCACGAATGATTGCATCTTTCAACAATTAATATCATACATGGAAACCATTGCACACATTATTTTTGTACACTTATTAACAATGATGTAATTTATACACTGTATTTTACAAGATTTGAAATTTGATGCTACATCAGATGACACTTAAATTACACTAACCATTACAGTACACAGCCATCAACACAATCTGCATTTCAATGAAACGGTTTCAGTATGTCAGATTATTTTCACAAAATTAAACATAATAATATATTAGATGATAATCATAATAAAAATATAAATAATAAAAGGCATAATAATTAATTAGATGTTTACCTTAAATGGCAACGTTGATGCAGTTAAAGCAGATGTGCAAAATATTTTAAAGTATTCTCGAGTTTGTAATGTTCAATATTGAGTAATAGTATTAACTTTAACAAAATCATGATTTCCTTTAAAGGGAATCAAAATGGAACCATGAAATAAGGATTACATTGCATATGATGTTGAAGGAATATTGTATTACATTGGTGGCGGTATTCATTCTTTATTCAGAGTGCTACCAAGATATATTTAAACTTCACTTTAATACGCCAAGTGCTATTGCCATTAACAAGAAATAGAAACCAAAATGTAATCGCAAATTTCTTGTAAATGATTGTCGAAACAATTCTCACATATGATCCTACAGCTGCTCTCACAACTCATACTAAAAGCAAAGTTTCAATGAATAACAGAAATTGGAATAAAGGAAACGATTCGATATAAGAAATTAAAAGAATTCCAAATTAATTATGTAACAATTACATTTAATTCATCCAAACAATTGGATCCAAAATTTACAAAAAAATCACTTTTGAACTCTCTGGCGATGCACACCTCCGCAAAACAAAAGAGAAGAGGCATACATGTATGACTGCAAACAAAAACAAAATTGAAATATAATGTTTTAATGGAAAATGACCGGTGCAGCATTTAACTCTTAATAATTAATTATCTTAGGGGAGTGAAAAACAAACATTTTCTATCAAAATAGAAAGACAGGGTACAAATAAACTAATGAGGAAACTCTTTAATGGAAGCAAATTCAGAAATGTAAGCATTAAGGAGACACAATTTGCTCCAGAGTCCGTATCACATGACCCTCGAAATATTCAAAGAGGAGAGGAAATAAACGGCGATGCTCGGATACCTCTTTAGAATTCGATCCATACAGGGCGATCATTCGAGGGACTGTGGATATCAAAGATATCTCCATGCTCAGCCGATTCAGATCTTTTAATGCATCTTTAACAACAGGGTTTAAATCCGTGTGAGTTTCCTTCATTTCAAGTGCGTGCAAAAGTATGTCCTCAAAACGCCATCTGTTGGGTGTGTCATCCTTTGCATACGGTCTCCCTCCGTTCTTGTATGCATTGTACATGGCCAACTGACAAAACGCACCAACAAGACGTGGAGCGCATACTGAACCCATTTCATGAACTTTCTCAATCCCTCCAATATACGTCCTTCTTGCTCCCGCAACATACACCCGCATTTCTGAAAAATCTACAAATGATGTGAAATTATATCCACTCTTCACCACTCCATTATGATCCTTAACCGTTCCCTTCATGATACCTATGCTGCAAGAGGAGCAATCAATGTGAACGGAGACCCCAGGCTGCATCACAATGAATCTCAAGAGGGCAGCCGTCAGGGGACTTTCCATTATGAGCCTTCGATAAATACCCTGAACAAAAGACTCCTTTTTAAAGTTTTCATCCAAGATAGTCGTGATCCGCATCATTGACTCTACAAATTCCCTCTCCCCTGCATCAACCCACTCTCCTTCAGTGACTACCACAGATGCCCCAGCCACTCCCTCCCTTCCACGCACCGTCCCCTCCAGGGAGGTGCTCTTCCCAACGAGAGAGGTCACGCCAGATTCCAAAGCAATCAAGAGGGCATCTCTTGACTTCAATTCCTTCTCCAGGTTCACGACAGTCTCTTTCAGTGATTCAATTCGTTCAGACATACCAAGCACCACTTCATTTAATTCAGGGTTAACTGGAGCCATTGGAACAGATTGAAATCTATTTTGCACAGCATCCCGTTTATGCACCATCTGCACCAACAGCAGGATCTTCATTCTATCTCTCAGGATGGCATCATCAGGGCTGCTGGTCCTCATAACCTCAGCTACCCGCAGTACGTCATCACCCTCTCCATCCCTCAGCCTGGGGTCTGCTCCCATTTCCAGCAGTCTCTCCACCCAATCGTACTTCCCCGCACAGACTGCCACGTGGAGTGCCGTCCGTCCCTGCATGTCCTTTGCGTCTATATTCTCCACTTCCCCCAACAATCCCTCGCACTCCGACAATGGGGAGCCATTGATTATAGAAGTGAACAGTCGCTCCTCTGTGGACAGAGAGTCATTGGCTTCTTGTGCTTCCATTGGCGCTGGTGGGATGAAGAATAAAGCAGTTCAATTGGTCGGAGGTACACAGGTGCGTGGATTTCAGGATGAATATACTTCCTATTGACAGGAAAGAGGCATCAGATAAGTCTTGTTTCAATGTTAAGGTGATCGTCACATATACTGCAGAGATGTTCTTTTGGTACAAAATGGTAAAGCAAAAGTAGCCTCGTCAAAAATATTTCCATTCCTCTGTATAATCAACAAGCTTTTCCACGTTTTCCAAGAGTTTTTCCACAGGATGGCATTGAAACATTAGTATTATACTTAACTAATGAATGAAATAATCATTTAAATATATTTAAAAACTTTATGAAAACGGTTTAGACAACACTCTTTCAAATTATATTTTCTTTATTACAGATTCAAATCCAAAAGAAATGAATTTCTAGAAAAATAGACCACCATCGCACACATAAGAAATCGAAAAGCCAGCAAATTTAAGAGAAGATGTAAAATCTAATGAAGAGTCATTTAGAAAACGAAAATCAAATGACCGAACATATTAATTAAAATAAACACCACATTTAACCCAACTTCGGAAAAATAACTGTTGAGTGTAATCTCTAAACATATTCAATGATTTTTAGAGATAGAACGCAACCAATTACAGGTTGCAGTTAGACAAGTAGGAATGCATAAATTGAGGATATGATATAAACATGATGAGGACCTACTTTACTCTGATTATAATTAACTTAATTATGACACTCCCAATCAATGGAAGAATGCAGTGATTAAAGCGCTGCATTAAGGTGTTGACAGAAAAGGAATCCGCACAAAATATACCATTCCTATGAATATTAACACGTGGAATACTTCTAGCCAAGCCTAAAATGTCAGAAATACATAAAAAGCATACTGGAAATATGTAGCACATGAACAAGAAGTTGAAGCCACTCGGATGGTCTGAACATGTTGCTATAATTCTATAGTGTCAAGTACTTGAGCCAATAACAAGCAGCACTGGGATATTATTATATATATAAATATATTAAAACTCGACACCCATTATGGGGCTGGTCAACACCGATAATAAATTAAACTATACTCATTGCTCAACTAAGCATGGTGAAGGCCATGTTTAAAACGTTATAGAAATCGATGTTATTACATTACCTCTTTAGGACAACTGTTTTGATTAGAAGTAATGATGTACCGTGGACCAGGGGATTATCACACCATAGTCCATCAAATCCTGGGACTCTAAAATATCCTTCAAAGAATTGAATACTCCAGCAATCAACATTGAACTGCGTATTTTAAATTAACAAATAAAACCACCACACAAGTAATTATGGAATGCTTTTCTGCAAATGGCTTATTCTGTTGTGACCCATGTCATGTACCCGTTAAATATGTCTCGTGGCAACTTAAAACAATTATTTGTTGAAAAAGGATGAAACAAAAGAGCAGTCTTCTGAGTGTTCATAAAATTGAAGGCGATGATTCATATATCAACTCATTATATGAAAATGGAATCAATTTTATATTTCCACTCAGTAGATTTATTCACAGATTCATTAAATGTTCACAGATAACCAATCAGTAGGCCAAATATATTATAATAGCTTATTAAAATCTTTACCCAAAACTAATACAGAGATAGTAAACACCTAGGTGGAATACATCACACTATGAAACAACACATTACATCAAAAGATCCATCATCACGCATCCTTCAATCTATTTGGCGAATAAACTTATTCAATAAACATTTTGATGTTGGATACATTTCTACTTACCAATATTGCTGGAATTGGTAAATGATTCTCTCAACTGGCGGTCCAATTGGGAAACTTCTTAAAGAAATATAAAAAGTGCAATCTCCGGATCTCTGTCAAACAAAGTTACCCACTGCTGCCAAACTCTGTAATTGAGATCAGAAAAAGAGAACGTTGAATTGCTTTAATGCCTTCTAAAACTAATGAAACAGATGGCTTTATTTCGGAATTCTCTTTATGTGGAGGTTAATCTTTCATCCGTTTTGTTAAAATTATTAAAATACGTGAAGACAGACATTTAGGGAAAACAATAGTCAGATAGTAAGAGGTCAGTATAAGGACGAAATTGAGATCCTTCAACAGGCATCATGTACACATAAAGATGACCACAAAATTTTGAAATACTTGTATACCCAATACCTATACATATGCAGAACAAATATGCTGAAACATTCTACCACATAACCATCTATCATATGTTTATGCAGGGGAAAAAGCATGGGTCCAAGTATGGCTCCTTGGGGAACACCCCTGTGTATTTGAAGCCGGCAGGAGGATTAATCATGGGGGTTGACTCTCCAAAGTCGATATCAAGCTAAGGCCAAATATAAAAATATTATCATTTGTGGCGTATTTCTCTTGTTACGGAGCTCTCAATTCTACTCTTTGTTAAACTAACGCTTAGGCAATTTCAAAAGAAAATACACCGATGCCTTTGCCTGATTTTCAAAGTTCTCGTGACGGATGTAGAATACGATTTCAGTCAGCATAAAATAATATAAGTATATATTTAAAATGGTATCTGAAGCCGTTGCATCGTGGTCATTATAAATATAGCGATAATTATTGGTATTATTTAAATATACCACACTACATATATGAATAACTTCAGCTGTATTGGAAATGCAATTACGCATCCGGTACTTTCAACCAAATTTAAACATCGGAAATGTCATTGCAAGCAGGAGGATTATCTAGTTTGTTTTAATGTATTTGCCCTGCAGACAAGTGGGCACAGATAATTAGACCGATTGGGGTCTTCACTGGGGCAAAATTGAAACCAAATGGTACCTTCTCCATTCCACCCATCATCTTACACGTAGTATTAAGGCCATTGTAATCACTAATACATGCACACACTGTACATATAGACATGCAAACACATATGGACATGAAATGCACACAGATATCGACTTAGGGCCATAGATTTCCGTGCCATGGTGCGGGAATGTAGGTTTACTTGGAGATCATGTCGTATATGGAGCCGATGGAAAGAAATATTTGCATAAATACTTAACCAGTAAGAAATATCCCGAATGAAATTGATGGGATACGTGGATGCCTGCGACACACAGGAATTACGCCTCCTTCAGTTGGGTTTACTCTTAGTAAATTTTGTGTACCCCATAGCAACAAAAAGCAAAATTTAATTTCAATTCATCAACAATTCTATAGAGGTTAAAAATGTGAAACTGGTGATACAATTTCAAATCATCAGCGTAAAAGTGATCATTGCAATTTGGAATACATTCACTAATATAATTTATATTAAGTTTAATCAGTTATTTTAACCACTATGAGTAATTGATGGTTTCTGGCGTAACTTTATGGAACCGATTCATTATAAATAAATGAAAGGATTAACTTTGTAGTTCCACACCAGCGATTTATTCCCACGACCCGGGTTTCAAAGTAAAACTTCATCATCAGGTGAGCTCTCTACATTTGCAGCCCTTCTTATACAAGGGCTGCAAATAGCTTGTTTGGAACTACAAAGTTAGTCCTTTCATTTATTTACACTGAGAGTAAGTGAGGTTTTAAGAGGGCCCTTGTTAGAGGACCTATTGCAGACATTACACTGTGTGAACTGTATCATACTTGGATTTTATCGAGCTACTGCTAAATAAGAAAATATCTTTCGATGCTTATTTCTCTTGTTATGAAGCTCTCAAATCTACTCCTTATGAATCGAATGCATTGAGAGAAAGATGGGAAGTTGGGAAAAAACTAGGCCTTGGCCTGATTTTTCAAGTTCACGTGACGACTCAGTGTACCATGTCGCTCAGCTTAAAATAATAAAATGTATACTTAAAATGGTATCTCAAGCCGCTGAATCGCGACCATTACTCATTCAAATATACGTATTGCTTAACAGAAATTGATTTACTTAAAGGAGAGAACAAGCAAAGCCTAGAATTATAGAAAGATTCAGAACAAACAAGTTTAACGATGACACTAAAGGAATTGTAAAGGTAGATCAGACCACACAAAAGAAGGGAGATAGATTTAAGCACAGAGAGAAACAAATACTCATTCTTTCCCCGAACAATCAGAAATCATTACAGATAGAAACGACGGAAGCCTATTCGTTTGTTCAATTATTAGACCCCCAGATTCTAACAGGGACGACCTGCACAAACTCAACGAACGAATATCCACTTTCATCAGCAGATATAGAACAGTATTATAATAAAGACTGGTGTCACAAATTACCGTCAATTGACTGGGACGTGTAATGCGTAGGGCAATCTGCCAAAAACCATGACTCATGCCGATAACTTCTTCATATATTCACAAAACCCCCTTGAGAAAAAATTGTCAAATCACTCACACGGGGCCCAAGCATTCTAGATATATTTGTGAATTCTTTTAAGCCCGAAATCATTTCTAACATTGAAATAATAGATGGACGCAGTGAACATAACGCTATCCTTGTCGAGTTATGAACTAAGTTCGTCAAATTTAAAAAGACAAGCCTAAAATATACAAACAAAGCGAGGCATATAACGGACCACGAGAATATTTAAAAATGGAATTACCAGGATAAAACAATCAATATCCACTCATATCCACAAAACACTAGAACAAATAGATAAATTACCAACACGGGGTTAAAGCATGCTAGATTAATGTGCTAGATATTCTTATAGGTGCATGTGCATGGTGCATTCCTATTGAAGCAAGTCACGACGAAGAATGAAAATAGGCTCCGTAAATGCTGTCTTAAAATAAGACAGTAAACACTGGGTTCACTAACAACGAGCAAATGAATGGGCAGGTTAATAAATTTACCAAATTTAAAATCAGTGGGAAAATATCAAGAAGTAGATAGCAAAATGAAGCCAGGGAAATAACACAACATTTACACCATGCAATTTGAATAATTACAGGAATCATTGGAATCCGTAATGAAGAACTTTTACGAAAACTACCACACCGGACGAGAAAGCCACGTGTATTCCATGAATCATACAAAATTTTGAGTACGATGAAATACTAAAATTTCGGACAGCATAAATTGTATTGATATGGCAAAGCAATGTTATCCATTCAAAAATAAAGCTACACGTTATCAGTTATCACTAAGTTAAGAAGAAGAACCGACTGAGGAAAATGGATGCCGACACGTGGTGTTTAAAAGAACGCCATTTCCTATTAATCCACAAGTTGTCCGATATTCAACTTGGTCAAAAGATCTTCAACGGATAAACTGGAATTTCGTTAATAATAGGAATACTTTGAAACTGTAGCAAGGAACTTTAACGAAAACTGCATAACAACACATTATAACAAAACGTGTCGAATTAGCCTATTGAAACAGTACCAATGCCATGGAACAATGAAATATCTTGCACAATTTATTATTTTAATGCGGCAATTCATGTTTACTCAAACAAATACAGTTACACGATAACAGTTAATTCTTATTTTGAAAGGAATTTGGACTAAAGAGGAAACGTTATCCCGACGCGTAAAGTTCGAACGAAAGACCGCTATTTGCTATGAATGGAAATAATTCTACCAAATATGCTAATGATTGGCTAGTTAACATAAAATCTAAATATGCGAGAAGTAAATTGAGTACTCACGAAACACACCGCCGGAAGGGAAGGCCTCTGATCAACTGTTTGCTCCGACTTGCAAATGTAGAATGAGAGAGGAGAACACGTGAGCAACTGCCGGAAGCCAACTCCCGTGTCCGAGACCTACGAGTCCGTTTTCTTCCCCAAAGAGGGCGTCGTGATACAATTGGGATTACTACAAAGTTGAATATTCCGTGGATAGATGGCAAGGTGTTCCTACTGTTCGTCGCGGTTCAAATTGTCGTATTCCTAATATTATCAATTTCATTTCGATATGCGTCTCTTGTTAATGACAATTGCATTTGGAGGATCAAAGTGAAGATTAAGTATATTTTGGTGGCACTATGACTATATGAAAACCGCCAATAAATGTCATATATTATTCCTTCCTATACCTATTCTCAAAATTTTATTTTTCCAAGAGAGTCACTTTTTAATAATATGTGTTAATTTGATTCAAATACTCAATATCTGGATATATAAATATAGACAATAGTTATTTAAAGAAGTCAAGTTGAAAGCGAAGTATGCTATATATGAACATCGATTCTAAGTGTTATCAGATGTCACATTAAAATTCCAATCCCGGAAATTAATTGATGAAGACAGTATGAATATTTCAATCCACTCACTTGGTTTTTCATTATTTGCTGGGGGCCATTGAATATTTTTATTATCAATTTTATCTCATGGGCTTTTGGAAAATGATTCTCACTTTTCGTATTTTTAAGCTACGTGGAAAGAAACTCGGCAAGGTCAATTATTCCATCTAGCCCACCGTTATGACATAATGGAGTTCTTAGCATTTAAGCTTTGCCATCACCTTCTGTTCCTCTTCTTTGCTTGGTATGATCCTCCCCATCTCATTTCTCTGGAACCATTCGGGTATCATTCTCTCTTTTTGTTTCGTTGCAAGGGCAAAAGGCCTCACCTCCATGTGTAATGTCATTTGTTAGATTTCTTTCTCGAGAAATAGAAGTAAAAAAGCCTTGTTAATAAACTCCTGATATCATGGTTTCCAAACCTACCCGTTTATATGTGTTCATTTATATACGAGTATATATTAAAGGAACTGGCTTTCCTACCCTGATGGGTGAATTTCACACGCCATCGGACTTTGTCAGGGAGAACTTTTCCATCTCGTTCCGAAGTGTCCTGCCGGGTTGATTACTATATGTATACAAATATATTTGCCCACATATACTCAAACACGATGCTACTCGGTCTATTACGACTTTTTGCTCGGGACCGATTTAGATGAGTTATTAATCCAGTCTAATATATGCAATCATGCATTTTTATTAGCACTTTTTTTTGTAGGAGCAAATGCCAACAAAGTATGTAATTGGTTAGCATCCGATTGAAAAAAGATTAAACAGGGAAGATGGCAAAGTAAATGGAATTTGGAAGCATTCAGAGCGCAGAGAGTAAAGATGTATCAGCAGGCTGTATGGAAAATTATGGTTAACGAGGAGGGGGAGTGGGATACTTCCTAACAAGGAAAAATGTCAACGATTGAGAGCATCAAAAGCCACCAGAAAAACCAGTTGTGAGGTGGGACCGACGGACAGAGTCCGGATGGGCAGTGTTAGGAAGAAGGAGTATGGCATGGGGTGACCATTATCATTGGTGGTGTCTTACATAGACGAAGGGTTTTGGTTTACACGTAATTATTATGTCATTACAACGCACTTTAGTTATTAGTATAATTTTATTTTAATAAAAATAAAATCATAAGTCCTTGAGCGCCCCTCAGACAAATTTCCTCTTATTTCCCCTTCCTGCAGCCATCCCCCATGTAAAACATGTCTGCTTATGAAATCTGCTCACCACAACCCCTCAATGCCCCCTCCCCTCGCTATATTCCCAGGCAAGCCATCCTGGGCATCTGCAGCTCCACCCAAGCTATGTGGTTATTTGGATACCAGATCTTCCTGGGAAACCATAATCGGCAAAGGGAAGGGAACTGGCCGCCATACCCTGATGTGTGAATTTTACATGCCGTCGGGCTTAATACTGGGTGAACCCTACCATCACCCATACCCAACCAAACTTCTTGTTAATTACTGGTTTTTTGGTTATACATATGTGTAGAGAAAACGATCAAAGAGGCGTTAATGGGATTAGAACTAGATGTATAAATTTAAATCGGTGGGGAATCCATAAAATCAAATCAATATGTTTTGTTGGTGATGAAACTCTAGTTTTTCAGTTAGCATAGGCATTGTTCACTTGGCTTGATTCCGTTGAAAGGTTAGTCTGATATTTATGGCCTGTGAAGAAAGGTATACACAAGGAAGGTTATGTTGTTTTTCCAGAATGAGAAAGGCTAAGTTAAACGTGACAATAAGATGACAGAAACTAGAGCCGGTAAAATAGATTATTTCGGAAGGGTGTTTTGGACCAAAAAGGTTTCCATGGTAGGGACATTAGAAGAAGATGAATTGCATTATTAGACAAAGAGGCTTTCACGAGGAGGAGGGAATTGGTGAGAGGGCAGTTTATTAAGGATGGAAAGGCTCTTTCAAACTCTGACTTGGAGCGTAATTTTGTATTAAATGAAATATGGTCATCGATACAGAGTCACGACAGAATAAAATAGCAAAACCTTTGAATTAGTAATGGTTCCAGAATGCAGAGAGTGTATTTATTGTTTTAGGAATACATTAAAGGCACCATCAACCATTTGAATAGGTAGGCTTTGGTAGGTGAGGGTTTAGTGTTTGCTCAATACCAATCCCTTAACTGTGTGAGAAATTCACTCATTAGTATTAATTAAGGGATCAAGCTCCTTTCCCTATGGTTTCCTAAGAAAGTGATAACTGGGGAAATAAGGAGCCAACTAGATCGCGAGCCACTCGCCAGAGACTTGGATACAATCTCCGATTGGTGCAATAAATGGGGATTAATGCTTAACAGAGATAAATGCGCAGTTTTGAGATTTTGGAACAAAGGAAGTGGCGAACAGGTCATTAACTGTGAAATGGAGGGCTCAGTACTGACTGTAACCAATCATATTAAATATTTAGGGGGTAGTTCTAAGATAACGCCTTTCGCAGGGAGCACATATCAGGACAATATGCGCATCCGCCTATGAATAATCTCGGTTTCATTTAACAAGTGGTGGGGGAAATGTAAGGAGAAAGATAAAGAGAGGTGTTATTCTCCTCTAGTTAGACCTCATTTTTAATTTGCTGCAAGTATTTGGGATCCTTGTTGAGGAAATATGGCTAGAATGAGATCACAGGAAGTCCAGAGCAAATCCACCTGATTTGTCAGAGAAGTTGTTATATTAAGATGTGCGTGACAGGTCTCTTAGGGGATTTAGTCTGGGAGCCACTTGAGATACGAGGCGCCACGCTGCTTAGGTAGATCAGACCACAAGGATTAAATAAGGTTTGCAGATTTAAATATTCATTCTTCCCCCTTAACAATCAGGAATCATAACAATAGTGAAAACCCAAAGTCACTCTAGAAATATTAAATACATTCGATTTCATAGCAGTTTTCCAATCTCTTGTGCAATGACCAATGTGATACTAGCATTCTACATCTCTCTTTTGTGGAGATGCCTTGGTTTAAAGAAACAAGTTATTTATTTATTTCACATTTGGAAAGAACAATAAACAAATACATGTACGAAGACATATGTTTGTCAAACAGTTCCCTAGAATAAGCATTGCTTCCTCTTCAAGATGACAAGTATTTGAGAAGTGATTTCAACATTCAATGCCGTATACCATTGAGCGTGGAACAGTTTAAGTAATTGCATCTTCAGTGTGGAATATTTATAACAATAAAATTCAGGTACATTAATTTAAAATTTCATGAACTATTATATTTTTCAAAGAGTAAAATCATGCATTAAAATTACACACATTATATTGGTACTCTTGACAGCAACAAATTAAGCAATACACTGTAATTTACAAAAATAAACTGTAATTTATATTTAAACTTCACTTTGATCCTCTAAATGCAATTTTCATTTATGAGATACACAAATGGAATTGCAATGAATTCGCAAATTTCTTGTATACAATACACTCAATATTTAGAGTAATTATATGATATACTCTACAGATTCAGGTGAGTTGTAGCTGAGGTTCATCATTATGATATTAACAAATTTGCACTTTCCTACAGATGTAACCTGCCTCCATCCCTTCCCGCTTCATCCTTCTTTATTCTTCACACTGCCAGGGCACCAGCTATCTGCCACCGTCCTCTCTTAATAATGACCACAAGTGATCATCTTCCCCACCCCCTTCCTCTCTTTGCCTCTCCATTTCTTTAGTTTCTCTGTTTATTTGTGTTTTCCACATCTCCCCTCTTCGTGCCCGCCCTCCTTACCTTCTTATTCTTTCCCCCACCTTCCTCAAACAGAACTATTAATAGGATATATTATGCAATTTGAATCTTCTCTTGCACCCAAAGAAGCCTCGATGAACTGAAACTCTTTGTACATTACAAATAAATCTGTGGAAAAGTGCAAAATTTGATTTTGAAGGAAATATTTGATCCACTACTTCTTTGGCAAGTCTTAAATTTCCCAACAAAGAACAATTTTCTAAAGTAGAAATTGCGATTGACAACATTACTATCATTACCAATAAGAAATAAAAGGGATTTTAAATTACATATTAAACTATTTCATTGAATTTCTCAAAGTATTTGGTTCAAAAATTAACAAAACAATTTTGAATTCATTCATGTTAGCACGATAAAACAAAAGAGAAGAGGCAAACATGTATGATGGCAAAAAATCCAAATGTTAATAATAATAATTGCATTAAATGACAATATTCAGTGTAACATTTAACTCATTGATTGGACAATCTTGGTGGAAAAGCAGAAAAGATAATTTTCAGAGTACTTGAGTCAATAAATCACAGTACAAAGAAATTAATGTGGAAATTAACCATGGAAAGTAATTAGGAGCGAGAGCGAAGGGAAGGCACTGTTGACTCAAGAGTTGCCATCACATGACCCTCCAAATATTCAAAGAAGAGAGGGAGTCCAGGTCAAAGTTCGGATATCACTGGAGAATTCGATCCAAAATAGATAAACACTTTAGGGATTGCAGATATCAAATACATCTCTTAGGGTTTTGTTCCCTAATGCCTCATTATCAAAAACATATACATCTCCCTCCCTCTTCTTCACTTTCTCTGCTTGCCAAAGTACTTCCTGCAAACTCTGTCTGTTGAGTGTGTCACTCTCTGGGTATGGACACCCCCCGTTCTTGAAGGCAACGCACATGGCCAACTGATACAAAGCAGAAACAAGACCAGCAGCAACTCCTTTCTGTTCACCCAATCTTCTCTCCCCCAAGATACACCCTCATTTCTGAATAATCTACAAATGAGCCAAAGAAACTTCCGTCCTCCTCCCCTCCGTCGTGATTAATCACCCTTCCCTTCATCCTCTCTATTGCGTCAGAGGAGCAGTCGACATGAACGGAGACCCCAGACTCTTCCTTTCCTTAAGAGGCTTTCCTTGAATAGAAACTCCACCAACCTCTTTCCTGGGTTTGCTCAAGTGATATGATGTATTGATTGCAAAGAAAAATATATTTTTAAGTTTAAAAATTCAAATGTTTTCATTTATTTTCCATTCCAGAACAATGAGAATACAATTACAAAGACTTCAAAGATTTCTTCAGAACATGTATTTGTTCCTCATCAAGAAGTCCACATCAAAGTATTTTAGGAGTGGTGTTAATATTAAATGCTCAATTACATTCTGAGGGAAATTATTTGAGTAATTCTATTTACATACCATGAAAGATCAATAAAAATCATAAACACTCATCTAATATTTCACGAATGATTGCATCTTTCAACAATTAATATCATACACGGAAACCATTGCACACATTATTTTTGTACACTTATCAACAATAATGTAATTTATACACTGTATTTTACAAGATTTGAAATTTGATGCTACAACAGATGACACTTAAATTACACTGACCATTACAGCCATCAACACAATCTGCATTTCAATGAAACGATTTCAGTATGTCAGATTATTTTCACAAAATTAAACTGCTCAGAGGTAAGCAATTGGGTTGCCATTATTCCACAATTGAAAAATATACTTTTTGGGCATAATAATTAATTAGATGTTTACCTTAAATGGCAACGTTGATGCAGTTGAAGCAGATGTGCAAAATATTTAAAAGTATTCTCGAGTTTGGAATGTTCAATATTGAGTAATAGTATTAACTTTAACAAAATCATGATTTCCTTTAAAGGGAATCAGAATGGAATCATGAAATAAGGATTTCATTGCATATGATGTTGAAGGAATATTGTATTACATTGGTAGCGGTATTCATTCTTCATTCCGAGTGCTACCAAGATATATTTAAACTTCACTTTGATACTCCAAGCGCTATTTCCATTAACAAGAAATAGAAACCTAAATGTAATCGCAAATTTCTTGTAAAAGATTGTCGAAATAATTCTGATCTATGATCCCACAACTGCTCTCACAACTCATACTAAAAGCGAAGTTTCAATGAATAACAGAAATTGGAATAAAGGAAACGATTCGATATAAGAAATTAAAAGAACTCCAAATTAATTATGTAACAATTACATTTAATTCATCCAAACAATTGGATCCAAAATTTACAAAAGAAACCACTTTTGAACTCTCTGGCGATGCACACCTCCGCAAAACAAAAGAGAAGGGGCATACATGTATGATTGCAAACAAAAACAAAATTGAAATTTAATGTCTTAAAGGAAAATGACCGGTGCAACATTTCACCCTTAATAATTTCAGGGCTATATTGGAAAACATTCATTTTCTTATTAATTGAGAAAGACAAGATACAAAGAAACTGATGAGGAAACTCTTAATGGAAGCAAATTCAGAAACGAGAGCATTGAGGACACATTACTGACCTCAGTTTTGGTACCACGTGACCCTCGAAATATTCAACCGAGGACAACATTTAACTCTTAATAATTAATTATCCTAGGGGAGTGAAAAACAAACATTTTCTATCAAAATAGAAAGACAGGGTACAAATAAACTAATGAGGAAACTCTTTAATGGAAGCAAATTCAGAAATGTAAGCATTAAGGAGACACAATTTGCTCCAGAGTCCGTATCACATGACCCTCAAAATATTCAAAGAGGAGAGGAAATAAACGGCGATGCTCGGATACCTCTTTAGAATTCGATCCATACAGGGCGATCATTCGAGGGACTGTGGATATCAAAGATAACTCCATGGTCAGCCGCTTCAGATCTTGTAATGCATCTTTAACAACAGGGTTTAAATCCTTGTGAGTTTCCTTCATTTTAAGTGCATGCAAAAGTATGTCCTCAAAACGTCGTCTGTTGGGTTTGTCATCCTTTGCATACGGTCTCCCTCCGTTCGTGAAGGCAATGTACATGGCCAACATACACAACGCACCAACAAGACGTGGAGCGCATACCGAATCCATTTCAAGAATTTTCTCACCCCCTCCGATATACGTCCTTCTTGCTCCCGCAACATACACCCGCATTTCTGAAAAATCTACCAATGATTTGAGATGACCTCCACTCTTCACCACTCCATTATGATCCTTAACCGTTCCCTTCATCTTACCTATGCTGCAAGAGGAGCAATCAATGTGAACGGAGACCCCAGGTTGCTTCTTAATGAATCTCAAGATGGCAGCCGTCAGGGGACTCTCCGATTGGAGCCTTTTATAAATACCCCGAACAATGAACTCCTTTCTGAAGTAGTCATCCCAGATAGTCGTGATCCGCATCATCGCATCTACAATTTCCCTCTCCCCTGCGTCGACCCACTCTCCTTCAGTGACTACCATAGATGCCCCAGCCACGCGCTCCCTTCCACGCACCGTCCCCTCCAGGGAGGTGCTCTTCTCGACGACAGAGGTCACGCCGGATTCCAAAGCAATCAAGAGGGCATCTCTTGACTTCAATTCCCTGTTCTGCTCCAAAATTGTTTCTCTCAGTGATTCAATTTGTTCAGACACACAAATTTCAGAGTTAATTGGAGCCATTGGAACCGATTGAAATCTATTTTGCACAGTATCCCGTTTATGCACCATCCGCACCAACATCAGGATCTTCATTCTAGCACTCAAGTTGGTGTCATCAGTGCTGCTGGTGCTCATAACCTCAGCTACCTGCAGTACGTCATCACCCTCTCCGTCCCTCAGCCAGGGGTCCGCTCCCATCCCCAGCAGTCTCTCCACCCAATCTTCCTTCCCCGCACGGACTGCCACGTGGAGTGCCGTCCGTCCCTGCATGTCCTTCGCGTCCACGTCCTCCACTTCCCCCAACAATCCCTCGCATTCCGACAAGGGGGAGCCATTGATCATAGAAGTGAACAGTCGCTCCTCTGTGGACAGAGAGTCATTGGCTTCGTGTGCTTCCATTGGTAATCTGCTGTGAAGTGGACGAAAGGCGTTCAATTGATAGTAGTGACACAGTTGGGTGGATTTCGGGAGGAGGATAGTTTCTGTTGAGTGTATCTTCTCATTCACTGCAATTGATGTAAGAAAGGAGCTGGATGTTACAAATGCTAGAACAATAGAACGCTACCCATGACAGGTTGCAGTTAGACAAGGATGTATGCATAAAGTGACGATATGCAATAAATATGATGAGGACCTTCTTCACTCATTCTAATGAACTTAATTAAAAATATATAAAGAGCAAACTGGAAATACGTAGCACATCAACAAGAAGTTTAAGCCAGTCAAATGGTCTTATTATGTTGCTATAATTCTATAGTGTGTCAAGTACTTGAGCCAATAACATACAGCACTGGGATATTATTATGTATACAAATATATTAAAAGTGGACACCCATTATCGGGCTGGTCAACACCGATATTAAATTAAACTATACTCATTGCTTAACTAAGCATGGTGAAGGCCATGTTTAAAACGTTATAGAAATCGATGTTATTACAGTATCCCATTAGGGCAACTGTTTTGATTAAAAGTAATGATGTACCGTGGACCAGGGGATTATCACACCATAGTCCATCAAATCCTGGAACTCTAAAATATCCTTCAAAGAATTGAATACTCCAGCAATCAACATTGAACTGCGTATTTTAAATAAACAAATAAAACCACCACACAAGTAATTATGGAATGCTTTTCTGCAATTGGCTATTCTGTTGTGACCCATGTCATGTACTTGTTAAATATGTCTCGTGGCAACTTAAAACAATTATTTGTTCAAAAAGGATGAAACAAAAGAGCAGTCTTCTGAGTAATCATAAAATTGAAGGCAATGATTCATATATCACTTCACTATATGAAAATGGAATCAATTTTATACTTCCACTCAGTAGATTTATTCACAGATTCATTAAATGTTCACAGATAAACCGATCAGTAGGCCAAATATATTATAATAGCTTATTAAAATCTTTACCCAAAACTAATACAAAGAAAGTAAACACCTAGGTGGAATACATCACACTATGAAATGACACTTAACTGAGAAATTCATCATTACATCAAAAGATAATATAAGCATCCTTCAATACATTTAGCAAATAAACTTATTCAATAAACATTTTGATGTTGGATACATTTCTACTAACCAATATTGCTGGAATTGGTAAATGATTCTCTCAAATGGCGATCCAATTGGGAAACTTCTTGCTATCTTCGGATTTCTGTCAAACAAAGTTATCCACTGCTGCCAAACCCTGTAATTGAGATCAGAAAAAGAGAATGTTGAATTGGTTTAATGCCTTTTAAAACTAATGAAACAGATGGCGTTTATTTCGGAATTCTCTTCCTGTGGAGGTTAATCTTTCACCCATCTTGTTAAAATTATTAAAATACGTGAAGACGGACAGGTAGGCAAAACAATAGTCAGATAGTAAGAGGTCTTTATTAAGGCGAAATTGAGACCATTCAACAAGCATCATGTACACATAAAAATGACCACAAAATTTTTAAATACATGAAAACCCAATAGCTATATATACCTATAATATACAGACACAATATGCTTGAACAATCTACCATATAACCATCTATCATATGTTTATACAGGGGAAAAAGCATGGGTCCGAATATGGCTCCCAGGGGAACACCCCTGTGTATTCGAAGCCGGCAGGAGGATGAATAATGGGGGATTAGTCTCCAAAGTCCCTCTTTTAAGTATTGGCGAATGAATTCTTTAGACTAGGGACGAAAAATTCAAGATTTGAAGTTTTGCTAAGAGAATATTTTGGTCAATTAAACCGAATGATGATTTTCATGTATGGTCGGACTTCATCTGTTATTTCAACCAATGAGGGCATGTGTGGTTTAGGAGGGCATTGTGACAGGTTGTATTGCGGATCTTACACTCTTTGGTCAGTGTGAAACTTTAATTATATCGAGCTAAGCCCAAATATCAAAATATTATCATTCGATTCGTATTTCTCTTGTTACGGAAAACGCTTAGGCAATTTCAAAAGAAAATAGACCGATGCCTTAGCCTGATTTACAGAGCTGTCAAATCTACTCTTCATTAACCTAACGCTTAGGAGAAAAGATGGGAATTACAAGAGAAAATAGACCGATGCCTTCGCCTGAATATTCAAGTTCTCGTGACGATGTAGTGTACGATTTCATTCACCATAAAATAATACAAGTTTATATTTAAAATGGTATCTGAAGCCGTTGCATCGCGATCATTACAAATATCGCGATAAATATTGGTATTATTTAAATATACTACACTATAAAGATGAAGAACTTCAGCTGTATTGCAAATACAATTACGCATCCGGTACTGTCAACCGACATCGGCAATGTCATTGCAAGCAGTAGGCTTATCTAGTTCGTTTTAATCTATTTGCCTTGCCATCAAACAAACTAGTAAGTAGCGGTGGTTTTTAGTATTGAGTCTCAAATGCCAATAATTTCTGCGATTACATTTAAGGGTCTTATGATATTTCACACATTCTCAGGCATACGGTATCACTATTAGACGGCCCATAACGTGATATCCAATAGGAACTATTTTCTTGTTGCCTTCCCAGTTGTACGTGGGAGAAGAACATGGTTTGAAATTTTTTTCCCTTAAGAAAACCCTTAACACATGAATACGAGAACATTACCTAAGATTATAGCACGAATTTTATATCCTTCGTGCAACTATTTATGCACACAATACCCTTTAACACTGAGTATACGTGTTGAGTACTAAAAACATTCGAAGCTTCTAAAAATAAGAATGTCACGACTCCCGAGTGGACTGAACGTAGCAGTCCAAGGCCAGGATAGTACCTGTAGTTGTGAATCGTGCATTTCAAAGTACAAAACTCTACATGCAATAAACCACAGCACAAAGAAAGCCCAGCTAATATCGCGAAATTAGATGCAGCCACATTCATTTCCATTTTTTAATATTTTATGATTTAATTTATATTGTAAAATATAACATTAAACTGCCGCAGCCTTATAATCAAAAAATAGCATACTAAGCATTTTCTTGCCAGTACAACCGCAGACGTAGTAGCTGGGGCAGAAAGTTGGCTCATTGGAGAGAGCTAACAACGAAGTTTTTCCTAACGGTTTCACAAAATACAGAAGGGACTGACGATATAGATTGGGTGGGGAGTATTCATTGCATTATAGTCACAACTCAATAGCAAACGGTAAGAATGCGACGTAAATGACATAGAAATTATTTGGTGCAGCATTAAGGGCTACAACGGTAGAAGCTTAGAACAAATTGTAAAATCACCAGCTTGGGGAACAGCATACTAATTATCTTCTAGCGACTTCGAAGCCCGAAACTATTACAAGCATTGAAATAATGGACGGAATAAATGACGACAAGCCTATCCTTGCCGAATTAAAAACTTGAGTTCGTCAAAGTTATCAAAGCCAAGTTTAAAATATACCTACAAATAGGAAAATTTTAACGGACTACGAGAATAATAAAAATAGAATTACCAGAATAAAAGATTAAAAACTTGACAACCACTTCAGAGACCATTGGAACTATATGTTAATATTTTTAGGTAAAAAAAGGAAGACTAGCATCTCATCGAAACTCATATGCGACATTAAGGAACCTGGAGGTTAGTACAGACAAGTCAGATCCGCATTCAAAAGGCCACGGTCATATTTCATAAAGTTTAGGTTTATTTGAACACATCCCAACAGAGACTAAAACAATGTCGTAGTCAAGACGAAAATTATTATGCGCACAGCACTACACTCTTTTTTTTAATTTTTCCCAGAGCGTCTACAATAAAAACAGAAACGCCCCAAACGATCATCCACAAACCCGGGGAACACGTTGCAGACATATGACATTGACCAAGCAGGGAATATTAGTACGGGTACTCTAGTTAAGACCGCATTTGGAATATGCCGCAAATATTCGGGATCCCTAGGAAAAAAATCTGGCGAAAAGAATTAGATCAAGTCCAGAAAAAAACCGCCATGCTCATTAAACATTCTAATAATAAGAACACTACCGTGACAGTTATGTTAGGGGATTTAGGCTGGGAGCCACTCGAGATAAGAAGAGAACAAGCAAGGCTTAGACATTTAGAAAGGTTCAGGACAAAGGAGTTTGACGATGTCACTAAAGGAATTAAAACGGCCCCAAACTACTTAGGTAAATCAGACCACACCAAGGTAAAATCAGAAAGAAATAGATACCAGTACAGATATAAACAAATACTCATTCTTTCCCCAAACAATCAGAAATCTTAATTGATAGAACCACAAAGGTCACTTCAGACATATTAAAAAACCTTGAATCTACAATTCGGAACAAAATTAAATATTGCAAAGATGATAGATATACTTGTAGGTGCTCGTCTATGTTTGCTGGTAGTAGGTATGATTGCGTATTTTGGCAGGACTGAAGAGAAAAGGTTATACCGTCCCGTTAAGTTCGAACGAAAGACCTTTTTTTCCTATAAATGTAAATAATTCTACCAAATATGCTAATAAATGACTAGTTAACATCAAATGTTGACTTGGGAGAAGTAAACTGAGTACTCACGAAAAACACCGCCAGAAGAGAAGCGGACTCGGGGGAACATGCCACTCCAACTTACAAATTCAGAATGAGAGCGGATGCTACGTGAGAAACTGTCGGAAGCCCACACTCTCCTCTTGAGACCTACGAGTCCACTTGGGCTTTTAAAAAATGATTCTTCGTAATCATTTTTTTGGCTACGTGGAAAGGCACTTACGAAGAAGATAATTCCATCAAGCCCACCGTTATGAGATAAGCAAGTTCTTTGCATTTACGATTCGTCATCAACTTCTGTCCCTCTTCTTTTCTTGGTATGATCTCCATATCTCATTTCTTTGGAACCATTCGTGTATCTTCCTTTCTCCTTATGTTTCGTCAGAACAGTTGCTAGGGCAAAAGGCCTCATCACCACCTTTTGCCTCATTTGTTAGATTTCTTTCTCGAGAAATAGAAGTAAGAAAGCCTTGTATATAAACTCCTAATAACATGGTTTCCAAGATGGAATGCCTTTTTTGATAGAAGATAATATAGAGAATTTAGTTGAAAACCTTGACGGAAAATGGGAATGGAGTTTTGGAAGTGATTGTGCAATTTCAAGTAAGGAAGTTTCCGTCGGAAGGAAGTTCTTAGAGAAGAAAACCTACGACCGGGAAGAAGTCCAGGCCTCAAATAGGATGTCAGGTGAGCTCCGCACGACGTAGGAGGGATACTGTGTACCCTACTTCAATTCAGGCCTATACTTCGAGGACTGTTTGGAATTACGTCACAAAAAAAACTGAACTTTTAGAACGGAGCTTCGACTCTAAAACGCGAATATAAAAGTGAAAATATAAAATATAAGACGAACAAGTTTTTACCAAAAAGGATTTTGCATTCTAACCTGTAGTCATATTTTTTTAATTAGTAATGATTTTCAATCATGCTGAGATTTTAGAAACATTAAATACGTTCAAATATGCTATTGCTAATAATATTATTAGTGTAAGATGTCATTTTTCAAATTCTTATCATTGGAAGGATTTTCAGACTGGACAAATCAAATTTAGAATGTAATTGGGGAATGGCCTCTTTATTTTTTTCCTTACATAATCATGGCCGTTCATTTGTGTTGCTATTCATTCTGGTAAAATGTCTTGGATTCTAAAACGGTTTAAAAATTTCCTTCATTTGAGGATTCATTGAAAATAAATCTTGAAGCAAATCCTGCAAGAATATCACATGCAATCCTAATTATTTATGGCGGTACCACATTTCTCAAGGGGAAATTAGGATTAAAGTATAATAAGACTATCAACGTTGACACAAGTAATTATTACGTATATGTGTTTGTGGGTCGCATTAGTCATGAGCGTTGGGATTGGTAATCGGAGGGGCCTTGGTTCGATTCCCGGGCATGGCACTCGGGCACCTGCGGCTCCACCCAAACTATCTGATTTTTCGGGTACCCTATGATCCAGGGAAACCATAGCCGGCATAGATAAAGGAACTGGCCCCCCTAAATACCCTTCTCTGATGTGTGAATTTCACTAGCCGTAAATAGGGCTTCGTACTGGGTGAACTCTTCCTCACCAACCAAACCATATATGAATGAACACACATACAGCTACCGGTTTATATGAACACATTCATATACGTGTATATATTAAAAATACTGGCTTCCCTACCCTGATGTGTGAATTTCACACGCCGTCGGACTTTGTCATGGAAGAACTTTTCCATCAACCATCAAAATGAATTTTCGGGTTGATTACGGCTTAAACGCATACAAATATATTCGCAGAGTTAAAGTGATACCTTATCTATTACAACTCTTTGTTCATGGTCTATTTAGACGAGTTATTAATCTAGCCTAATATATGTAAGCATACAAGTTTAATTGGCACAGTCTCGTAGGAGCAGATGCCAAGTCAGGATATTTGTGGTAGTCAGGACATTGGTTATCATCGAATTGAAAAAAAGGTTAAACAGAAAAGTTGCCGAAGTAAATGGAATTTGGAAGCATCCAGAGCGCAGAGAGTAAAGGAGTATTTGCAGGCTTTGGGGAAAAAAAGGTTAATTAGGAGGGGGATTAGGGCACTTCCTATTAAGGAAAAAATGTCAAAGAATGAGGGCATCAAAATCCAAGAGAGAAAACAGTTGTGAGGGGGGGACGGACGGAGAGGGAGTCCGGATGGGCAGTGTGAGGAAGAGGAGTATGGCATGTGTTGACTAACCAATAAAGCCACCAAAAGAAAGGTTGGAACTCTCTAATCCGAATATATACTAGGTCTCCGATGCTTAAAAATCCCCCCCAACCCCCTCCTTTAATTCCCTACCCAGCATACCCTGCACGACCCCTAAGACTCTATAGTTTCCTTTCGATAACTTCCAGACTCACGTGAAGAAGCCCAAAGCTTCAACAATCTACAATGCGAGTGTCATTTTACGTGTTATCTATTTTATTTGCGTTCTATTATGCCGTCCAAATGTTATATTGCTCTCGTGAGTGCTTCCAAAACATCGATACATCAAGCTACCTAGCTACCGTTGTTGTTTCTTCTGTTTTAGTCGTTGGATCCACTACTAACTGTTGCACTACTGATTCTGCCCCTTTGTGGATGTGCTAAGCCAATGGAACGGAAAATTTTTTCTCATTTTTCGATCATTGTTATAAATAGTGATTAATCAGAGAATAAATAGAACACGCAAGAACATTTTAGGACACCAGTAGACCGTTTCACTACTTTTACCTAAAATGGAACACAAATGACATCTTTTTTCAGGCCTGGACCCATGCTAGGTCAGTCGTTTTCTTTTCAACCAATCCCTTCCGACCAAAACTTCCTTACTATTACATCCAATGCTCATTTCTCATTCTCCGTCGATGTCTTAACTTAATTCTCTCAATTATCTTCACTCAAAAGAAGTTTCACCCGGGGGTTAAAAGAATTTATGCTCATAATAGTTACCTCTTCATCAACTTCGAATGCCGTTAACCGATCTCAGTATTCAGATGTTGGTAATGACGATGATCTGCGACAACTCACTTAGAAGAACGTTCTAAATATGCCGTCAACTTCTAGGCGCCAGAGATCTGTTTAATTGTCTGCAGATAAGTTCGAGTTCCGAGAATCTGAAGACAGTTGGGAGTTATGCGAGCTCACATTATGCGTGGGGGGATGTATTTTCTCCCGGGTGCCATATAAAGAATGTTTTACGTGTCCTAATTCTGCAAAATTTCAGGTCTTGGAAAAAATTACTTGGTGTTATATTGAAGAATTTTTACTTCCCAATCTCAAAAAAGAAATCTAATGAGAAAATAAAGATGGTGGAGAGGCCTTTATCCCTCGCAACTGTTATGACGAAACATAAAGAAAGAATGATACGCGAATGGTTGAACCTGATATTCCTCTTCAGAAATTCATCGCTCTAAACGTGCCTATTGGAATTACGAATCGTCTAAATTTATTTATCCAGATATTGAATCATTTATACCCAAATCATGAAAAATAACTACTTCGGAAATTAGATTTTGAAAGTAATATTTAAATTAACGTGTAGAGAGGTTAATTAATACCATGATTAATTGAATTAACAGATATTCCTCCGTTTTCACTGCCACCAACACACACAAGTTGCACTCTCGATGCAAAGGGCTAACTCTTCTAAACCAGTAAATGCATTTCGCTTGAGTTGTCACCGTAATCACATTATACACACTTTCATATAACTAAACCGTCTATTGTCCAGTAAGAAATTGTGCTATTTTGGGAGATATGGTCAAAATCTTCATAATTCCGCTTAAAAACACGCCTGACCGCTTGGGCTATTTTCAGTTTAGTGTTATTCGGAGGGCCCTGTATCATATTCTACGTTGAAGAATAATTTACGTGATTTTTGTTCATTACAAATAAGATTACTGGGTTTATTAAAGAAACAATCATGGCGATATAAAGCCACTGATATATGAGATGTAGCCCTTTGCTTCGAAAATAAATGTTCGTGTTGGCTTTATGAAAAAGTCCGTAGTCTGCAACCCTCTTGACACAGTAGTGGGCTATCAATCCGTGGGCAATTTTCATTCTCGGCTGTTTCCGAATTCCAAGTATTTGTTTATTATTATTATTCTATCTGAATTTGTTCCCGTTTTACTCGTTTTCTCTCGGTTGATATTCTCTTGCAGAATATTGAGAAATACCAATTATTCGCAATAATTGTATATCGTAATGAAAATGACGTTTATCCGCCGTGAAGCGTAAATAACTAATTTACTCTCGAAGGTAAGCCGTCGTTATTATAGAATGTTTAAACGAAGAAACCAATATTTTAGCGTCATTAATTTTACACTAGAGAAACTTAACTTTTGAAGTTCTGTGTTACATCAGTAATTACTACAGACTTCGTCCTTGTTTTTCCCACTTGCGCGTAGTTTGCCAATCAGATTAAACAGAAGGGCAGCGAAGTTTAGCAGAGCTTAAAGTTTTTGGTTGAATCAGAATGAAGATCGAATTTCAAATGAATACTGTATTTAACCTAACTATTGCGGAGAAATTACATTAACATCTGTAGGTCGGTATTATTGGCAATATAGTGAAACACTATGAAGTTCAAGATAGTTTTTTGTTTAAAATAATACAAAATATCGCAAATTCCAAAGAAACTGCGGGAGATGCGGTCAAGGCAAATGATTTTTACACTCTGAAATTGTTGCATTAAAATATCGCACATTGGTCACATTTTTGTCAGTACAAACTCGGACATAGTAGCTGGTGCGGAAAGTTGGCTCACGTGAGATGAACAAAAATATGAGGTTTTTCCAAACGGTTTCACAACTTACAGAAGGGAGAGGCCAAATAGATTGGGTGGGGGAGTATTCATTGCAGTTAAGTCACATGTCAGTAGCCAACGATACGAATGCGACGTAACTGGCATAGAAAGCGTTTGGTGCAGCATTATGTAACACAACGGAAGAAGCCTATCCGTTTGTTTTATTAATAGACCCCCAGATTCTTGCACAGATGTCGTACACAAGCTCGACAAACAAACATCCACTTTCAGCAGCTGACATTGCAACAATATTGTTATAAAGGCCGTTGACAAAAATCTACCATCAATTGACTGGGGCACGTAGCGCGTAGGAAAATCTGCCAAGAACCGAGATCGATGCCTAGAACTCCTCCATATATTCACAAAACACCCATTAGAACAAATCGCTAAATCACCAACACGGGGCCAAAGCATACTAGCTTTATTTTCGACTTCTATGGCCGAAATCTTTACTAACATTCAAATAAGAGACGGAAGCAGAGACCTTACGGCTATTCTCGTCGAGTTAAAATACACCAATACAACATGGCAAATTTGAACGGACTACGAGACTATATATATATATATTTAGAATTACCAGAATACAAGAATAAAACACTAACAACCAATTCAGATAACACTTGGAATTTAGACATGCAGCCACTTGACATACGAAGAGAAACAGCAAGACTTAAATGTTCAGAAACTACGATTTTAACGATAGGTATCACTAAAGAAATTATAACGGCCCCAAACTACTTACGTAAATCAGACCACACAAAGATAAAATAAGTGAGAAATAGATTCCAGTACAGATATAAACCAATACTCATTAATTACCCGAAAAACCAGAAATAATTACAGTAAGAAGTCACTTTAGATATACCAAATAACCTTGAAATAACAATGCGGAATAAAATTAAATATTGCACAGATGTTAGGTATATTTGTAAAGGCATGTCTCTGTTAGCTGGTGGTTTTGAGTGTTTGCGTATTTTGGAAGGACTGAAGAGGAAAGGTTATCCCGACCCGTGAATTTTCGAACGAAAGACCGTTTTTTCTATAAATACAAATTATTCTACCAAATATGCTAAGGAATGACTAGTTAACGTTAAATCTTAATTTGCGAGAAGTAAATTAAGTACTCACGAAACACCCTGCCGGAAGGGAAGGCCTCTGATGAACTTGTCGCTCCGACTTGCAACTGCAGAATGAGATATGTGAGCAACTGCCGGACGCCCACTCTCGTCTTGAGACCTACGAGTCGTCTTAGGCTTTTAGAAAATGAGTCGTCTCATTACTTTTTTTGTGGCTACGTGGAAAGGCACTTACTAAGGAAGATAATTCCATCAAGCCCTCCCATATGAGATAAGCAAGTTCTTTGCATTTATGGTTCGCCATCACCTTCTGTTCCTCTTCTTTTCTTGGTATGATCTTAATATCTCATTTCTCTTGAATCATTGTTGCGTCATCCTTTTTTTTTGTTTCGTTATAACAGTAGCCAGGGCAACAGGCCACATCCACCCTATGTAATGTCGTTGGTTAGATTTCTTTCTCGAGAAATAGAAGTAAAAAAGCCTTGTATATAACCTCGTAATGTCATTGGTTTCCAAGGGATATGCCGTTTTTAATTGAAGATAATTTAGAAATTTAAGTTGAACACCTGGACAAAGAAGGAGAATTGAGTTTTGGATGAGATGGTGCCATTTCAAGTTGGGAAGTTTCCGTCGGAAGGCAGTTCTTAGAGAAGAAAATGGGCGACCGGGAAGAAGTCCAGGATTAAAATAAGATGTCAGTAGTGCTCACTACAAGGTCAAAGGAGGGATATTGTGTACTGGTGCCCCGCCTGCAATGCAAGCCTATATTTAAACAATTATTTCGAATTATATCACTCAAAAATTGAACTTTTAGAACGGAGCTTCAAGTCTAAAACGCGATTATAGAAGTGAAAATGTAACATGAATTAATTACCAAAAAGGAATGAGCAATTTTAAATTAAAGTAATCTTTTTAAATGTTTCAAATGATATTCAATCTTGCTGAGATTATAGAAACATTAAATATGTTTAATTTAAATATTGCTAACAGTATTTTTTGTGTAAAATATCAAATTTTCAAATCCTTATCATTGGAAGGATTATCAGACAACGGACAAATCAAATTTAGAATGTAATTGGGAAAGGATATCTTTATTTTTTCCCAAAATAATCATGACTGTTAATTTTTGTTGCTATTCATTCTGGGAAAATGTCTTTGATTCTGAAACAGTTTATAAAATCCTTCATTTGAGGGTTCATTGAAAATAAATCTTGATGCAAATCCCGCAAGAATATCACATGCAATCCTAATTATTCGTGGCGATACCACATTTCTCAGAGGGAAATTAGGATTGAAGTATATGTAAGAACTGTCAACGTCGACAGAAGTAAATTATTATGTGTAGCTATGTGTTTGTGGGTCGCGGTAGTCCAGAGCGTTGGACTGCTAATCGGAGGGGCCTGGGTTCGATTCCCGGGCATGGCACTCGGGCATCTGCAGCTCCACCGAAACTAATCTATTCATTGGGTACCAGATGATCTAGGGAAACCCAGGGAAAGGAACTGGCCGCCCTTCTCTGATGTGTGAACTTAACACACCGTCGGACTTTGTCTTGGGATAACTTTTCCATCAACCACCAAAATGACCTTTCGGTGTTGATTACTGTTTATATGTATTTGAATATATTTGCCGACATTTACTCAAACACGATGATACTCCATCTATTACAACTATTTGCTCGGGGCGTATTTAGATGAGTCATTAATCCAGTCTAATATATGCAAGTTTGCATGTGTAATTAGCACCGTACCGTAGGAACAGATGTCAAGTAAGGACTAAATTGCTTAGCATCCAATTGAAAAAGAAAAAACATGGCGCATGGCGAAGTAAATGGAATTTGGAAGCATTCAGAACAAAGGGAGTGAAGAAGTATCAGAAGGCTGTGGGGAATATTTTGGTTAATGAGGAGGGGAACGGGGTACTTCCTAAAGAGGAAAAATATCAACGAATAAGAGCATCAAAAGCCACCAGAGAAACCAGTTGTGAGGGGGGACGGATGGACAGAGAGTCCGGATGGTCAGTGTTAGGAAGAGGAGTATGGCATGGGGTGACAATTATCAGTTGTGGTATTTAATACACATGATGGGCTTTTGTTTATACGTAATTATTATTCTTTTATTATTATTATTATGTCATTAAAACCCTTTTCTGTCATTATTATAAATTAATTACAACATAAATAAAATTATACAAGTCCTTTAGCGCCCCTCACTGACAACTTTCCTCCAATTTCCCCTTCCTGCAACCACCCCCCATGTAATACTTGTCCGCTAATGATATCTGTTCCCCACATCCCCTCAATGCCCCTCACCTCGTTCCCACGCTAATTGAATCTCGAAGAAGATTATCTATCTTCTGATGTGCAAACATAGGCCCTTTACATTCCCCTTCTCTATTCAATCGAACAATCTGTGCTAATCCTATTGTATTTCTGCCTCACACTCTTCTTTTTCTATCCCTTCACATGCAAATTCCCACAACCTTACCTTCGACCAATGTTTCTTTCTCCCTAAGCACCCTAGAATTAGTACAAATACAGCCACCACTATAAATGTGAGACATCAGAATAAATAGACACACAAATTAACGGTCATGTTTTTGCTATGAAAAAATAAAGTTATCATTTCCCATTGGTTTCTAAATTTTTATTTGTCCAATGTATCTCTCCTTTGAGCTCGAGGGGAGCACACCTGACATCTAATTTAAGGCCTAGACGCCTTCCCGTTTGCCCCTTTTTCTTCTCTAAGAACTGCTTTCCGACCGAAACTTCCTCACTTGAAACTGCACCATCACATCCAAAACTCACTTCTCATCCTACGTCCAGGTGTTCAAACTAATTCTCCGTTATTTTCTTTAATTAAAAGAGGCCCAGCCTTCTTGCAAACCATGACATGAGGGAGTTAAATAAAAGGCTGTTTTACTACTATTTATTTTTATTACTATTATTACTAAAAATAAAAGTTGAAGAGAAAAGATATGACTTCTTCGTATAATTACCATTTTCAGGCAAAGAGCTTAGGTGAGGCATTTGGTAATTATATCTAACTTAACATTAATGGAGGTTAATAAATTCCAAGTAACTGTGGGAGATGTCGAGAAAATTACTTTGTATAGCCATCCACAAAATATAGGCATGGTAAGGCAACATTTTCATTGTATCAAGTTATTTTTACTAAATAAGTATGTTCCCTTGTGAGCAAATGAGCTGTCATTGTTCCCAGAATTGAATGTAGTAACGTTTTGGCTTGTAATGATGGGCTCAAAAATTGACCCTCAATGTCAAGGAGAATCCAGTTTTAGCATGCGTGAAAATTACATTTGAAAGAGTTCTTGGCCTTGAAATGGGTAATATTGAGAACTGAGGAACTATATTTAAAAAAAGAATGAATAGTATCCTATTCGGAAACATGAAATTAGGATTTTATTTGTGAAGGCATAAATCTGATACGAAGGAATAATATATGACATATATTGGCGGTCTTCATTTTGTCATAGTGCCACTAAAAATATATTTAAACTTCACCTTGATCCTCCAAATGCAATTTTCATGAACAAGAAACGCATATCAAAATGAAATTGTTAATATTAGGAATACGACATTTTGAGCCGCGGCGCACAGTAGGAACACATTGCCATCTATCCACGAAATCTTCAACTTTGTAGTAATCCCAATTGTATCACGACGCCCTCTTTGGGGAAGAAAACGGACTCGTAGGTCTCGGACACGGGAGTTGGCTTCCGGCAGTTGCTCACGTGTTCTCCCCGCTCATTCTACGTTTGAAAGTTGGAGAGACTACTTCTTTCGAGGCCTTCTCTTCCGGCGTTGTTTTTTGTGAGTACACAAGTTACTTCTTTCGAGTCAAATTTTTATGTTCACTAGCCAATCATTAGCATATTTGGTAGAATTATTTCCATTCATAGTAAATAGCGGTCTTTTGTTCGAACTTCACAGGTCGGCATAACTCTTCCTCTTAAGTCTATAATCCTTTCAAAGTAAGCATTTACTGTAAACGTTGAATATCGGACAACTTGTGGATTAATAGGAAATGGCGTTCTTTTAAACACCGTGTCGGCATCCATTTTCCTCTACAGTCGGTTCTTCTTCTTAACCAAGTAACGACTGAAGATGAGTAGCTTTGTATTTAAATGGATTAAATTGCTTTGTCATGTCAATACAATGTAGGGTGTTCGAAATTTTAGTATTTCATTGTACTCGCAATTTAATACGATTCAAGGAATACACGTGGGTTTATCGTCTACTGTGGAAGTTTTAAGTTCTTCATTATGGATTCCAATAATTCCTGTAATTATTCAAATTCCATGGCGTAAATGTTGTGTTAATATCCTCGCTTCATTTTGCTGTGTACTTTGTGATATTTTCTCATTGGTTTGATTTTAAAATTCGGTAAATTTATTAACCTGGCCATGCGTTATCTCGTAGTTACTGCAATAAATACTCCTCCACCCATTCTATTTGGTCTGTCCCTTCTGTAAATTGTGAACCCGTTTGGAAAACCTCATTGTTTGCTGTGTCTCCCGTTTGCCAACTTTCCGTCCCAAACATTTCGTCCGAGTTTGCCCTGACAGAAGTGTGATCAATGTCCGATGTTTTGTTTCATATGCTGCGGCAGTTTAATGTTATATTTTAAAATTTAAATCACATCATGACATATTCATCAATGGAAATGCATGTGGCTGCTCCTAATTTCGCAATATTTGCTGGGCTTTCTTTTTGTTGTGATTTATTGCATGTAGAGTTTTGTGCTTAGAAATTCACGATTCACAACTAAAGGCTACTATCCTGGCCTTGGACTTATACGTTCAGTCCCCTCGGGAATCGTGACTTTTTGATTTCTAAGAAGCTCCGAATGTTTTTAGTGCTCAACACGTATACTCAGTGTTTAAGGGTATTATGTGCGTAAATAGTTGCATGAAAGCTATAGAATTGGTGCTATATTCTTAGGTATTGTTCTCGCATTCTTGTGTTGAGGGTTTTCTCAAAGGAAAAACTTGTTGAAAAGGAAAATTATGTTCTTTCTCGTACAACTGGGAAGGCAACAAGAAAGTATTCAAAGATTATTCGGGTCTCCCACCGGATCCACGTTCGTAGGTTTGCCGACGTTTCGATTGCCGAGTCGTCCATCGTCTTCAGGGTATGTCGTTACTCAGGTATTTGGCCGCCTTATACAGGGTTTGTCCGGAAAACAAGTGTACTGATTTTTTCCCGCCGCCCCGGGCGCATTGTCGTGATGCAGCCGCCAGATGTTTTTGATCGCTGGCCGGACGCGGATTCGTAGTGGACGACTCCTTTTTTGTCAAAAAAGGCAATGAGCATCGCCTTGATCCGAGATTTGCTCATGCGAGCTTTCTTTTGACGGGGTGATGATGGGGTGTGCCACTCCGCACTTTGTCTCTTCGACTCCGGGACGTACTCAAAGATCCACGTCTCTTCACCCGAAACAACGTTCTCTAAAAAATGTGGATCATTTTTGCAGTGATCCGCAAGTTGTGTCGCGATTTCCAAACGATTGAGTCTTTGATCATCACTGAGCACTTTCGGCACCAACTTTGCACAAATTTTTCGCATCTGTAATTGCTCCCCAATAATCTCGTGCACTATTGTTTTTGGCACATTACACTGCTCTGCTATCATCCGAACACTAAGACGACGATCAGAGTTCAGTACATCGCGAACGTTTCGCACATTTTCGTCGGTGAGTGTCGTTGATGGGCGTCCAGGCCGTGGTTCGTCGTCGACCTCTTCTCTGCCCTCCACGAACATCTTGTGCCACCGAAAGATCATGTTCCTGGACATGGCTGACTCCCCGTAAGCCTGGTTAATCATACCGACAGTTTCGGTAGACCATTTCCCAAGCTTTACCGCAAATTTGATGGAATAACGCTGCTCCGAAACCTTCGGCATCGCGTTCCGTGACGTGGGTCGAGCGTGGAGGTTCGCGTTAAAAGAGCTCCTCACTACACCACAGCTCAGAGCCGACTGCCTTTTTCAGCGTCGCTTGCCAACATACCCCCCTCCAATCGCAGCCCGTCAGAACGGTGCTGGGCGCGCCTGGAGCGGCGGGAAAAAATCAGTACACTTATTTTCCGGACAAACCCTGTATAAGGCGGCCAAATACCTGAGTAATGACATGCCCTGAAGACGATGGACGACTCGGCCATCAAAACGTCGGCAAACCTACGAATGTGGCCCTGGTGGGACACCCGAATAATCTTGGAAAATATCTAGTATGCTTTGCCCCCTGTTGGTGATTTAACAATTTTTTCTGAGGAGTGTTTTGTGAATATATGAAGGAGTTCTTGGCATGAATCATGGTTTTTGGCAGATTATCCTACGTGTCCTAGTCAATTGACGGTAATTTGTGGCACCAGTCTATATTATAATACTGTTCTATATCTTCTGCTGAAAGTGGATATTCGTTCGTTGAGCTTGTGCAGGACGTCCCTGTTAGAATCTGGGGGTCTATTATTTGAACAAACGAATAGGCTTCTGCCGTTTCTTACTGTAATGATTTCTGATTGTTCGGGGAAAGAATGAGTATTTGTTTCTCTCTGTGCTTAAATCTATCTCCCTTATTTTGTGTGGTCTGATCTACCTTTATAATTCCTTTAGTGTCATCGTTAAACTCGTTTGTTCTGAATCTTTCTATAATTCTAGGCTTTGCTTGTTCTCTCCTTTAAGTAAATCAATTTCTGTTAAGCATTACGTATATTTGAATGAGTAATGGTCGCGATGCAGCGGCCATTAAACCGGAGATACCATTTTAAATATACACTTTAATTATTTTATGCTGAACGACATGGTACATGAACTTGAAAAAATCAGGCAAAGGCCTAGTTTTTTCCAAACTTCTCATCTTTCTCTCAATGCGTTCGATTCATGAAGAGTAGATTTGAGAGCTTCATAACGCAAGAGAAATACGCATCGAAAGATATTTTCTTATTTAGCAGTGGCTCGATAAAATCCAAGTATGATAAAGTTCACACAGTGTAATGTCTGCAATAGGTCCTCTTACAAGTGCCCTCTTAAAACCTCACTCTCAGTGTAAATAATTGAAAGGACTAACTTTGTAGTTCCAAATGAGCTATTTGCAGCCCTTGTATAAGAAGGGCTGCAAATGTAGAGAGCTCACCTGATGATGAAGTTTTACTTCGAAACCCGGGTCGTGGGAATAAATCGCTCCTGTGGAACTACAAAGTTAGTCCTTTCATTTATTTATAATGAATCGGTTCCATAAAGTTCCGCCAGAAACCATTTATTACTCAGTGGTTAAAACAACTGATTAAACTTAATGTAAATTATATTAGTGAATGTATTCCAAATTGCTCCATCTACGACATGATCTCTAAGTAAACCTAATTTCGCGCACCATGGCACGGAAATCTATGGCCCTAAGTCGATATCTGTGTGCATTTTATGTCCATATGTGTTTGCATGTCTATATGTGCAGTGTGTGTATGTATTAATGATTATAATGGCCTTAATACTACGTGTATGATGATGGGTGGAATGGAGAAGGTACCATTTGGTCTCAATTTCGCCCCAATGAAGACCCCAATCGGTCTAATTATCTGTGCCCACTTGTCTGACAGAGTGCATTGGGCTTTCGAGGGCGGGAGATTAATCAGTGTCCCCGTGTTACTGGGAATTGGATGTGTCATGCTCTTCCCATCTTTATATGAGATGGGTGAAAGATTAACCTCCAAGGAATGAGATATCCGAAATGGCTGCCATCAGTTGCATTTAGTTGGATAAGACATTGAACCAATTTAAATTTCTCCTTTTCTGATCTCAATTACAGAGTTTGTCAGCAGTGAAGAGCTTGGTTTCCTAGTGATCCGAGCAGAAATTGAAATTTATATTTTTCTGGAAGAAGTTTTCAAATTGGATCGCCATTCGAGACAATCATTTACCAATTGCAGCAATATTGGTAAGTAGAAATGTATCCAATTGTGTCCAATATCATAATGTTTATTGAGAAAGTTTATTTGCTGAATGGATTAACTACTTTCCCGAAGGGATTTTAATTTTTTCTGCACCTAAAATGTCGTTATTTTATTATTCTATATGATTGATTTGTTAATGTAAATGAAAGACGTGGCTTGGTCCGACAAGTGAAAAAAGTTATATTATAATACTGATTCCCCGTTTGCTTTACAATGGGGTAATTAGTTAGGTGCTAATCTGCCCTATCTCCTCCACCCATTGTATTCATATACTCGGCACTGACTTTTCGCTTCTTTAGCATGATATCCCTTTTTTTAATCCAACAAGTTCTTCATTATGTACTGTAGAGAGTACAGTAACACGCTTTTTGTCTTGCCATGTCATCACCGTAACTTTTCTATGATATCATCCGATACTTCCTTCCATGTAACTCTTAATGTCCCATAGGTGTCAGTTCCTTTGGCAAAGCAATGAATCAGCCAGCCCTGGGGAGGTGTAATGGTTGTCTTTAGTCAGACAATAATGATTACCTAGTAGGGGTTTCATTAGTATTAGCACAATGAAGTATGTTATAAGAGCATTTGTATATTCCACATTAAACTCTGACCCTTTTCCAGTTTGAATAATAAATGACCATATATATCCAGACTTAGACTCGCAACGCATATATGCATCTACCCCAAACCTTGCTCTCTTGAGGGGACCATTCTGAATCCATGGTAGCCTATCGTTGTACAACGTGAGACTTGCATCAATAGAAATATCCCTCTCAGGTGTCGGAAAAATTTGAGAACTTTTGGTTTAGGTATTCAACTATGGGTCAAATTTTATTTGGCTTGAAACAGGGATGTGCATCTATAGCAAAGATGCTATTGTCTGCAGAATGCAGTAGGCAGCTGATGAGTAAAAATCTACGGTATGACCTAATATTAATTAAGATTCATTTTTAATATAAAATGAGAGCATTTGCAATAAGTGCAATTTTGGTGTATAATTCGTAATAGTGCGTTAATGAAACTTTGAAGTCAATTGCTATTATTGTTACTCCCCTAAGTCAAAGACAAAAGCCATTTGATGTTTTAAGGATGGACACCTTTGGAGAGAATATTTGCTTCAATTTGTAAAGAAAGGAATTCCTCTTTCAATAAGCAAAAATTATATTTTAACCCTCTCAGTGGGGCGGCTATATATATATATATATATATATATATATATATATATATATATGTATATATTGGCTCTTGAGTAGGCTATTGTTTAAATCACTGTAACTCATGGTTTTTTCTTTAATAATTTATGGTTTTTGTGCTGTGGATAGGCTGAATTCATACAATTATACGACACATTTTTTAATTTTTTATTGGCAATTTTAAATGCTTTTCAAAAAGTATAATTCTTACTATAATTTTACGTTCAGTTATGTACATGTCGGGAAGCTCAGCCTAATTGTCTGCCAGTTTTTTCTGCTAAGTGGTCTTATGAAGAACCACTGAAAGGCTACTAATCTGTGTTCAACTGTAAGCTCTTGAATGTGTTGTGCTGTGGTGGTGTTGATATATAACTGCTTATTCAGACTTTGTTGATACGATGGAAATGAGAGCACTGCTTTGTAATCATTTTGGTTTCTCTTGCCGTCCATCCCATCTAATCAGGAGAAGAAATCAAGAAATGGTTAGGCCACTAATAATAAATTTAAATAATAGTTACATGGGAGGGATTGATACATCTGATATGATGGTGCGTACCGTAAAATGTTAGAGGAAAGTTGTCTCTTGTGTAATTGCTCGTATGGTTCTCAATTCCTATATAATATACATTGAAAATAATCCCATTAGAAAAATGACAAGACTTCAATATACATCATGTATCAAGTCTCTTGAGCAGGAATGGCTCGGAAAGGCAGATTGACTCATCTCCTAGTGCACATGGATCAAGAGCTGAACTGCAGCAACTACTGGGGAGAAAAGAAAAAAATTGTGTGCTTTGTAGTGGAAAACATGGCCGAAAGAGAAAAAGGTCCCGTGCATAAAGTGCGAGGAAGGTGTGCACAGCATTTGTTTGATTAACCATAGGTGCTAGATGAACTGCCCGATGAAAAGGGGAAAAGTCCCAATTTTTAACTCAGTTAGTTCAGACTTTTCAACAAAATCGAACTATGCAGAGGCTGACAAAAAATTTGTAACTCGCTGGTTATTATTTATTTATTAATAATTTTTTCTACAGGTCTTTTGGATTCTTTCTTTTATTTAAATATGGTAGTTTAATTAAAAAATGCTTAAAAAAATATTTGTATTGTCTAAAAATCGAATTATTATTGTTAAAAAAATATTCGTCAAATTTATAATCCTGTAATAATTACATTTATTTTCAGATGATGTAAATGTATAACATCAGTATTAACTACAATATTTTATTTTGAAATAAGAAAAAACTGCAAATGGATATCTAAACAAATAACTTCATAATGTATTTTTCCTAAGGTGATACATTTTCTTAAATTACCCTTGGCACTTTTCACTAAGTACCCCTGGAATCCCCACCGCACTAAGAGGGTCAATTAGACCTAAACAATCTGCAAAAATGTAATGTCATCATATTGCCATCTATGAGTACTAGCCAAGTGTTTTGATATATCTGGGTACTACTTATTGTTTGTAAAATCCACCTTCTTTCTTACGTCAATTGCAGTGAATGAGAAGATAGAGTCAACGAAGAATATCTTCCTCCTCAAATCCAGGCACCTGTGCACCTCCAATCAATTGAACGCCTTTCCTCCGCTTCACTCCACAGCACCAATGGAAGCGCACCAAGCAGACGACTCTCTCTCCATAGAAGAGCGAGTGTTCTTTGCCTTATTCAATCGCTCCCCCTTGTCAGAGTGCGAGGGATTGTTGGGGGAAGTGGAGGACGTGGACGCTAGGGGCGTGCGGGGACGGACGGCGCTCCACGTGGCAGTCCGGTCGGGGAAGGACGATTGGGTAGAGCGACTGCTGGGGATGGGAGCGGACCCCAGGCTGAGGGCCGCATAGGGTGATGATGTACTGCAGGTAGCCGAAGAGATGAGCGCCAACAGGACTGATGACGCCAATCATAGAGCTAGAATGAAGATCCTGATGCTGGTGCGAGTGGTGCACCAAAATAACAGTGCTCGTGGACTATCAGTTCCAATGGCTCCATGTAGCTGCAACACTCCAAGTGAGGTTCCATTACTCCAAACTGAAATGTCAGGTCAGTTTACCGCTTTGAAGGAACTGATTCTTGGTGTGTCGAGGGAAATTGGATCCCTGAAAGGGACTGTTGTGGAGTTGAAACGGGAATTGGAAGCGGGGGACTCACTCATGATTGCTTTGGAGTCTGGAGTGACCTCTCTCGTTGAGAAGAGCACCTCTCTAGATGCGGTGGTGAGTGAATGTGGGGCGAGGGAGGGTGCGGCCGGGGCAGCGTCGGCAGCCAATGAAGGGGAGAGGGATTGCGTCGATGCTATGATGCGCATCACGACCATCTTGGATCATGACGATGAAAATGAGACCTGTGTTCTGCGTGTTTATCGAATGCTCCAATCGGAGAGTCCCCTGACGGCTGCCATTTTGAGATTCATTGTTAAGCAGTCAGGGGTCTCCGTTCACATCGACTGCTCCTCTAAAACAATAGAGAGGATGAAGGGAAGCGTGATGGATCACGACGGAGAGGAGAAGAATGGAAGTTTATTTCATTCATTCGCAGATTATTCAGATATGAGGGTGTACGTTGGGGGATGTTATCTAAGGGAGGTTTTGGAATGGTTAAGGAAAGGTGATGCTGCTATTCTTATTTCTGCTCTGTGTGAGTTGGCCGTGCACCTTGCCTTCAAGAACGGAGGGCGACCGTACGCAGAGAGTGACACAGTCAACAGACGGCGTTTTGAGGAAGTACTTCGGCAAGCAGAAGAAGTGAAGAAAAGGGAGGGAAATGTATATTTTTTTGTTGAAGAGGCATTTGGGAAGGAAACTCAGAGGGCAAAGGAGATGTGGTTGATATCCATAATCCCTAAATTGTTGGTCTTATATGGATCGAATTCTCCAGAGATATCCGAACTTCGCCGTGGACTCCCTTTCCTCTTAGAATATTTCGAGGGTCATGTGATGGCGACTCTCAAGTCAACAGTGCCTTCTCTTTGAGCTCGCTCCTAGTTGCCTTCCATGGTTAATTTCTACATTAATTTCCTTGGACTTTGGTTTATTGACTCAAGGGCTCTGAAAATTATCTTTTCTGCTTTTTCACCAAGATTGTCCAATCAATGAAACATAAACATAAACTTAATGTGCATTCTCTGGGAAAAATAAAAGTATTGATCTTTGTACTTGTACATTTGCTTAAAACACTCTTCCCCCCCTTATCATCAATGATACACTTGTGGAATCAGGTACGCCACGCATTAAAGGCACCCTGTTTGACATCTCAGAGCAAGCTTACGACCAGCATGAGTTGAAAGGGTAGACCCCTAATCACATTTCCAGACCAGTAATACAACGCTGCCATGGATATTTTGCGTCACAATAAAATGATTCGCATTACTTTCAGAATTTAACATTTATATGTATACATACAGTTTATTTATTCAATGGAATGTTTCAAAATTTGTTCTCATTGGTCCTAAAACATCTTTTGACCACTTATTTCACTGTTAACGAGGCGTATACTTCAAAAAAATTCAAGTTCACATGCAATGCTGTTCAAAGAAAACCTTCTCACTTACCTTAAAGAGAGAGATATTACCTTTTATTATAGATGACGATGGAATCATGATGGAGCAAGATTATAAAGGGAAATGTTAGGGGGATTATTCAAGCTATTATCTCATTATCATCAAAATTATCACTAAACAGCAATCTTAAACAGATGATTTAATTCTTTGAAACTATTGTTTGGAGAATGAAACAATAATGAAGTGTATTGGCTTTCTTAAATACTTCAACTTTGATCAAAAAATTTAAACCCATCAATAGTATTTGATTTAAATATTCTTGAATGTCCATTCTCAATCTAATATCTGCCACACACACTTGATTAAAGCCAGCAGTCAACTGATGTGGAGTGCATTGCCTTCACAAGACGTTCCACAAGTGACCTCACAAGAGTTTCAAATTGAGTTCATCACCATTGCAGCATAATTTATTCCACTCAATTCTTCTTCAAGGGGTTTCTTTTATAAAATACATTCTGCACTGCATACAATACCTCAGTTTATAATAGCTGACAGTGATGCTTCCCATGAAATTACAGCTCTTTCATTCCTTGTATTGACCCGTGGGATCATCTCTCTCCAAAGGTATTCCTCTAAAAATAAAGAAAATGCATTTAAATGCCATCAGCTACCATATCAAGTCCATGAAATAGAAGCTCCACCCCTTGGAATGAAAAATGTTTCTCACTGTTAATAATTTCACATTGTAACAACGCTTAAAGAGTTGTCAGAACTGTCAACTGAATCACTTGAACAAACAGGGAGCCCTCTCTGAATTTCACCATATTTTTTACATTCCATTGTCTCGTAGTCTAGCGGTTGATACAAACTATAATCTTTGTACCCAACACAGACAATGCTGCTGTGAAAGCAAGCTACCACGTACCAAAGATTATAAATGTACCAAGGTTAATGAACATCAAAAGAAATATTCAAATTGTCTTCATCAAATTATTTTCAAAGAAAAATTCATTTTCAATTAAACAAAGTGATTATCATCAGTTGCGTGAAGGATTTAATGATAAGCAAACCTCACCTCAATGTTATCTCAAGAATAAATGCCAACAGCCCTCCAAAGGAATGGATTAAAATACCAGTAAAATGTGATAAAACAAAGATTGAAATTGACAATTGAAAAATAATGTTAATTAGCCACTTTCAAAGAGTTGTGATTTTATGGAAAGAGGCTTTTTGGACACCAGGATTATTAATCATTATGGTGTATTCATTTTAACGTACAAGGGCATCACTGCTTTCAATGATAAGCTCAAATATAATCAATAAATCACTGCAATGAAGAGTGAACTATTTACGCAAAGTAATACATAATCAAGATGAAGAGATCAGATTTGTACATTCTTCGCACTTCCATTTGCGTACATTCATAGCAGTCTTCTTTTCTCTTGCTTAATGAAGAATTTGGTAAAGGTATTTACATACTCTCTATTCTGGGAGAACGCTTCCATTTAAAACTTTAACAAACTAGCATTTATCCAAAAGAAATCACAACACAATAATAGGCTTCAAAACAAAAGTTTTTTATTTATTTTCTATTAGAAAAGAACAGCAAGACTACATGTACAAAGATATATGCTAGTCAAATAACCCCTTAGAATGTGAATTGCTTCCTCTTCAAGGTGACAAGTATTTGAGAAGTGATTTCAACATTCAATGCTCCATTCCATTCAGAGTGGAACAATGTAAGGAATTGCATTTTCAGCATAACAAGGAAGGTTTATAATAATAAAAATCAAATACAGTCGTATATTATTTCATGAACTGTTACATTTTTCAATGAGTAAAACCATGCATTGGACAATAATATTGGTACAATGAATAAAACCATTTTAAGTAAAACGCTGTCCCCAAAATCCTCGAACACAAACTTGATATTTCTCCTAAGCATACTTTGCTTTCAACCTGTGTACTTTATTTAGCCATCGTCTATGTTATATATTCAGATATGAGTACTCAATCATAGTAATGCTGATAATACAGAATTACTCCTTTGGGAACAAAAGTTATGCTTTTTAAGTATCATTAAATAATTATCATATTCATTGCCAGAGCAGAGGTGAAGCCATTAGCAATAGAATCCAAATTAACGTTAACAGAAGATAATAATTCCCAAGAAACTGTGGCAGATGTCCAGACAGTTACTTTATTCAGCCATCCACACAATCATTGCATTTCAATGAAAGAATTTCAGTGTGTCAAATTATTTTAACCAAACGTTTCCATCGTAAAACAATAGGAACATCTTGGCCAAAACAAAGAATGCAAATGAATTTGTTTCAATACAGGACTAGGCAGGGAAACTATATGAGCACCGATTTCACAAATCAACGTCAAATAATTAAATATGTCTCCATTTCAATGAATCCAAAGGGAAACTTATAAATGGTAAAAATACATATGACATGGTCAATATAAGGTCAAGCCATGAAAACCCCACATTCAACACAGGCACATTTTAACCATATGAAATTAACGTTTATTTCACCAATGATGGGGATTTTTTTTATTTTTACCACAATATTAAGGAGAAATCATCAATCTAACTTAAAAAGATCTTCATTTAGTCCTACATTTCATTCGTCCAAACTATTGGTTCAAAAACAGAAAAAAAAATTTAATTGCATTTAATTATTTTATTCTGTGCAACATTTAACTCATTGATTGGACAATCTGGGTTGTTAATAATTAGGAACGAGATCGAAGAGAAGGCACTGTTGACTCGAGAGTCACCATCACATGACCCTCCAAATATTCAAAGAGGAGAGGGAGTCCACGGCAAAGTTCGGATATCTGTGGGGAATTCGATCGATATTTGACCAACAATATAGGGATTATGGATATCAAATATATCTCCTTTGCCCTCTGAGTTTTGTTCTCTAATGCCTCTTTAACAAAAAAATGTTCATATCCCTTCCTCTTCTTCACTTCTTCTGCTTGCCGAAGTACTTCCTCGAAATGCCATCTGTTGCGAGTGTCACTCTCTGCGTACAATCGCCCTCCGTTCTTGAAGGCAATGTGCACGGCCAACTGACACAGAGCAGAAATAAGAATAGCAGCACCACATTTCATTAACCATTCCACATCATGCCTTATATACCATCCCCCAACGAACACCCTCATTTCTGAATAATCTGCAAATGAGCCAAAGAAACTTCCGTGCTTCTCCTCTCCATCGTAATTAATCACCCTTCCCTTCATCCTCTCTATTGCGTCAGAGGAGCAGTCGATGTGAACGGAGACCCCAGACTGCTTCACAATGAATCTCACAATGGCAGCCGTAAGGTGACCCTCCGATTGGACCCTTTGATAAATACGCCGAACACAGGACTCATTTGCGTTGTCTGCATTCGCGTCGACTGCATTCAAGATGGTCGTGATGCGCATCATAGCATCGATGCAATCCCTCTCCCTTTCAATCACTGCCAACGCTGCCCCGGCCACACCCTCCCTCGCCCCACCGCATCCAGAGAAGCGGTCTTCTCAATGAGAGAGGTCACTCCAGACTCCAAAGCAATCACGAGTGAGTCTCTCGCTTCCAATTCCCGTTTCAACTCCACAACAGTCTCTTTCAGGGATCCAATTTCCCTAGACACACCAAGAATCAGTTCCTTCAAAGCGGTAATCTGACCTGACCTTTCACTTTGGAGTAATGGAACCTCACTTGGAGTGTTGCAGCTACATGGAGCCATTGGAACTGATAGTCCACGAGCACTGTTGTTTTGGTGCACCACTCGCACCAGCATCAGGATCTTCATTCTAGCTCTATGATTGGCGTCATCAGTCCTGTTGGCGCTCATCTCTTCGGCGACCTGCAGCACGTCATCACCCTCTGCGTCCCTCAGCCTGGGGTCCGCTCCCATCCCCAGGAGTCTCTCCACCCAATCGTCCTTCCCCGCCCGGACTGCCATGTGGAGCGCCGTCCGTCCCCGCACGCCCCTCGCGTCCATGTCCTCCACTTCCCCCAACAATCCCTTGCACTCCGACAATTGGGAGCCAATGAATAACGAAGAGAACAGTCGCTCTCCTATGGAGAGAGAGTCGTCTGCTTGGTGCGCTTCCATTGGTGCTGTAGCGTGAAGCGGATGAAAGGCGTTCAATTGATTGGAGGTGCACAGGTGCGTGGATTTGAGGAGGAAGATACTACCTTGATCAAAAAGTTCCCGGAATTTATTCAGAAAATTAAAAATACAAGTTTATTCATCTAAATCCAAATTGTCCCCTTCAAAGTAATCCCCATCGACTGCAACACACTTATGCCAGCGCTTGATCCAATCTTCGAAACATTTTTTATATTCGGTTTTCGGTATGTCCATCAGTGCTTCCTGCGATTTTTCCATTACTTCCTCTCGGCTGCTAAAACGCGTTCCCCGTAATGGTTTTTTAACTCGATTGAACAGAAAGAAGTCACAGGGAGCCAAATCAGGTGAATTCGGTGGCTGTTGGATGGTATTTGTTGCATTTTTCGTCAAAAAATTACGAATAATGATAGCACTGTGCGACGGTGCGTTATCATGGTGCAAAATCCACGAGTTTTCTGCCCACATTTCTGGTCTCTTTCGGCGAATTGCTTCACGCAAACGTCTCATAACGCCCAAATAATACTCTTTGTTTACTGTCTGGCCTTCTGGCAAAAATTCATGATGCACTACACCGTTGTAATCCATGAAAACCGTCAGCATTGCCTTCTTTTTTGACTGAAAACGACGTGGTTTTTTTGGTCTCGGCTCATTTGGTGAACGCCATTCACTTGCCTGATGTCTGGATTGCGTGTCGTACTCATAAACCCACGTCTCGTTTCCAGTAATGATCCTATTGATGAATGTGGGATCGGATTCAGCCTCGTAAATCATGTCTTTTGCGAAGTCAACACGGTCTCTTTTTTGCATGAAATTGAGGTATTTTGGCACCAACTTTGCTGCTACACGGACGGAAACCCAAATCATTAAGCACAATGTCTTGGGCGGATCCATAGGCAATGTTCAAGTCCTCCGCTATTTCTCTGATGGTTAATTTGCGGTTATTGACCAACATTTCTTTTACTTCAGCAATTTTTTTACCGACTTTCGATGTCGATGGTCTGCCACTGCGTTCATCATCTTCGATTGACTCACGACCACTTCTGAACCGCTCGTGCCACTGGTAAACGACCGTTTTTTTTAGAGAATCGTTGCCGAAACACTGTTCCAACATTTCCACCGTCCGTGCGCCACTAAATCCGTTTTTTACGCAAAATTTAATACAAGTTCGTTGTTGCAAATTTAAATCCATTTCTGCAATTGTAAAAAATCGCCAACACACACAGAGATAGATGTACTCTTGGCTACGTAACTTTTGCAAATGTCAAGTTATGACACTAAGATTTAAAGGGAATATCAACAACAGATGTACCAATTTAACAAAAAAAACAGAACTCAAATCGGAACGATGGGAGCGCCACACGGTGGTTATTCCGGGAACTTTTTGATCAAGGTAGCATTCTCCATTGACTATCTTCTCATTCACTGCAATTGACGTAAGAAAGAAGGTGGATATTACAAACAATAGGTAGAACCCAGATATATCAAAACACTTGCTAGTACTCATAGATAGCAATATGATGACATTAGATTTTTGCAGATTGTTTAGGTCTAATTAACCCTCTTAATGCGGTGGGGATTCCAGGGGTACTTAGTGAGAAGTGCCAAGGGTAATTTAAGAAAATGTATCACCTTAGGAAAAAAAAACATTATGAAGTTATTTGTTTTGATATCCATGTGCAGTTTCTTTTTTTTTTAATAAAATATTGTAGTTAATACTGATGTTATACATTTACATCATCTGAAAATAAATGTAATTATTACAGGATTATAAATTTGACGAATATTTTTTTAGCAATAATATTTCGATTTTTAGACAATACTAATATTTTTTAAACATTTTTAAATTAAACTACCATATTTAAATAAAAGAAAGAATCAAAAAGACATTTAGAAAATATTATAAATAAATAAAGAAAAACCAGTGAGTTAGAAATTTTTTTGTCAGCCTCTGCATAGTTCGATTTTGCTGAAAAGTGTGATCTAACCGAGTTAAAAATTGGGACTTTTCCCCTTTTCATCGGGCAGTTCATCTAGCACCTATGGTTAATCGAACAAATGCTGTGCACACCTTTCTCGCACTTTATGCACGGGACCTTTTTCTCTTTTGGCCATGTTTTCCACTACTAAGCACACAATTTTTTTCTTTTCTCCCCAGTAGTTGCTGCAGTTCAGCTCTTGATCCATGTGCACTAGGAGATGAGTCACTCTTCCTTTCCGAGCCATTCCTGCTCAAGAGACTATGATACATGATGTATATTGAAGTCTTGTCATTTTTCTAATGGGATTATTTTCTTTGTATATTATATAGGAATTGAGAACCATACGAGCAATTACACAAAAGACAACTTTCCTCTAATACTTTACGGTATGCACCATCATATCAGATGTATCAATCCCTCCCATGTAACTATTATTTAAATTTATTATTAGTGGCCAAACCATTTCTTGATTTCTTCTCATGATTAGATAGGATGGATGGCAAGAGAAACCAAAATGATTACAAAGCAGTGCCTATTCACTTAGCCAAAACAATACGATTACGATGAATCATAATTCAAAACGCCAAGGGCTACTGTAGATATTAAAATTCGCTGGTGCCTCAGAATATTATTGAAAACTAAGGGAGTGGAGGGAAATATTTATGCTGTTTCCATCAGTTTATTTCCAGGATTAGAAATTTGAATCGACACAATATAACACTTGAACCAGATATTCCTCTTTAGACATTCATTGTTCTAAACGTGCCTATTAAATTATTCGGAATTAAAAATCGTCTAAATTTATTTATCGAGATATTGAATCATCTTTAACCAAATCGTGAAAAATGACTACTTCGGAAAAAAGATTATGAAAACAGTTGATTTGCCTTCTAAGTATACGGTAGTAGTAATAATTTTCATCCAAAGAGCAGAGGTGAGGCAATTGAAAATAATATCCAAATTAACGTTTACAGAGGGTAATTAATACCATGATTAATTAAATTAACAGATATTCCGCTTGAGCTAATTTCAGTTTAGTGTTATTCGGAGGACCCTGTATCATGTTGTACGTTGAAGAATAATTTACGTGATTTTGCTTCATTACAAAAAAGATTGCTGGGTTTATTAAAGAAACAATCATGGCGATATATAGCCACTGATATATGAGATGTAGCCCTTTGCTTCGAAAATATATGTTCGTGTTGGCTTTATGGAAAATTCCGTAGTCTGCAACCCGCTTGACACAGTCGTGGGCTATCAATCCGTGGGCAATTTTCATTCACGGCCGTTTCCGAATTCCATGTATTTGTTCATTATTATTATTCTATCTGAATTTGTTCCCGTTTAAATCGTGTTCTCTCGGTTGATATTCACTTGCAGAATATTGAGAAATACCAATTATTCGGAATAATTGTATATCGTAATGAAAATGACGTTTATCCGCCGTGAAGCGTAAATAACTAATTTACTCTCGAAGGTAAGCCGTCGTTATTTTAGAATGTTTAAATGAAGATACCAATATTTTTGTGTCATTCATTTTACACTAGAGAAACGTAACTTTGGAAGTTCTGTGTTACATCAGTAATTACTACAGACTTCGTCCTTGTTTTTCCCACTTGCGCGTAGTTTGCCTATCAGATTAAACAGAAGGGCAGCGAAGTTTAGCAGAGCTTAAAGTTATTGATTGAATCAGAATGAAGATCGAATTTCAAATGAATACTGTATTTAACCTAACTATGGCGGAGAAATTACATTAAAATCTGTGGGTCGGTATTATTGGCAATATAGTGAAATACTTTGAAGTTTAAGAGTTTTTTGCTTAAAATAAAACAAAATATTGCACATTGATCAAATTTTTTTTAGTACCAACTCGGACATAGTAGCTGGTGCGGAAAGTTATCTCACGGGAGATGAAACGAACAATGAGGTTTTTCCAAACGGTTTCACAACTTACAGAAGGGAGAGGCCAAATGGATTGGGTGGGGGAGTATTCATTGCAGTGAAGTCACATGTCAGTAGCCAACGATACGAATGCGACGTAACTGACATAGAAAGCGTTTGCTGCAGCATTAAGTACTACAACGACAGAAGCCTATTCGTTTGTTCAATTAATAGACCCCCAAATTCTAACACAGATGTCCTACACAAGCTCGACAAGCAGATATCCATTTCAGCAGCAAACATAGGACATTATTATTATATTATTAGGAGTATTATTATAAAGGCCGTTGACACAAATCTACCATCAATTGACTGGGACACGTACTGCGTAAGGAAAATCTGCCTAAAACCCCCATCATTTGTGAAATAAACGTTAATTTCATATGGTTAAAATATGCCTGTGTTGAAGGTGGAGATTCCATGGCTTGACCTTATATTGACCATGTCATATGTATTTTTACCATTTGTAAGTTTCCCTTTGGATTCATTGAAATGGAGACATATTTAATTATTTGGCGTTGATTTGTGCTCATATAGTTTCCCTGCCTAGTCCTGTATTGAAACAAATTCATTTGCATTCTTTGTTTTGGCCAAGATGTTCCTATTGTTTTAAGATGGAAGAATATCCCCATCCTCTTTATTCATGTCTCAATTGCCCCTTTAGCACAATATTCCTGAGTATCAGATGTATGCCTTTGAAATTGTATCCTTATTTCATGTTTCCAATTAGATTCCTTTGAAATATTTCCCTAACCATAATGTACCAATATAATGTGTGTACAGGCTTTAATGCATGCTCTTAACTCACTGTAATATTTGATGAAATATTAAATGAATGAATATAGATATTATTAACCTTCCATAGAGCATAGGTGCAATTGGTTAAAATAATTTGACACACTGAAATTCTTTCATTGAAATGCAATGATTGTGTCGATGGCTGTATAAAGTAACTGTCTGGACATCTGCCACAGTGTCTTGGGAATTATTATCTTCTGTTAACGTTAATTTGGATATTATTGCCAATGGCTTCACCTCTGCTCTGGCAATGAATATGATAATTATTTAATGGTACTTAAAAAGCATAACTTTTGTTCCCAAAGGAGTAATTATGTATCATCAGCATTAATATGATTAAAGTACTCATATCTGAATATATAACAGTAGACGATGGCTAAATAAAGTACACAGGTTGAAAGCAAAGTATGCTTAGGAGAAATATCAAGTTTGTGTTTGAGGATTTATAGGACAGCGTTTTACTTAAAATTGTTTTATTCATTGTACCAATATTATTGTCCAATGCATGGTTTTACTTATTGAAAAATGTAACAGTTCATGAAATATTAAAGGAATGTATTTGATTATTATTATTATAAACCTTCCTTGTTATGCTGAAAATGCAATTACTTACATTGTTCCACTCTGAATGGAATGGAGCATTGAATGAATGTTGAAATCACTTCTCAAATACTTGTCACCTTGAAGAGGAAGCAATTCACATTCCAAGGAGTTTTTTGACAAACATATATCTTTGTACATGTAGTCTTACTGTTCTTTTCCAATGGAAAATAAATAAAAAACTTTTGTTTTGAAGCCAATTATTGTGTTGTGATTTCTTTTGGATAAATGCTAGTTTATTAAAGTTTTAAATGGAAGCGTTCTCCCAGGAAAGAGAGAAGGGAAATGCTGTTACTATGTTCATCATTGAACAAGAGAATGGAAGACTGATAGATACACTCAGCGCACTCCTCGACACACTTAGCACACTCCTCGACAAGTTTCTGGCACTACTAAGAGTGTGTGTGGAAGAGAATTACCTCAAATTCAATGGCAAATTCTTCCAACAAAAGGATGGCTTAGCAATGGGGTCACCACTTTTGGCGGACTTATATTTGAACGACTTTGAGGAAAGGTTATTCAGTGATCACTCAGTGAACACCAGTTTTATACATTGTTGGTACAGGTACGTTGACGACGTGTTTGCAGTGTGGACTGATACAATGAGTCAACTGAACATATTTTTGAATAAGTTAAATTCCCAATCCAAAAATATAAATTTCTCTTGTGAAAAAGAAACCAACCATAGTATTAACTTTTTGGACTTAACTATTACAACCACGGATAAAGGCTACGACTTCGCAATCCACAGGAAAGAAACTACCACAGACCATGTCATCCCCTCCGACTCCCGCCACCACCCCTCCCACAAGATGGCCGCCTTCCACTCCATGCTAAACATATCTCTCAATATCCCCCGGTCCGCCGAGAACTTCGCCAAGGAAATCACGGTAATCAAAGACATTGCAGTGAAAAATGGTTACGAAGAAAATGCCATCAGTAAAATGATAGATAAAAAACGCTCCCTCCGAGCACAGAGACTGTTTTATAAATCATCGGTAATTAGTGAAGATAAGAAACAATGGTGCAAACTCAGTTACTACGGTAAGATTACGCAGTCCATTGCCAACCTTTTCCCGAAGGAAGAATTTAAAATTGCATATTACAACAAATGTAACTTAAGGGCTGTGTTAAACAAATCCAAGGACAATATTGACATTAATGATAGAAGTGGTATTTATAAACTCCAATGTGGTGACTGTGAAATTTGTTATGTTGGCCAGACTGGACGGTCGTTCAGAGTAAGAGCAGAGGAACACAGAAGACATCTACGAAACGGTGAGTTAAACAGATCCCATTTCACCAAACACATATGGGAAAGTGACCATAGGAGCGATTTTGCCCCAGAGATACTTCACCTCGAGAAAAAGGGAAGAAGAATGGATTGTCTGGAGGAGCTGGAGATTAGGAAGCATCAAAAGGCAGGAAAAATTGCCAACGGGAATATATTTGTGAGCAATTCCCCCCTTTTGGATATTTCTCGGACCACAATACATGACGCCCCAACCCCCGCTGTGAAAGGCATACCTAACCAAGCTTCCACTTAGCCGCCATCCACCCCACCCCTCCCTTTGAGTCACCCACGACCAGTACCACGCTCCCTCTCACCTCGCCCCCCCCCTTTTACCAACGCCTCTTCCCCCACCCCCCCTCAAATAACTATATATTCTGGAACTCACTGATTCTATGTACCTGATGATGTCGCCTATGCGACGAAACCGGTTGACTTGTAAAATAAAGTGTGGAAAAAGTACCATCTCTCTTTTGATTTTTTAGAATGGATTTCCACAAAGTGAAGAATGAAACCATCGAGTTTATCATTTTTCACTTGGCTTGAATCCGTTGAAAAGTTAGTCTGATATTTATGGCCTGTGAAGAAAGGTATACACAGGGAAGGTTATGTTGTTTTTCCAGAATGAGAAAGGCTAAGTTAAACATGACGATAAGATGACAGAAACTAGAGGAATTTGGAAGGGTGTTTTGGACCAAAAAGGTTTCCATGGTAGGGACATTAGAAGAAGATTAATTGCATTAAGAGACAAAGAGGCTTTCACGAGGAGGAGGGAATTGGTGAGAGGGCAGTTTATTAAGGATAGAAAGGCTCTTTAAAACTTTGACATGGAGTGTAATTTTGTATTAAATGAAATATGGTCATCGATACAGAGTCACGATAGAATAAAATAGCAAAACCTTTGAATTAGTAATGGTTCCAGAATGCAGAGAATGTATTTATTGTTTTCGGAATACATTAAAGACGTCATCAAACATTTAAATAGCTAAAGTTCACTTTACCAAACCAATGTCAACATAATGTGCATGAATCTTGGTGTTTTTCCAGGTTAAACTAGCTCGAGAGAAATGAAAAACAGTTGGACCCTGTGCATTTGGTCAAATATCAACACAAATAAGTCAGAAACTTTCGTCCCTGCCAGTTAAATGATCATACAGTAATAAAATATCAATGTGGTGTTCCAATGTGTAAAACAACCCATGTATACATAGGTTTGAAATTGATTTATATGTATTAAAACATTAACTATATTTTGGCAGTGCTCTGATTAAATGAAGACCACAACGAATGCAATACCATATTCCTTCGTATAGGATGCATGCCTTCACAATGACATCCGTATTTCTCGTTTTCCATTAGATTCCTTTGAAATATTTTGCTGCAGTATAAACTACTATTTGCTACTATATTTATGCCTACGTGCACATAATACTAATAATATTGCTAGGGTCCACCTGAGACTTACCTTTAGCAGTGAAGTACCGGTAGCAATTGTAATGTGCCTGTGTGTGTGTTGTATTTTTTTCATGCAAAGTTTTTCTTTAAGGGTGGTGGGATATTTAGAACAGAATTGTGAGGCCCTTATAAGTTTAACCATGGTGAAAAATTGATTTTATATTATTTATGGTCATTGGGTTGAGCAGATGTGAATTAAACATTTGCAATGAAGGTGAAAAATGTAAAAATTCATATACTTTCGGCTCGATGTTACAGTGTCCAAAACAACATGCCACTACTTTCTTGTCCCTCTAGCATTTTGCGGGCATTGAAAGGCCGGAAATAATTGAAACAACAGTTCAATCATCAGATATGGGGATGTTCATGTGTTAGTAATGTGTTGATTGGTAATCCAAACAGAGTTTGTCCCTTTTTTGCATTTCGGTGAACATTTCAAGTAATTCTGGAGGCTGTGGTTGTTCACTTCTCTTATTTTTAGTGTTAAGAATAGTTTATTTCAATATTTTACTGATAGGTTTATGTTTTATTCTCATAAGGGTTGATTGTTCAGGGATTTATATTCTGATTGCATCAGCTGTCGTTTATAAAAATCTATAAACACGGTAATAAAAGCGTAGGTAGGGTTTGGTAGGTGAGGGTTTAGTGTTTGCTCAATACCAATCCCTTAACTGTGTGAGAAATTCACAAATTAGTATTAATTAAGGGATCAAGCTCCTTTCCCTATGGTTTCCTAAGAAAGTGATAGCTGGGGAAATGAGGAGCCAACTAGATCTCCAGCTGCACTCTAGATACTTGGATACAATCTCGGATTGGTGCAATAAATGGGGATTAATGCTTAACACAGATAAATGCGCAGTTTTGAGATTTTGGAACAAAGGAAGTGGCGAACAGGTCATTAACTGTGAAATAGAGGGCTCAGTACTAACTATAGCCAATCAAGTTAAATATTTAGGGGGTAGTTCTATGATAACGCCTTTCGCAGGGAGCACATATCAGGACAATGTACAGATCCGTTCATGAATAATCTCTGTTTCATTCAACAAGTGGTGGGGGAAATGTAAGGAAAAAGATAAAGAGAGGTGTTATTCTGCTCTAGTTAGTTCTTATTTTTAATTTGCTGCAAGTATTTGGGATCCTTGCTGAGGAAATATAGCTAGAATGAGATCCCAGGAAGTCCAGTGCAAATCCACGTGATTTGTCAGAGAAGTCGTTATATTAAGAAGATGTGTGTGACAGGTCTCTTAGGGGATTTAGTCTGGGAGCCACTTGAGATACGAGGCGCCACGCTGCTTAGGTAGATCAGAGCACAAGGATTAAATAAGGTTTAAAGATTTAAATATTCATTCTTCCGTCTTAACAATCAGGAATCATAACAATAGTGAAAACCCAAAGTCACTCTAGAAATATTAAATAGATTCGATTTCATAGCAGTTTTCCAATCTCTTGTGCCATGACCAACATGATAATAGCATTCAACATCTCTCTTTTGTGGAGATGCCTCGGTTTAAAGAAACAAGTTATTTATTTATTTCACATTTGGAAAGAACAATAAAAAATACATGTACGAAGATATATGTTTGTCAAACAGTTCCTTAGAACAAGCATTGCTTCCTCTTCAAGATGACAAGTATTTGAGAAGTGATTTCAACATTCAATGCCATATACCATTCAGAGTGGAACCATTTAAATAATTGCATCTTCAGTGTGCCATGGAATATTTATAACAATAAAATTCAGATACATTAATTTAATATTTCATGAACTATTATATTTTTCACAAAGTAAAATCATGCATTAAAACCATTAAACACATTACGTTGGTACTATTGACAGCAACAAGTTAAGTAATACACTGTAATTTACACAAACAAACTGTAATTTATATTTAAACTTCGCTTTGATCCTCCAAATGCAATTTTCATTTACAAGATATACAAATGGAATTGCAATGAATTCGCAAATTTCTTGTATACAATAAACTCAATATTGAGAGTAATTATATGATATACTCTACAGATTCAGGTGAGTTGTAGCTGAGGTTCGTCCTTATGATATTAACAAATTTGCACTTTCCCACAGATGTAACCGGCATCTATCCCTTCCCGCTTCATCCTTCTTTATTCTTCCCACTGCCAGGGCACCAGCTATCTGCCACAGTCCTCTCTTAATAATGACCACAAGTGCTCATCTTCCCCACCCCCTTCCTCTCTTTGCCACTCCATTTCTTTAGTTACTCTGATACTTTGGGTTTTCCATATTTCCCCTCTTAGTCCCCGCCCACCTTACCTTCTTATTCTTTCCCCCACCTTCCTCAAACAGAACTATTAATAGGATGTATTATGCAATTTGAATCTTCTCTTGCACCCGAAGATGCCTCGATGAAGTGATACTCTTTGCACATTACAAATAAATCTGTGGAAAAGTGCAAAATTTGATTTTGAAGGAAAAATTTAATCCACTACTTCTTTCGAAAGTCTTACATCTCCCAACAAAGAAAATATTCAAAGGTAGAAATTGCGATTGACATCATGACTATCATTACCAATAAGAAATAAAAGGGATTTTAAATTACATATTAAACTATTTCATTGAATTTCTCAAAGTATTTGGTTCAAAAATTAACAAAACAATTTTGAATTCATTCATGTTAGCACAATAATTCAAAAGAGAAGAGGCAAACATGTATGATGGCAAAAAATCCAAATGTTAATAATAATAATTACATTAAATGACAATATTCGATGCAACATTGAACTCAATGATTGGACAATCTTGGTGGAAAAGCAGAAAAGATAATTTTCAGAGTACTTGAGTCAATAAATCAAAGTCCAAGGAAATTAATGTGGAAATTAACCATGGAAGGCAACTAGGAGCGAGAGCGAAGGGAAGGCACTGTTGACTCAAGAGTTGCCATGACATGACCCTCCAAATATTCAAAGAAGAGAGGGAGTCTACGACAAAGTTCGGATATCACTGGAGAATTCGATCCAAAATAGACCCAACACTTTAGGGATTGCAGATATCAAATACATCTCCTAGAGTTTTGTTCCCTAATGCCTCATTAACAAAAAAATATACATCTCCCTCCCTCTTCTTCACTTTCTCTGCTTGCCAAAGTACTTCCTGGAAACTCAGTCTGTTGAGTGTGTCACTCTCGGCGTATGGTCTCCCCCCGTTCTTGAAGGCAATGCACATGGCCAACTGATACAAAGCAGAAACAAGACCAGCAGCAACTCCTTTCTCTTCCCCCAATCTTCCTTCTCTCCCCCAAGATACACCCTCATTTCTGAATAATCTGCAAATGAAAAGAACAAACTTCCGTCCTCCTCCCCTCCGTCGTGATCAATCACCCTTCCCTTCATCCTCTCTATTGCGTCAGAGGAGCAGTCGACGTGAACGGAGACCCCAGACTCTTCCTTTCCTTAGAGGCTTTCCTTGAATAGAAACTCCACCAACCTCTTTCCTGGGTTTGCTCAAGTGATATGATGTATTAATTGTAAAGAAAAATACATTTTTAAGTTTAAAAATTCAAATGTTTTCATTTATTTTCCATTCCAGAACAATGAGAATACAATTACAAAGACTTCAAAGATTTCTTCAGAACATGTATTTGTTTCTCATCAAGAAGTCCACATCTAAGTATTTTAGGAGTGGTGTTAATATTAAATGCTCAATTACATTCAGAGGGAAACTATTTGAGTAATTCTATTAACATACCTTGAAAGATCAATACAAATCATGAACACTTATCTAATATTTCACGAATGATTGTATCTTTCAACAATTAATATCATACATGGAAACCATTGCACACATTATTTTTGAACACTTATTAATAATAATGAAATTTATACACTTTATTTTACAAGATTTGAAAGTTGATGCTACAACAGATGACACTTAAATTACACTGACCATTACAGCCATCAACACAATCTGCATTTCAATGAAACGGTTTCAGTATGTCAGATTATTTTCACAAAATTAAACTGCTCAGAGGTAAGCAATTGGGTTGCCATTATTCCCCAATTGAAAAATATACTTTTTGGGCATAATAATTAATTAGATGTTTACCTTAAATGGCAACGTTGATGCAGTTGAAGCAGATGTGCAAAATATTTGGGAGTATTCTCGAGTTTGTAATGTTCAATATTGAGTAATAGTATTAACTTTAACAAAATCATGATTTCCTTTAAAGGGAATCAAAATGGAACCATGAAATAAGGATTTCATTGCATATGATGTTGAAGGAATATTGTATTACATTGGTAGCGGTATTCATTCTGTATTCCGAGTGCTACCAAGATATATTTAAACTTCACTTTGATACTCCAAGCGCTATTTTCAACAACAAGAAATAGAAACCTAAATGTAATCGCAAATTTCTTGTATAAGATAGTCGAAATAATTCTCTTGTATGATCCCACAACTGCTCTCACAACTCATACTAAAAGCAGTTTCAATGAATAACAGAAATTGGAATAAAGGAAACAATTCGATATAAGAAATTAAAAGAATTCCAAATTAATTATGTAACAATTACATTTAATTTATCCAAACAATTGGATCCAAAATTTACAAAAAAATCACTTTTGAACTCTCTGGCGATGCACACCTCCGCAAAACAAAAGAGAAGAGGCATACTTGTATCACTGCAAACAAAAACAAAATTGAAATATAATGTTTTAAAGGAAAATGACTGGTGCAACATTTAACTCTTAATAATTAATTATCTTAGGGGAGTGAAAATCAAACATTTTCTATCAAAATAGAAAGACAGGGTACAAATAAACTAATGAGGAAACACTATAAATGGAAGCGAATTCAGAAACGAGAGCATTAAGGAGACACAATTTGCTCCAGAGTCCGTATCACATGACCCTCGAAATATTCAAAGAGGAGAGGAAATAAACGGCGATGCTCGGATACCTCTTTAGAATTCGATCCATACTGGGCGATCATTTGAGGGACTGTGGATATCAAAGATAACTCCATGGTCAGCCGATTCAGATCTTTTAATGCATCTCTAACAACAGCGTTTAAATCCTTGTGAGTTTCCTTCATTTTAAGTGCGTGCAAAAGTATGTCCACAAAACGCCATCTGTTAGGTGTGTCATTATTTGCATACGGTCTCCCTCCGTTCTCGAAGGCAATGTACATGGCCAACTGACACAACGCACCAACAAGACGTGGAGCGCATACTGAATCCATTTCAAGAACTTTCTCAATCCCTCCAATATACGTCCTTCTTGCTCCCGCAACATACGCCCGCATTGCTGAACAATCTGCATATGAATTGAAACTACTTCCAGTCTTCTGCACTCCGCCAACAAATAGCCTGTCCTTCATCTTCTCTATCGTGACGGAGGAGCAGTCGATGTGAATGGAGACATCAGGATGCTTCTCAATGAATCTCAAGATGGCAGCCGTCAGGGGACTCTCCGATTGGAGCCTTTTATAAATATCCCGAACAAACGACTCCTTTTCAAAGTTTTCATTCTCGATAGTTGTGATCTTCATCATCGCATCTACAAATTCCCTCTCCGCTGCATCAACCCACTCTCCTTCAGTGAATATCACAGATGCCCCAGCCACGCCCTCCCTTGCTGCCCATCCACGCACCGTCCCCTCCAGGGAGGTGCTCTTCTCGACGAGAGAGGTCACGCCGGATTCCAAAGCAATCAAGAGGGCATCTCTTGACCTCAATTCCCTGTTCTGCTCCACAATTGTGTCTCTCAGTGATTCAATTTGTTCTGACACACCAATTTCAGAGTTAACTGGAGCCATTGGAACTGATTGAAATCTATTTTGCACAGCATCCCTTTGGTTCACCATCCGCACCAACATCAGTATCTTCATTCTAGCACTCAAGTTGGTGTCATCAGTGCTGCTGGTGCTCATAACCTCAGCTACCTGCAGTACGTCATCACCCTCTCCGTCCCTCAGCCTAGGGTCCGCTCCCATCCCCAGCAGTCTCTGCACCCAATCGTACTTCCCCGCCCGGACTGCCACGTGGAGTGCCGTCCGTCCCTGCATGTCCTTCGCGTCCACGTCCCCTACTTCCCCCAACAAACCCTCGCATTCCGACAAGGGGGAGCCATTGATTAGAGAAGTGAACAGTCGCTCCTCTGTGGACAGAGAGCCATTGGCTTCGTGTGCTTCCATTGGTTATCTGCGGTGAAATGGACGAAAGGCGTTCAATTGATAGTAGTGACACAGTTGGGTGGATTTCAGGAGGAGGATAGTTTCTGTTGAGTGTATCTTCTCATTCACTGCAATTGATGTAAGAAAGGAGCTGGATGTTACAAATGCTAGAACAATAGAACGCTACCCATGACAGGTTGCAGTTAGACAAGGATGTATGCATAAAGTGACGATATGCAATAAATATGATGAGGACCTTCTTCACTCATTCTAATGAACTTAATTAGAAATATATAAAGAGCAAACTGGAAATATGTAGCACGTCAACAAGAAGTTTAAGCCAGTCAAATGGTCTTATTATGTTGCTATAATTCTACAGTGTGTCAAGTACTTGAGCCAATAACATACAGCACTGGGATATTATTATGTATATAAATATATTTAAAGTCGACACCAAACTTGGGGGCTGGTCAACACCGATAATAAATTAAACTATACTCATTGCTCAACTAAGCATGGTGAAGGCCATGTTTAAAACGTTATAGAAATCGATGTTATTACATTATCCCATTAGGGCAACTATTTTGATTAGAAGTAATGATGTACCGTGGACCAGGGGATTATCACACCATAGTCCATCAAATCCTGGAACTCTAAAATATCCTTCAAAGAATTGAATACTCCAGCAATCAACATTGAACCGAGTATTTTAAATAAACAAATAAAACCACCACACAAGTAATTATGGAATGCTTTTCTGCAATTGGCTTATTCTGTTGTGACCCATGTCATGTACTCGTTAAATATGTCTCGTGGCAACTTAAAACAATTATTTGTTCAAAAAGGATGAAACAAAAGAGCAGTCTTCTGAGTAATCATAAAATTGAAGGCAATGATTCATATATCAACTCATTATATGAAAATGGAATCAATTTCATACTTCCACTTAGTAGATTTATTCACAGATTCATTAAATGTTCACAGATAAACCGATCAGTAGGCCAAATATATTATAATAGCTTATTAAAATCTTTACCCAAAACTAATACAGAGAAAGTTAACACCTAGGTGGAATACATCACACTCTGAAATTACACTTAACTGAGAAATCCATCATTACATCAAAAGATAATGTAAGCATCCTTCAATACATTTGGCGAATAAAATTATTCAATAAACATTTTGATGTTGGATACATTTCTACTAACCAATATTGCTGGAATTGGTAGATGATTCTCTCAAATGGCGATCCAATTGGGAAACTTCTTAAAGAAATATAAAAAGTGCAATCTCCGGATCTCTGTCAAACAAAGTTACCCACTGCTGCCAAACTCTGTAATTGAGATCAGAAAAAGTAAATGTTGAATTGGTTTAATGCCTTTTAAAACTAATGAAACAGATGGCGTTTATTTCGGAATTCTCTTCCTGTGGAGGTTAATCTTTCACCCATCTCGTTAAAATTATTTAAAGACGTGAAGACAGACAGGTAGGCAAAACAATAGTCAGATAGTAAGAGGTCTTTATTAAGGCGAAATAGAGACCATTCAACAAGCATCATGTACACATAAAGATGACCACAAAATTTTGAAATACATGAATACCCAATACCTATATATACCTATAATATACAGACACAATATGCTTAAACATTCTACCATATAACCATCTATCATAGTATGTTTATACAGGGGAAAAAGCATGGGTCCGAATATGGCTCCCAGGGGAACACCCCTTTGTATTCGAAGCCGGCATGAGGATTAATCATGGGGGTTGACTCTCCAAAGTCCTTCAGTTAAGTATTAGCAAATTAATTCTTAAGATTAAGGAGGAAAAATTAAAGATTTGAAGTTTTGCTAAGATAATATCTTTGTCGAAGAAACTGAATGACGAATTTCATGTATGGTCGGACTTCATCAGTTAATTGAACCAATGAGGGTATGTGTGGTTTAGGAGGGCACTCGTGACAGGTCTTATTGCGATTCTTACACTGCTTGGTCAGTGTGAAACTTTAATTATATCGAGCTAAGGCCAAATATCAAAATATTATCATTCGATTCGTATTTCTCTTGTTACGGAAAACGCTTAGGCAATTTCAAGAGAAAATAGACCAATGCCTTTGCCTGATTTACAGAGCTGTCAAATCTACTCTTCATTAATCTAACGCTTAGGAGAAAAGATGGGAATTACGAGAGAAAATAGACCGATGCCTTCGCCTGAATATCCAAGTTCTCGTGACGATGTAGTGTACCTACGATTTCATTCACCATAAAATAATACAAGTTTATATTTAAAATGGTATCCGAGGCCGTTGCATCGCGATCATTATATATATCGCGATAAATATTGGTATTATTTAAATATACTGCACTATAAAGATGAAGAACTTCAGCTGTATTGCAAATACAATTACGCATCCGGTACTGTCAACCGACATCGGCAATGTCATTGCAAGCAGTAGGCTTATCTAGTTTGTTTTAATCTATTTGCCTTGCCATCAAACAAAATAGTAAGTAGCAGTGGTTTTTTGTATTGAGTCTCAAATGCCAATAATTTCTGCGATTACATTAAAGGGTCTTATGATATTTCATACATTCTCAGGCATACGGTAGAACTATTACACGGCCCATAACGTGATATCCAATAGGAACTACTGTCTTGTTGCCATCCCAGTTGTACGTGGGAGAAGAACATGGTTTGAAAATTTTTTTCCCTTAAGAAAACCCTTAACACATGAATACGAGAACATTAGCTAAGATTATAGCACGAATTTTATTGCCTTCGTGCAACTATTTTTGCACACAATACCCTTTAACACTGAGTATACGTGTTGAGCACTAAAAATATTCGGAGCTTCTTGAAAATAAGAATGTCACGACTCCCGAGTGGACTGAACATAGCAGTCCAAGGCCAGGATAGTTGCCTTTAGTTGTGAATCGTGCATTTCTAAGTACAAAACTCTACATGCAATAAACCACAGCACAAAGAAAGCCCAGCTAATATTGCAAAATTAGATGCAGCCACATTCATTTCCATTTTTTAATATTTTATGATTTAATTTATATTGTAAAATATAACATTAAACTGCCGCAGCCTTATAAACAAAAAATAGCATACTAAGCAGTTTCTTGCCAGTACAACCGCAGACGTAGTAGTTGGGGCAGAAAGTTGCCTCATTGGAGACAGCTAACAACGAAGTTTTTCCTAACGGTTTCACAAAATACAGAAGGGACTGACGATATAGATTGGATGGGGGAGTATTCATTGCATTATAGTCACAACTCAATAGCAAACGGTAAGAATGCGACGTAAATGACATAGAAATTATTTGGTGCAGCATTAAGGGCTACAACGGTAGAAGCTTAGAACAAATTGTATAATCACCAGCTTGGGGAAGAGCATACTAAATATCTTCTAGCGACTTCGAAGCCCGAAATTATTACAGGCATTGAAATAATGGACGGAATAAATGACAACAAGTCTATTCTTGCCGAATTAAAAACTGAGTTCGTCAAAATTATCAAAGCCAAGTTTAAAATATACCTACACATAGGAAAATTTTAACGCACTACGAGAATAATAAAAATAGAATTACCAGAATACAATTTTAAAAATTTGACAACCACTACAGAGAACACATGGAAATGTATCTTAATTTACGCCAAAAAAGGAAGACTTGCATCTCATCGAAACTCAAATGCGACATTAATGAACCTGGAGGTTAAAACAGCCAAGTCAGATCCGCATTAAAAAGGCCACGGTCACATTTCATAAAGTTTAGGTTTATTTGAACACATCCCAACAGAGACTAAAACAATGTCGTAGTCAAGACGAAAATTATTATGCGCAAAGCACTACACTCTTTTTTTAATTTTTCCCAGAGCGTCTACAATAAAAACAGAAACGCCCCAAACGATCATCCACAAACCCGGGGAACACGTTGCAGACATATGACATTGACCAAGCAGGGAATATTAGTACGGGTACTCTAGTTAGACCACATTTGGAATATGCCGCAAATATTCGGGATCCCTAGGAAAAAAATCAGGCGAAAGGAATTAGATCAAGTCCAGAAAAAAACCGCCATGCTCATTAAACATCGTAATTATAAGAACACTACCGTGACAGTTATGTTAGGGGATTTAGGCTGGGAGCCACTCGAGATAAGAAGAGAAGGCTTAGACTTTTAGAAAGGTTCAGGACAAAGGAGTTTGACGATGTCACTAAAGGAATTAAAACGGCCCCAAACTACTTAGGTAAGGTAAAATCAGAAAGAAATAGATACCAGTACAGATATAAACAAATACTCATTCTTTCCCCGAACAATCAGAAATCATAATTGATAGAACCAGAAAGGTCACGTTAGCCATATCAAAAAATCTTGAATTTACAATTCGGAACAAAATTAAATATTGCAAAGATGATAGATATACTTGTAGGTACTTGTCTATGTTTGCTGGTAGTTGGAGTGATTGCATATTTAGGCAGGACTGAAGAGAAAAGGTTATACCATCCCGTTAAGTTCGAACGAAAGACCTTTTTTTCCTAAAAATGTAAATAATTCTACCAAATATGCTAATAAATGACTAGTTGACATTAAATATTGACTTGGGAGAAGTAAACTTGAGTACTCACGAAAAACACCGCCAGAAGAGAAGCGGACTCGGGTGAACTTGCCACTGCAACTTACACATGTAGAATGAGAGCAGATAATACGTGAGCAACTGTCGGAAGCCCACACTCTCGTCTTGAGACCTGTGAGTCCACTTGGGCTTTTAGAAAATGATTCTTCGTAATCATTTTTTTTGGCTACGTGGAAAGGCACTTACGAAGAAGATAATTCCATCAAGCCCACCGTTATGAGATAAGCAAGTTCTTTGCATTTATGATTCGTCATCCCCTTCTGTCCCTCGTCTTTTCTTGGTATGATCTCCATATCTCATTTCTTTGGAACCATTCGTGTATCTTCCTTTCTCCTTATGTTTCGTCATTACAGTTGCTAGGGCTAAAGGCCTCACCACAGCCTTTTGCCTCATTTGTTAGATTTCTTTCTCGAGAAATAGAAGTAAGAAAGCCTTATATATAAACTCCTAATATCATGGTTTCCAAGATAGAACGCCTTTTTTAATAGAAGATAATATAGAGAATTTAGTTGAACACCTTGGCGGAAAATGGGAATGGAGTTTTGGAAGTGATTATGCAATTTCGAGTAAGGAAGTTTCCGTCGGAAGGCTGTTTTTAGAGAAGAAAACCTGCGACCGGGAAGAAGTCCAGGCCTCAAATAGGATCGAGGATTGTTTGGAATTACGTCACAAAAAAACTGAACTTTTAGAACGGAGCTTCGACTCTAAAACGCGAATATAAAAGTGAAAATATAAAATATAAGATGAACAAGTTTTTACCAAAAAGGATTTTGCATTCTAAACTGTAGTCATTTTTTTATTTTATTAATGCTTTTCAATCTTGCTGAGATTTTAGAAACATTAAATACGTTCAAGTAAGCTATTGCTAATAGTATTATTAGTGTAAGATATCAATTTTCAAATTTCTTATCACTGGCAGGATTTTCAGACTGGACAAATCAAATTTAGAATGTAATTGGGGAATGGCCTCTTTATTTTTTCCTCACATAATCATGGCCGTTCATTTGTGTTGCTATTCATTCTGGTAAAATGTCTTGGATTCTAAAACGGTTTAAAAAATTCCTTCATTTGAGGGTTCATTGAAATTATATCTTAATTCAAAACTGCAAGAAAATCACATGCAATCCTAATTATTTGTAGCGTTACCACATTTCTCAGGGGTAAATTAGGATTAAAGTATAATAAGACTATCAACGTTGACACAAGTAATTATTATGTATATGTGTTTGTGGGTCGCGTTAGTCATGAGCGTTGGACAGCTCATCGGAGGGGCCTGGGTTTGATTCCCATGCATGGCACTCGGGCACCTGCAGCTCCAAGCTATGCTTTTCTTCGGGTGCCAGATGACCCTCATAAAACCATAGCCGGTCAAGGAAAAGGAACTGGCCCCCCTGCCCTGATGTGTGAATTTAACACGCCGTCGGACTTTGTCTTGGGAGAACTTTCCCATCGACCACCAAAACGACCTTTCGGATTGATTACTGTTTATTTGTACATGAATATATTTGCCCAAATATACTCAAACACGATGATACTCCATCAATTACGACTTTTTGCTCGGGGCCTATTTAGATGAGTTATTAATCTAGTCTAATAAATGCAAGCACGCGTGTTTAATTAGCTCAGATTCCTAAGACTAGATGATAAGTCAGGACATAGTTGGTCAGCATCCGATTGAAAAAAGATCAAACAGGGAAGATGGCGAAGTAAATGGAATTTGGAAGCATTCAGAGTGCAGGGAGAAAGGAGTAACAGCAGGCCGTGGGGAAAATTATCGTTAATGAGGAGGGGGGGTGGGGCACTTCCTATTGAGGAAAAATGTCAACGAATGATAGCATCAAAAGCCACAAGATAATCCAGTTGTGAGGGGGGACGGATGGACAGAGAGTCCGGATGGGCAGTATTAGGCAGAGGAGTATGGCATGGGGTGACCATTATCATCTGTGGTGTCTTACATAGACGAAGGGTTTTTGTTCATACCTAATAATTATATTATTACAACGCACTTTAGTCATTATTATAATTTTATTGTAATAAAAATAAAATCCTAAGTCCTTCAGCGCCCCTCACTGACAAATTTCCTCGCATTTCCCCTAACTGCAACCGTCCCCCACGTAAAATATATCTGCTTATGAAATCTGCTCGTGATGGTGTGCATTTCCGTGCCACCACCTACCACGCTCATTGCCCCTCAAAGAAGATTATCTATCTTCTGACGTGCAAACATAGGCCCTTTACACTCTACATTACCCTTTTCTATCCGATCGAACAATCTGTGCTAATCCTGTTGTATTTCTCCCTAAGCATCCGAGAATTAGTACAAATATAGCCACCAATATAAAGGTGGGAACCTGCTAATCCCAAAATATACTAGTTCTCCGATGCTCAAAAATTTCCACACCCATCCCCTCCTTTACTTCCCTTCCCAGAATACCCTGCACGACCCCTCAGACTCGATAGATTCCTTTCGATAACTTCCAGACTCACGCGAAGAAGGCCAAAAGCTTAAACAATCTACAATGTGAGTGTCCTTTTACGTGTTATCTATTTTATTTGCGTTCTATTCTACATCTACATAATACCCATCAAGCCGCCGCAAGGGCGTGTGGCGGGGGGTCTTAGGTCACCAACCGTGAAAAGGAAAAATATCCCATGCATAAAAACCACGGAGAATTACACCCACAGCAGCGCAGACACTCATGCAAAAATCCCTACATCCACACACATATACCGCAAAACAACTAAAAAACTGCACCCCAGGATGCAGCACGAAAGCCATCCTACAACACGGAAGCCGGGACACAACAAGCTAGAAATTGAAACATCACTACCACAAGAAAATGCACCATAAAATACTCTACCCCCCAAAGAGTCTGTAAAAGGCAGGGGACACGACCCAACGTTGCAGGTAGCAGGAATTTCCCCCCGCGGAGAGGGGCGAGGGATTGAAAGGAAGACTTAAAAACAGATGAACAGAACACGAATGAGGTCATTCGGAAAGAATGGGTTATTATAACAAAACACATAAGGTTAGCAGAAGAGCATGCATTTAATTAGAACTAATTATTTTTAGACGCTGAGGGTGGCAAGTGGAATTTTTGCTTTCTTTAACCCTGCAGTTGCTATCCCGTATTGTCCGTGGGAAGAAGGAGTCCTTGAATCCTATTATGCCGTCCAAATGTTATATTGCTCTCGTGAGTGCTTCCAAAACATCGATACATCAAGCTACCTAGCAACCGTTGTTGTTTCTTCTGTGTTGGTTGTTGGATGCAGTACCAACTGTTGCATTGCCGATTCTGCCCCATTGTGGATGTGCTAAGCCAATGGAACGGAAAATGTTTTCTCATTTTTCGATCATTGTTATAAATAGTGATTAATCACAGATTAAATAGAACACGCAAGAACATTGTAGAGCACCAATACACCGTTTCACTACTTTTACCTCATAATAGTTACCTCTTCATCAACTTCGAATGCCGTTAACCGATCTTAGTATTTAGATGCTGGTAATGACGATGATCTGCGACTACTCACT